>NC_090330.1:28259651-28572567 GCF_035084215.1 Heptranchias perlo | reverse complement strand
TTAGGACTGAGATGAGGAGAAATTTCTTCACTCAGAGGATGGTGAATCTTTGGAATTCTCTACCCCAGAAGGCTGTGGATGCTCAGTCATTGAGTACATTCAAAACAGAGATCGATAGATTTCTAGATATTAAAGGCATCAAGGGATATGGGGATAGTGCAAGAAAATGGTGTTGAGATAGAAGATCAGCCATGATCTTGTTGAATGCAAGCTCGAGGGGCCAGATGGCCTACTCTTGCTCCTATTTCTTATGTTCTTATGTAATCAACATGGTTTCCTCCCTCCCTCCAGGTTCCCTCGTCTGCTACACACAGTTTCTACAACCTTCTTGCTGCCTACTTGCAACGTGGAATGCTTCCCTAACATTTCTCTCTGTCTGCTGGACTCAAAAGAGATAAAATCAACTACATACTGAACTTTTAATAGGTGATGAATTTATTGTTTCACATAAATATGTGCATAATCATTAACTTCAAGCTCAAGTATCACTATTATATCTACAATACTCGATATTAAAACTGACTTATTCAGTCACCATAAATCAATGGCTTTTACAATAGATTGTACATTATATGGCATAAAATAGAGTATCCTCCAACTCACCATAAGCAACACCATAGGAGATCTGCTGGTATGTACCAATTTTTGTTGATCATGTGATTCAATATTTTCTTAAAACAAAACAAAATTTGAATTTAGTTGAAGGTTTCAAAATTTACACTAATTTTGATGCAAAATATTAATGCAACCTTTAAAGTATTAACCCATGAGGGTGATTGTCAAACAATCTTATCCGGATGAAGTGGACTATTGGAGGGGGATTTTAACTGGGGGTGGGTTTCAGGCTGGACGAGCAGAAACCACCCTCCCAACCCGATACTATCAATTTGAGGCCCGGGCTATTTTAACTGCTGGGCTCATTTACATCCCGCCATGAGCTGCCAGTCCAAAACGAGCATAAAGAGGTAGACAGCCTGCTGCCACAGTGTCACCTGCCTTGGAGCTCTTGCATATAAAGACATGGAATTTAATTTAAACAATTCATCTGTCTGTCATCAATTTATTCTGGAGTAATTTTACATTCTGTTATTCCAGACAGTTCTAAAGTACTGAATTTGAAAATCTGTTTTTGTCATCTTTTCTCATTCTGAAATTCCAGTTATCCCATATACTACAGATACCAGCCATGCAGTTTACCTGTTTAAAAAAAAATTAAAGGCATATATGATGAAACCGACCTCTTTGGCCAAGCTATTAGTCCTAATGTGGCTTTGATCCTTTATGTGGCTCAGTGTCAAATTTTGTCTAATAACGCTCCTGTAAAGCATTTTGAGACTTTTTTTTACTACATTAAAGGCACTATATAAATGCAAGTTGTTGTTGTTGAAATAGTCTATGCAACACCGTCACTCCAGTCCTAATGAATACATTTATTAACATTCAGTATAAAATACTTGATTATAAGGAAAATACAATGTCTATACTTAGGCCACTCTCAAGAAAAGACTGATCTTTAAATCAGGATTATACACGACTAAAAGCAAACATGTTTTGAATAGTCTAGACAAACATAAATTATCTAAGTCACATACTCTAGGATGCTGTAAATTTAAAAAAATTTAAACTTGCAAATGTGAATCTTGCAAATGCCTATAGGGCTGATAACATGAGTTGAGTTGATTGGGAAGTGGAAGTACTTTAAACTTTTAATAAACATTGGCATTCGGCACTCTTCTTATATTTTCAATGATGTGATATAAGGAGAGAGAAAGAAAGAAAGAACTTGCATTTATATAGCGCCTGTCATGACCTCAGGACGTCACAAAGCGCTTTACAGCCAACAAAGTACTTTTGAAGTGTAGTCACTGTTGTAATTTAGGAAAAATATAAGGAGAAAAATAATGGCAATCATTGTCTGCAGAATTTATTTCACTTTTGTATTAAATGAATTACTTTGTATACCATCTTCTATATCAACTACAGTAAAATTCTTG
Organism: Heptranchias perlo; assembly: GCF_035084215.1. NCBI lineage: Eukaryota > Metazoa > Chordata > Chondrichthyes > Hexanchiformes > Hexanchidae > Heptranchias > Heptranchias perlo. Next base: position 28,570,573 of record NC_090330.1, on the reverse strand, counting down.
CCCTGTTCAGTCCCTTACTTTCTTGGGAAGTGTAACTCCACTTCACTGCCACCATCAATGATTCCAAGCTTGTTGCAGTCCTTTCTGCCTGTCTGATGTCCTGGATGAGCCAAGCTTTTGTTCATCTCACATCAACACCTTTGTGCATCTGGTACCTTTTCTATCAACTTTCCCAGTCAGTTATCAAGACACCATTTTCTACCTCTGTAACATTGCCTGCTTGCAGACATACCCCTCTCTCTCTCTCTCTCCTTTAACAAAATCCTAATCTCTGCCTTCAAAACCTGAAGGATTGACTGTTTGAATGCTCCCTCCTCCACCCTTCACAAATTCCAGTTAATTGAGAGCTCTTGCTGAAGTGTCTTCTCACACACACCTATAATCCCTGTCCTTGCCAAGTTGCAGTGGCATTTGCATTGCACGTGGCACTAGTCTTACCTTTTAATGTTATTCACATTAGAAGGAATTCATGTTCATATATTTCAACACCCTTTATACTCCAAGAAATCAACTGATTTTAGCTGGCTGTTGATTCAAAACTAGAAAAGCTATACCTGCTGTATACAAGTCTTACTGGGGTGATTTTCAACTGCCAATCGCCCCGTTTACGAGGAGACCAATATTTAAAAATGACAGGGAATCAGTGGCTGCTCCTTGGATGCCCAAGGCCTGCCTGATGTGATTTCCAATTGGACTTGTAAATGGGCACCCAGCACTCCTGCCCGAAACAGCCAAATGGTTGCTTGCATATGCAAAGGTTGTAAGACCCAGGTTGCAATTTTCAAGTACAAATAGGCACAGCATGCGGTGAGTAGCCTAACGAACAGTACTTAAGTGGACCGCTGGAGGCCACTCCAAAAATGGCTTCAAACATTTTTGGGTGGAATTTTTGTGGGGCCAGGATGAGCAGAAATGCTCTTCCTGGCCCCCCAAAATACTGAAACCCCCTACCAGCTTCTGGTCAGGCCTCCTGCTAAATCCACTGCTGACTTTGCGTCTGGTTTGGGCAAACGTTCAAAATCACCCCCTTCATGTCCAACTTTTTCTTCATGCTAACCCACTACATGTAACAGTATTACTATTTCTTTCTAAAAATAGTTTTAACATCTGGGAATTTCAAAGGTGATTTCTTTAATGCAATAAGATTTTTATAAGACAGGATTCTCTATTTTTCTAGCTTTTTTCAAAATTCAAAATTTGAAGGATAAGGCTTCCTCAACCTATCTATGTCCTGCTGCAATTGTTTGCATTCTTTCTTACAATTTGCCAGCTTCCTTATTTGGTATCATCAGTAAACTTCAATATCATTTCCCTTTTGTCTATGTATAAATGCTCTTCCTGCTTAGCAAAACTTACTTCCTGTTGTAACTTTTTTGACAAACTTTTGCGTCAAACTTTTCTCATTATAAATTCCTATGTCCACAGCTATAATAGAAGCTGCCTATGTAAACTAGTCACGCTGTAATTACACCCTCCTGCCAATGGTGGGGTATAAGCAGGTCAGATTTGCATCTCCCAACTCTCAGCTTGCCCTGCAGAGAAAGTCCAATGTTCCAACCAACTCTACTTCTTTGCTTTCCAAATCAGCATAAGCTTTGCTACTCAATCATAACTAATAATATAAAATTAAAGTATACCATGTGCCTTCATTTTCATAATAAGACCCTTATGCCGCACCTTATTAAATGCCTTCTGAAAATACATAGGCACAACATCCATTGCACTCCCTTTATCTAGGCACTATGGGGCTGATTTTCACTCAGCCCACTTGGCACAGAGAGGTGGCAGGATGAAAATGGTAGCGGCAGACTTACCGTCCCATTTGCACTTACACAAGACCTGAGCAGCCCAGGCACCCGCCTGTTTGCAGCAGCAACCTTATTAAGATCGGGAGATAAGACCCTGTTGCGATTTTCAAGGCAAATAGCAGGACTATCACTGAAGGCAGGACCCACCCAATAAAGTGGGCAGTTTGTGAAGCAGACAGGCCCTTTAGAATGCTAGTTAAAGGGGCACTCACCGTAAACTTGTTGGATCACTGGATCTAGCTGGAAGCAAGCCTAGCTTATTCCAGAACGCTGTACTTTGCGAGAAAAATTTTGAAGAGGCTATTACAATCTATGAGTTGTGCTGAGAATTGGAACAGTGCTAGCAATACTAAACTGGTTGTGGAGGAGGAAAAGCAGCAACAGAACCACAGAGATTAAAAAGATTCACAAGGGGCTGGAGGAAGACCATCAAGGAGAGGGAGACCACAAAGACAAACAGGGTCTACAGAATCCACATCACTTTTCTCAACTTTGATGAAGAACAATGTTCAAGGAGGATGCAATTCAACCGTGAGATGTCATTGCCCTGTATCACCTGCTGTAGCCAGACCTGGAACCTATAATCAGCAGCTCCAACAACACTCAAGGAGCTCATCACCATCCAGGACAAAGCAGCTCGCTTGATTGGCATCCCATCCACCACCCTAAACTTTCACTCCCTTCACCACCAGCGCACCATGGCTGCAGTGTGTACCATCCACAGGATGCACTGCAGCAACTCACCAAGGCTTCTTCGACAGCACCTCCTAAACCCGAGACCTCTACCACCTAGAAGGACAAGGGTAGCAGGCACATGGGAACAACACCACCTGCACGTTCCCCTCCAAGTCACACACCATCCCCACTTGGAAATATATCGTCGTTCTTTCATCGTCGCTGGGTCAAAATCCTGGAACTCCCTACCTAACAGCACTGTGGGAGAACTTTCACTACACGGACTGCAGCGGTTCAAGAAGGCAGCTCACCACCACCTTCTAAAGGGCAATTAGGGATGGGCAATAAATGCTGGCCTTTCCAGCGATGCCCACATCCCATGAACGAATAAAAAAAAAGTGGATATGCATTGCCTGTGGCAATCAAGGTCATGACTGCTCTGAGCTTTTTTGCCTCTGGGTCAGCAACTAACATGGTACACATCAGCCAGTCTGCCACAACCCATGTCCTGGGGGTGTTGCTGGCAAAATTGACATATTGCACGATCTCCCTCCAGGCATGCTACAGAGGTTGTCTTGGCATTCTGCTCCCAGTTGAGCAAAATAAGATCTCCCTGAGAATCCTGACCTGCTCCAACAGGACCTCCAGTGCTGCAACTTGAATTCATCATGGCATGGTCCTTGCCCATGCCATGATGAATTCAAGTTTCTTCTGTAGAAATACCAGCAACAAAAAAGACCACCTCACTGTAAGAGGTTGCAACTCACTTTAAGAGGTACAACTTCCCTTTAAATCGGCGGCGGACTCGTCGGAAATTCTGCCCTCCTCGTTGGCGAGCTGCTTGTCAGTGCCTGATAACCTGTGGGCTTCTTCCAATCAAAGGCAAATGAGGGCCGACCATCAAAATGATTAGGGCTTCTCATGTATTCCGTCAAGCGGGTGGCCCCATGACCTCACCCATCGATACTTAAACAGTGCCCAAAATCAAAATCGACCCATCTGCATTCCTCAAAAAATTCAATTAACTCAGTTAAGCAAAACCTGCCTTTAGAAACCCATGATTTCCCCATTATTTGGTAGTCTCAAATGCGCTCCCATTTGAGACTACCAAGATCCCCTCATTTCTTCATTCTATGCTGATAGATTCTGCCTGTGCACCACCATCAATAAAACTTTCTTTTCTATAGTTGTAATTGTAACTTTCATTAATAAGGCCATCATCCTGCCTTTTTTTTCTCTATCACTCCTGAAAATTTTATACCTAAGAACTAAAGGGATGATTTTCTGCAGGTCTCCAGCTCGTTTGCTGTCATTTCTGCAGAAGAGCCGCAAAGTTCTCGGAAGAACAGCGTGAACATTTTTCACACCACTTTTACAGGTTTTCCATGGCTCTTCAACCAAAGCTATGGCAGACGAATGTGACAAAACCTGCAGAAATTCACCCCCCCAAGTTTCTGTCAATTTTACAATGTCATGTTCCTCCATTCTAATTTATACCTCTAGCGCCCTCATTTTATTGCTAATATTTTGCACATTCGCAAGTAAACACTGCACCCCGACACACTCATACCCCGTTCTCCAGTTTAGCTGATTCTTTCCTTAACTATCTTTCCCCTTAACCTCGCTTCAATCTGCCTTAAGTTAGGTCTCTCCATACCCCCTATATATTATACATAAATGTATAAATAGATAATCAGCCTTTGATAATTTTCATGAGTGGTTCCCTCCCTAAACATCTCTGCCTCTTCACCTCTCCCTCCTTCTTTAAGGCACTCCTTAAAACCTACCTCTTTGGCCAATCTTTTGGTCACCAGTCCTAATATCTCCTTCTTTGGCTCGGTGTAAATTTTTGTCTGATTACACTGCCGTGAAGAGCCTTAAGACTTAAAGCCGCTATATAAATGCAAATTGTTGTTGTTGAATGACATTGACCAAATTGAGTGACACCTCACTTGCCTGGTCTGAATTTTTGTCAGAGTATTTTTGACATTTTTTTCTTTGGAGTACTTATGTTCATTCTTCAATCACATTCAAATTATGATCTCTTCCGCAGCCTTGTCCGCGTCCGGGTGACCATGGAGAATAAGCACACGGTGTCCGCTGGTACGCTTGAGGCCTTCCATGACCGGTGGGCACCGCAGTGACTGGAGGGCATATTCGACACCGGTGGCAGTATTATTATTTAATTTGTTAAATTTCTTGTTTTTTTATGATTTGGGTTTTTATTTGTTGTGCCCCTCGATAAAGGGGGCACTTTTGTCAGATTTTAATTTTGTTTGATGGGGCAACCCAGTGTCTCCTTATAGTTAATTAAGGAAAAGGCATTCAAATTGTGACTGAAGTCTCACTTGGCTTGTTCTGCGTCTGAGGTCGAATTAAACGACCGACCACCTCCAGACCGGAAGTAGCATGCGACGCAGTCACGAGGCCGGACGTTGTCGTTGAGCGAGAGACAGAGCGGTTGGTGCGGAGTCGGAGGAAGACAATCCAGCGGTGGAGATGGTGAGAAGCGGATTTTAAGGCACCGACCGACCGGACCTGGGTTGGGTTGGTGACGGGGGATTGTTTGCGGCTGGCGGAAGAGACGGCGCCTGATGTACGCGGGCTGCGTGATGTTTTTAATTTTGATTAGTCATTGGGGCCGGATGCAGGCTCCGGGCCTGGTCACGGTCACAGCGCCGTGTTCCGGTAAAGCTGGGAACCCGACGACGCTCAGCAGGCACCGAGCCACAGGGAAGCAAGATTTTAGCGACCCCGAGAAAGGCTCCATGTTCTGGGGCCGGGAGGGATTCCTGTGAAATAGTCTTGGGTTCAGTTCATGGAGCCGGGAGAGCGTCTCCAAAAGCGAAACGCTCTTGTTCACAGAGCCCTTGGCCGCGTTTTTATTAACTGGTGCATTGAAGTAAGAGTTTCTCTCGGGTAGAGCTTCATTTTATTTTACTTCAATACCTGTTTGCATCAGCATTTGGGGCTGTAGTATTCTTCTGTCCTGTTTTCATGGGGTGCGAGATAGGCACCCAACAAGTGATGTTGGTTGAGGAATAAATGTTGGCCAGGACTGCTCTTCGAAATAATGCTATGGGATTTTTTACGTCCACTTGAGAGGGCAGACAGGACCTTGGTTTAATGTGTCATCTGAAAGACTGCACCTCTGATAGTGCAGCACTCCCTCAATACTGGACTATTACCCACATTTTTTCAAGTCTCTGGAGGGAGACTTGAACTCAAACTTCTGATTTAGGCGAGAGTGCTACCCATAGCTGATGTATATTAAATGATCCTTCTGGTAATGCAGCCCTAGCCACTGACTCCATCCCTTTTCCTGGCCACTGTCTGAGGCTGAACCAGAACTTTTGCAACAATGGTGTCCTATTTGACCCTGAGATGAGCTTCTAACCACATACCTGCTCCATCACCAAGACTGCCTACTTCCACCTCTGTAACATCGCTTGTCTCCGCCCCTGCCTCAGCTCATCTGTTGCTGAAACACTCATCCATGCCATTGTTACCTCCAGTCTGGCCTCCCATCTTGCAACCTGCATAATCTTGAGTTCATCCAAAACTCTGCTGCCCGTATCCTAACTCTCACCAAGTCCCATTCTCCCATCACCCCTGTGCTCGCTGACCTACGTTGGCTCCTGATCTGGGAACGCCTTGATTTTAAAATTCTCATCCTTGTTTTCAAATCCCTCCATGGCCTCGCCTCTCCCTATTTCTAACCTCATCCAGCCCTACAACCCTCCGAGATCTCTGCGCTCCTCCAACTCTTGTCTCTTGCGAATCCTCGATTTTAATCGCTCCACCATTGGCAGCTGTGCCTTCAGCCAAATAGGCCCTAAGCTCTGGAATTCCCTCCCTAAACCTCTCCCTTTCTACCTCCTTTTAAGACACTCCTTAAAACCTATCTCTTTGACCAAATTTTTGGTCATCTGTCCTGTCCTAATTCCTCTTTACGTAGCTCGATGACATGGAATACCTGATGGACATAGTGACCAGAATTCTCTTGGGAGGAGCAGATTCTGTTTTTTTTTTGGAGGGGGAAGGGAGGAGTGACACTTGAGAGCTAAGTACAGTCCTGAGAATTATGATAGAAAAGATTTAATATGATGTGAGTATGCTAATAACTTTTCAGTGTGTTCATATAACTGCATCTCCAATGGCATCACACTGGCATTTAAAGTAAAGGAAGTCAAATGCATACTTTAGGATCTCTAACTTTGAATGTAGTATAATAGAATCAAAGGCATTAATAGCACAGAAGGATGTCATTTGGCCTCTCGTCTCTGTGCTGGCTCTTTCCTGGAACAATATTACTGGCATTTTTATTAAAACTATAGCCGAAGAATCATCACAACTATGAGGCGATTTTCCTCCTTGTCACAATTTATTTTTCTATCAGACTTTCTTGCCTGAAGGCAGTAGCTTATGTAATTTGATTTCATGGGAAGCAGTCTTCCAATATTTCAGCCAGGTGAAAAAATTAACTGAGGGAGTAATCATAATTGGGGCCCAATTCTATCTCACCGTGTCCATAAATGCACTTTCAGTGGGGATTGCTGAATAAGAATCAGGAATGGGATCCCTGGCTGTTCTGTCCCCTGACAACATTAATTGCAATTACCTACACCTGCCCAGGCTGAAGTAAGCTAAGTTGACTCAAACCTGGGACTTTCCTGTTCAATGTCACGTTCCACTGAGCTACTGCAGCATTGAAATTTTTTTTAAAAACCTGCAAAATGACGATCATTTGGAAGCCCTCCTTTTAAAGTAAAAGACCTAAGTATGTATATTTGAATTGTCAATCTAATGTAAGTCTGGTCATAACCTTTCATAATCTAGTGCATATGACATTGGTGTCCCTGTGGGTTGGGACATGAATGGATGGAACATGGTTTGCAATGTACCAAGTAGTATGAGTGCAGCTGGCTGGACTTGGTACATTAAGTACTATGTTCCATCAAATTTTGCCCCAAGATCAGTACATTAGTAACAAATCTAGTCCATTATAAGTGAAGGAGAGCTGCACTGGAAGATTGAAATTACACTGTTCCTATTGTAAGCTATATTATTTGCAAATAAAGCCCACTTTTCAGGCAGTTGTAATATTGTCTGTTACAGAATACCAGAGGACTTAAATCCCAGCTGAAGGACAGTGTTCCTGTTGGAGAACTTGCTCCTCATGCAGGACCCTATGGTGTGCATGATACACTGCGACACGGGTAAGTACTGTATATCTTGTATGAATATACGCTCCAGAACTGGCCGCGCCTCTATCTAAACTGTTCCAGTACAGCTACAACACTGGCTTCTAGTTGACAATGTGGAAAATTGCCCAGGTATGTTCTGTCCACAAAAAGCAGCACAAATCCAATCCGGTCAATTACCGCCCCATCAGTCTACTCTCAATTATCAGCAAAGTGATGGACGGTGTTGTCAACAGTGCTATCAAGCAGCACTTACTTACCAATAACCTGCTCACCGATGCTCAGTTTGGATTCCGCCGGGATCACTCAGCTCCTGACCTCATTACAGCCTTGGTCCAAACATGGACAAAAGTGCTGAATTCGAGGTGAAGTGAGAGTGACTGCCCTTGACAACAAGGCAGCATTTGACCAAGTGTGGCACCAAGGAGCTTTAGTAAAATTGAAGTCAGTGGGAATTGGGGAAAACTCTCCAGTGGCTGGAGTCACACCTAATACAAAGGAAGATGGTAGTGGTTGTTGGAGGCCAATCATCTCAGCCCCAGGACATTGCTGCAGGAATTCCTCAGGGCAGTGTCCTAGGCCCAACCATCTTCAGCTGCGTAGTGGGGTTCTTTGCTATCATCCTAGTGATCCAATTGATTAGATTATGTCTTGTGAGTAGGAATCAGTCCAGATGGCAGCCATTTTGGCAACCCTGAGTGTAGTTCTTGTGGAATTCCTCCTCAATAGGTAGAGACATTAGCGGGGTGAAATTGTTCCATTTCCTAAGTTCAGAGCAGAAGCCAGTGTGAGTACAAAGCAGTGTTTCCTGCTTTATACTCATCACCATTTGCATTCAACCAGGTTTGTGGAATAATTTTAAACCCTAAGAGTTTGTGCTATCTCCTCCATTCCCTCCCCCAGCAAAAAAAAAATTGCAGTTGCACACTGGACACTCGTTTTTAGAATCTTGGTTGGTAAAAGAACATAAATTAATAAAATTGAGACATTTGTCGGATGGGAGGGTGAAGGATTTCTGTAGTTTCAACATCTCTGACCCAACAGTTTGATTTACCTGTAAATCACAGAGCAAGAATTAAATGTCTTGATTGAGTACATATTAAACTTTACTGTTAACTACAACAGGAAATAAAACATGCTTTTAGTTCAACAAGTTCCATCTATAGGAAAATAGGAACAGAAATGGGTTATTCAGCACCTTGAGCCTGTTCAGTCATTCAATCATGGCTGATTTGTACCTCTACTCCATTTTGTCACAGTTGCTCCATATCCCTTGATGCCCTTACTTAACAAAAATCTTGTCAATCCCAGTCTTGAAAATTTCAATTAACCCTGCATCCACAGCCTTGTGGGGAGAAGTTCCACTATCTTTTGTGTGAAAGTGTTTCCTGATTTCAGTCCTAAATGGCCTAGCTCTAATTTTAAGATTATGCCCCCTTGTTCTGGATTTCCCCCACCAGAGGAAATAGTTTCAATGTATCTACCCTATTTGAATCCCTTTATCACATTAAACACCTCAATTAAATCATCTCTCAACCTGTTAAATTCAAGGGAATGCAAGCCAAGTTTATGCAACCTGTACTCACAATTTAACCCTATAAGCCCTGGTATCAATCTGGCACATCTGGGCTGTCCCCATTCCAAGGCCAATTTCTCTTCGAGATTTGGTGTCCAAAATTGAACACAGTACTCTAGATGGGATCTGACCAAGATACTATTGCGCTTTTAAAGTAAAAAACCGTCCCAAGGCACTTCATCGAGGTGTAATCAGATGAAAATGGATGTGGAGCCAAAGGAGGTGATATGAGGAGGGGTGATTTAGTCAGAGGTAGCTTTTAAGGAGAGTGGTAAAGGAGGAGAGGACGGTGGAGAGGTAGAAGAGTTTATGGGGGGAATTCCAGAGCGTGGGGCTGAGACAGCTTGAAGCCACAACTGCCAAATGTGGGACAAAGGTAGGGAGGGATGCACAAAAGATTAGATGTAAGGAATCTTACAACACCAGGTTATAGTCCAACAATTTTATTTTAAAATCACAAGCTTTCGGAGATTATCCCCTTCGTCATTCACCTGACGAAGGGGATAATATCCGAAATCTTGTGATTTTAAAATAAAATTGTTGGACTATAACCTGGTGTTGTAAGATTCCTTGCATTTGTCCACCCCAGTCCATCTCCACATCAAAAGATTAGAGTCAGAGGAATGGCTAGTTCGGGTAGTGGGGGGGGGGGGCATTGTAAGGCTGGAGTGGAATGGAATGGAATGAAGAGTGGTAAGACGATGGAGGGATTTAAACAATAGGACAAAAATTTTGAATTCGAGGTGTTGGGGGATTGGGAGCTATTGTAGCTCAGTGAGGACGAGTGACAAGTGATGGGTGAAGGGGTCTTGATGCCAGATAGGATATGGGCAGCAGAGTTTTGGATGGGCTCAAGTGTACAGAGTGTGGATGATGGGAGACCAGCAAGGAGAGCATTGGAATAGTCAAGTCTGGAGATGACACAGGCATGGATGAGAGTATCAGGAGCAGGTGAGCTGTGACAGGCAGAGATTGGTGATATTATGGAGTGAATGTAGGCAGTCTTTGTGATGGAGAGGATATAGAGTTGGAAGCTCAGCTTGGGGTCAGATACGATGCCGAGGTTGTGAACAGTCTGATTCAACCTGAGTCAATGTGAGAGCGGGGGGAAGGATTCAGTGGTACGGGTAAGAACTTTATGGTGAGAGCCAAAGACGATGGCTTCAGTCTTCCCAATGTTTCACTGAAGGAAATTGTGGCTCATCGAAGAATGAATGTTGTACAAGAAGTCTGTTGGCACAGAGGCAGTGGAGGGGTCGAGCCTGGTGATGGATAAGTAAGGCTGGATGTCGTTGGCATACATGTGGCAGCTAACCTCGTCTTCAGATGTTGTTGCCAAGTGGCCGCATGTAGAGGAGGGGGCCAAGGTCAGATCCTTGTGGGACTCCTGCGATAATGGTGCAGGGGTGGGAAGAGAAACCATTGCTGAAGATGCTCTGGCTATAAGATAATTAAGAGTGGAACTAAGCAAGGAATGTCCTACTGTTCTTGACAACGGAGGAGAGGTTTTGGAGGAGGGTGGCGTGGTCAAGGGTGGAAAATACTCCATGGTCACAATCACAGAGGATGATTTCGATTAAGACCGTTTGAGTGGTGTGACACCAAAACCTGACTGGAGTTCAGTTACTGCAACTAGGGTACGGTGTTTGGATTAAAACTCGCAAATCCATTCTTTAACTATGAGATATAGTTAAAACTAGCAGGGTTTATTATATACAGTGAAACCTGTAAATTAGGGACACCTAAGGGACTTGCATCAGGTGTCCTTTATTTGCAGGTGACCCTATTTTCAAAATGGTCATTGTATGTACTGTAAATTATTTGGGACTGTCAATGAATGTCCCTTTTTTGCAGGTTTCACTGTACTCGTTTTAGCACTCATTAAAACTGTTCAAAGGTTTAATATTTAAACCTATAAACAATGATTTATTTTTAAATAGTGACTTTTAACCATCCGTTGACTTTTATTTGTTCTTGGGACGTAGGCGATACGGGCAAAGCCGCATTTTATTTGCCCATCCTTAGTTTGTACCACTTGAGTTATTTGATTACACTAAATGCATGCAAGAGATCCAATGTGACAAAATGGAGTACTTTGTCAATTATATATTTCTTTCTTTGTAGTATTTCAGGACTAAATAAATTCTTTTAAAATAATAGCACATACAATCAAGGGACTGTACATTTCATTAACCTAGTGAATTTATTGCTAGAGTCAGCATTTATTGCCTTATCCCTAATTGCCCTTGAGAAGGTGGTGCTGAGCTGCCGCCTTGAACCGCTGCAGTCCGTGTGGTGAAGGTACTGTTAGGTAGGGAGTTCCATGATTTTGACCCAGCGACGATGAAGGAATGGCGATATATTTCCAAGTCAGGATGGTGTGAGACTTGGAGGGGAACGTGCAGGTGGTGGTGTACCCCTGCGCCTGCTGCCCTTGTCCTTCTAGGTGGTAGAGATCGTGAGTTTGGGAGGTGTTGTCGAAGAAGCCTTGGCGAGTTGTTGCAGTGCATCTTGCAGCTGGTACACATTGCAGCCACAGCGCGCCGATGGTGGAGGGAGTGATTGTTTAAGGCGGTGGATGCGGTGCCAATCAAGCGAGCTTCTTGAGTGTTTTTGGAGCTGCACTCAGTCAGGCAAGGGAAGAGTATTCCATCACACTCCTCAGTTGTGCCTTGTAGCTGGTGAAAAGGCTTTGGGGAGTCAGGAGGTGAGTCATTCAACGCAGATTACCCAGCTTCTGACCTGCTCTTGAAGCCACAGTATTTATGTGGGTGGTCCAGTTAAGTTTCTGGTCACTGATGACCCCCAGGATGTTGGTGAGGGATTTGGTGATGGTAACGCTGTTGAATGTCACAGGGAGGTGGTTAGACTCTCTCGTTGGAGATGGTCATTGTCTGGCACGAATGTTACTTGCCACTTATGAGCCCAAGCCTGGATGATGTCCAGGTCTTGCTGCATGTGGGCATGGACTGCTTCATTATCTGAGGGGTCATGAATGGAACTGAACACTGTGCACTCATCAGCAAACATCCCCACTTCTGACCTTATGATGGAGGGACGGTCATTGATTAAGCAGCTGAAGATGGTTGGGCCTAGGACACTGCCCTGAGGAACTCCTGCAGCAATGTCCTGGGGCTGAGATGATTGGCCTCCAACAACCACTACCATCTTCCTTTGTGCTAGGTATGACTCCAGCCACTGGAGAGTTTTCCCCCTGATTCCCATTGACTTCAATTTTACTAGCGCTCCTTGATGCCACACTTGGTCAAATGCTGCCTTGTTGTCCAGGTCGGTCAGTCACTCTCACCTCACCTCCAGAATTCAGCTCTTTTGTCTATGTTTGGACCATGGCTGTAATGAGGTCTGGAGCCGAGTGGTTCTGGTGGAACCCAAAATGAGTATCGGTGAACAGGTTATTGGTGAGCAAGCACCGCTTGATAGCACTGTCAACGACACCTTCCATCACTTTGATGATTGAGAGTAGACTGATGGGGTGGTAATTGGCCGGATTGGGTTTGTCCTGCATTTTGTTGATAGGACATACCTGGGCAATTTTCTACTTTGACTGGTAGATGCCAGTGTTGTAGCTGTACTTTCTTTCAAAGTTCTCTAGATTTCGGGAACTGTCCCTCTGGATTGGAAAATTGCACATGTCACTCTGCTTTTTAAGAAAGGAGAGAGGGGGAAACCAGGGAATTATAGACCAGTTAGCCTAACATCTGTTATGGGGAAAATGCTGGAGTCTATAATTAAGGAGAGGGTGACTGAACACCTCGAGAATGTTCAGTTAATCGGAGAGCCAGCATGGATTTGTGAAAGGTCGGTCGTGCCTGACAAACCTAATTGAATTTTTTGAAGAGGTGACTAAAGTAGTGGACAGGGGAATGTCAATGGATGTTATTTATATGGACTTGCAGAAGGCATTTGATAAGGTCCCACATAAGAGACTGTTAGCTAAGATAGAAGCCCATGGAATCGAGGGAAAAGTACAGACTTGGTTAGGAAGTTGGCTGAGCGAAAGGCGACAGAGAGTAGGGATAATGGGAAGGTACTCACATTGGCAGGATGTGACTAGTGGAGTCCCGCAGGGATCTGTCTTGGGGCCTCAATTATTCACAATATTTATTAACGACTTAGATGAAGGCATAGAAAGTCTCATATCTAAGTTTGCCGATGACACAAAGATTGGTGGCATTGTAAGCAGTGTAGATGAAAACATAAAATTACAAAGGGATATTGATAGATTAGGTAAATGGGCAAAACTGTAGCAAATGGAATTCAATGTAGACAAATGTGAGGTCATCCACTTTGGATCAAAAAAGGATAGAACAGGGTACTTTCTAAATGGTAAAAAGTTAAAAACAGTGGATGTCCAAAGGGACTTAGGGGTTCAGGTATATGGATCATTGGAGTGTCATGAACAGGTGCAGAAAATAATCAATAAGGCTAATGGAATGCTGGCCTTCATATCTAGAGGACTGGAGTACAAGGGGGCAGAAGTTATGCTGCAGCTATACAAAACCCTGGTTAGACCGCACATGGAGTACTGTGAGCAGTTCTGGGCACCGCACCTTTGGAAGGACATACTGGCTTTGGAGGGAGTGCAGCGTAGGTTTACTCGAATGATACCCGGACTTCAAGGGTTAAGTTACGAGGCGAGATTACACAAATTGGGGTTGTATTCTCTGGAATTTCGAAGGTTATGGGGTGATCTGATCGAAGTTTATAAGATATTAAGGGGAACAGATAGGGTGGATAGAGAGAAACTATTTCTGCTGGTTGGGGATTCTAGGAGTAGGGGGCACAGTCTAAAAATTAGAGCCAGACCTTTCAGGAGCAAAATTAGAAAACATTTCTACACACAAAGGGTGGTAGAAGTTTGGAACTCTCTTCCGCAAACGACAATTGATACTAGCTCAATTGCTAAATTTAAATCTGAGAATAATGGCTTTTTGGCAACCAAAGGTATTAAAGGATATGGGCCAAAGGTGGAGTTAGATCACAGATCAGCCATGATCTTATCAAATGGCGGAGCAGGCACGAGGGGCTGAATGTTCGTACTGCAACAGCTTGGCTAGAGGCAAGGCTAGTTCTGGACCACAAGTCTTCAGCACTACAACTGGGATGTTGTTGGGGCCCATTGTCTTTGTTGTATCCAGTGCACTCTGCCATTTCTTGATATCATGTGGCATGAATCGAATTGGCTGAAGACTGGCTTCTGTGATGGTGGGGATCTCGGGAGGAGGATGAAATAGATCATCCACTTGGCACTTCTGGCTGAAGATGGTTGCAAATACTTCAGCCTTGTCTTTTGCACTCGTGCTGGGCTCTGCCATCATTGAGGATTGGGATGTTCACGCTGCCCGATTGCGCTGGCTCACGGAAGATTTTACATTTGTGATTATGCAAGTGCATTTGAGCAGAAACTGGAACTAATTTAGCCAGCGCAATTTCGGGCACACTTTCCCGATTGTGCCTAAAGTGGAAACTCTACCCCAGCATCCTTAGTATGTTTAAATTGCAACCTTGTTTATCTAATTTGTTCTGTGAATGATCAGTTGAGTCAAAAAAAGAATTTTGAAACTAGATGACAAATGGATTTTTACCTAGTATCCGTTACAAAGAAATTAAATGTGGGGGTGGGTGTCCTAATCCTATGCGATCACCAATCTTGTCTCTGCACTTGATTTATTTGATACGCAAGAGATACTGTACAAGCTGCTAAAGAGGTCTTCCTTTGGAGCTGTTTGCTCTGAACAATAGCATAGCGTTATGGTCTGAATTGCTTTTCATAAGGTATTAGGGAAGAATGAGTTATTCTATTTAGCTTGATTTTGGGGAAATCTAGGCAGATAAAGTATTAGTATGATTCTTAATGTTTGGAAAAAATCTATTTGAAACAGTATATTGAAATATCTGATACACTAATCCTTAATTACCTTATAATGTCACAGTTATGTTTATGTAATTTATACTTTACTGATCTTTGTTTAGACCTAATGTATGTTGACACATTTTCTGCTTTAAAGAAATGTACTTGTAATTCCATAGAACTGGTTACAAATGCAACAATGTAGAACAACAAAAGTGGGACAGAAAAGGTAGTTTGGGATTTCTTTTAAAATGAAGACATCTTGTCATTATGTTTTAGTACCATAATATTTTAGTATCTTGTCTTAGTTTTGCAAAATAAACAATGTGGTTACATGTGTTGTAATACTGTAAAACAACTAAGTAGAATAGAAAAAATAGTTTCAGCTTCTAATTTGAAACTACCTTGTTATTTAAAGAACCATAATATTTCAGTACCTTGTTTTTCCTGATTGTGGAGCCAAAAACGTCAGTTCTGTGAAACAAACAATAAAAGATTGTTCTGGAGAATTAATTAGTGGTTTCTAGAAATGGAATATGCAGTCATTATTTATTTATAGTTACATATTAAGTGGTGAAGTACTGATTTTGAAATAGATTAATTATAAATGTAGGTCTTAAACTTTTAACATGAAAGCTTAATTGGTTTTGCTGTTCTAGACTGCTAGTTTATGTTTATGGTTTAGGAGCATAAGAAACAGGAGTAGGCCATTTAGCCCCTCTAACTTGTCCTGCCATTTAATTAGATCATGGCTGATCTGCACAATCTACAAGCATAGTTTATGCAAAATGCCCTCATAATTTAACCACATAAACCCCGGTGGTGGTCTGGTGAATCTATGCTGCAACCGCACCCACCCCCCCCCCCCCCCCCCCCAAGGCTCGTGCCCAAAACTGAACGTAGTACTTCAGATGGAGTCTGATCAAGGCTCTATACAACACTATTAATTATTAGTAGTGATTCAGCTCCTTGCAGTTTATTTGATGAAGGAAGTGGATTGTTGCATCTTATTACTAACCGTACAGACATTGCCTCCTGAATGGAGAAGCTGAACCTGGATTGAACAGTTGACGGACGGAGCTAAAGAATGTGAGCTACAATTTTCTTTTGGTCTGAATAAGCAGGAAGTTCTCTTGAGCCCAGAAGAATATTTTTAATGTTCCTGTAATATCTTAATGTGAACACTGAGTGATCTTTTCTGTGCACTGATAGAGTATCAAATTCTACCCACTGGATGGTTTTAGGCAGAAACTGAAGTTTCTTGTACTCTGCAGTGTCACCTTGTGGTTACGATCAGTACAGCAGTCACTACAGCTTTTATTTGCAGTTTGGAGCTGACTAGTAGGTGATTTACGATCCATTTTGTATTCTCGATAGCTATGCTTAAACGTGTATCTTGTCTGTCAATCACTTTTTGGTTTGCTGAGATCAAAAGACTGCTTAGGTCCAATGGACTGTTACCTTGTTGTAACTTCTATGTATTGGGATAGGCAGAGTTATTGTAAAGAGAATCCCTGCTCACCATATCTTCTGGTTCTGTTATATAGAGATGGGCACCTGAAGGCTGGCGTCGGTGTGATAGTATTGTTGAGAGTTATGAAGTGTTGTGTCCAAGGAGGTAAACAAATTAAATATTCCATAATAATGTAAAATCTTTTTTATTCTTTTGCCAATGTTTAATTTTATAAGAAATCAGAGTAGTTTGTACCCCTAAATGGCAAAGTCTGTGTTCATCTGCTATCTGAAAGCCAGGAGAACATGCGATGGCTAACATGAATCCCAGTAAGTAAAGCCTATGGGTAAATAGATGCTTTTGGATTAGTGATATGTGAATTGTGATGTGCCCCAGGGACCTGTACTAGGGTCTCTTTTTCAATTATATAAATAATTTGGACAGAGGCACAAGAGGAATGATACTGAGGTTTGATGATGCCAAGCTAGGCAGCATGGCAGACTTAAAAAGACTTAAAAAATGGAGAAGGACAGAAACAGATTAGCGGAGTGGACAGATAGGTGGCAGATGTCGTTCAATAAGGAGAAATATGAATGGATATTTGGACAATGAAAATGAACACCTTTGGGTTGGGAAGCATGTAATCAAGGGAAGAATAAAGATTTGGCGCACAGCCTTCTGCTAAGTCACAACTCCATAAGTTAATTGTAAATTATAATTAATCCTATTTTTAAAAATAAATTCGATGTTTTCTTGTCTTTAGATTCTCCAGTGTAAAGTCCGAACTTTTGCCAAGTCATCCCCTGGAAGTTTTGGAAAACGGTGTAAGTCCAGAAATATTGAATTTTACTTAAACATAACCTGTATAAAAGGGCACTCCCAAAAAACAGAAACTTATTGAGACCGGAATAATTTACGTGGTAAAATATACAAGAGGCACTCTGAAACCACGGGCTCTCTCAAATTACGAACTACGGACAGTCTTGGGCCAGAATTTGCTGGAGCGGGGCATCTTGTGGCATGGTTGGATTTTTTTTCTTCACCCTTCAGCCCAAATTTTTTGTGCCGCAAATTGCTGGAAGTGCAAGTTGATTTTCCTCTCCCCAGCACCGAAAAAGTAATTTTGTGACCAAACTAACAATATCTGAGCCAACTAATCATGTGCACATGAACTTGACCTTTAAGATCTGCCCTCATTCACAGATCAGTTTGAACACCTGTCACTAATCACCAAAACAAATTCTGGCCCGTAGTTCCACTGGGTTTGGAGCTAATATTGTATGACAGGCATTTAACAGTGCAAATGCCTATCATAGCATCACCAAGCATAACAGGCACTGCAGGTAAATATTGATACTTAAAATGCATTTTCCAATGGAGATGGTAGGACAATATATATTAGTACTTACACAGGAACACTTCTAGTAAGGAATTGTTTTATAGAAAGGCAATGTTCTATAGCAATCAAGAGTAAGAATCATGGGTGATTTTTCCTTTTCCTAAAAAAGGGTACTGCAGCCAATTCTAGCAACCCCAGCTGAGATGAGCTAACTTGGTATCGTCAGGGATTAAACCTGGGACCTTCCTAGTGTATGTCTGAGACAGTCTTTACTCATTGGGACAACGAATATATGGTAATGATGAACATGCAGTCATCACCCTGAACATTATTCTTATCAAAGTCAATTGATGGAAAGGCAAAATGCAGTTTCTGTTTGATAGGCTGGAATTTTAAGTCATTGAATTTCAAGCAAATACCTGTAAATTGTCAATTTTACAAACTCATTTTTTGCCAGATTGACAGGAGTTGCACTGCATAAAACTTAACTGTCAAAATAAGTGTTCCAATCTGTATTGCATTAAAAAACATTTTTTTGCACAAGTTAACTGAATTACCATTTTAGTAATGATCAGTAGTTTAGGCCTCTGGTTACCAAATATCAGTAGACATATATCTATCATACAAAGGTGATGCCACCTACAATAGTGACTATGTTGAAGTTTAAAATGTCTATAGTTTTTGCAATATTGTACAATGTGTGTATTCTTCCGTGTTTTGCAATTTTCTGCTTTCACCTTTTGAACGTGAATTCTCTTGGGTACCTCAACCAGGTAGCCATTCTACGGGTTTTGTGAAGGCAGTGTAACAAGCTTCTACCCCCGTCCCAGCAACTGATTGTTCGGATCAGGCCTGCCTAATTTGCATTAGCTACCTCATAAGAAATAGGAGCAGGAGTAGGCCACGCAGCCCTTTGAGCCTGCTCCACCATTCAATAAGATCATGGCTGATCTTCTACCTCAACTCCACTTTCCCGCAATATCCCTTGATTCCCATTGACCTCCGCAGTGTTGCCGCAGGACAGGGTAGCTGGAAGAATTGTCCTGACATCTCCCCAGCCTCAGTTGAAAGAAGGTCTATGCCTGACAGTGGATAACAAGTTATGTCTCACCCAACTGAACAGAAATGCAAATCTTAATGGGGTACAAATATAAGCCCCCCCTTCCCCTCATCTCCTGTGCCTCTGCCTCCTCACTTTTCCTCCTACCCCTGGGTCCAATTATTCCCCAGCCTTCTAACGTTCCTTGATCTTCACTACACATGTGCAATGGGATGGGCAATTGACTAGTATGTGTGTGGTTGGATGTGGATAGCTTATAAACAAAATGTAGATATGAGAAAGATAAACAGCTATATTTGATGCAAACAGGAGGGAAGAAAATTGGATGAATGCCATCATTCAAGTGATTTTAATTTCACAGTTTCATAGAAATTAAAAATATATATTGTGTATTCAGTTTCAGCTCAATCAAAATAAAATGAATTTTACTACATTGAGAAATATTCAAGGACTACATGCTCCACTAAAGTTGCAGATGGAATACAAAGCAGTAAAGCAGGTAAGCTGGTTTGTGTGGGTACTTTCAGTGATAAAATTAATTGCACTGAGAATTTTTTATAATGTGTGTGAACAGCACATGGAGAGGCGAATATGTGTACACTTTCTGAAACCACATGCAGCAAAAATGTTGTACTATATATTTTACACTGGACATACGCAATTCAGCTGCAGTTTGAGTATACAAGGTCGTGTAGATTTGCTAATTATTGCGATCAGCTTAGACCTGTTCTTACCATCTCCTGTGTTTCTCTGCAAGGTCCATC
Source organism: Heptranchias perlo (assembly GCF_035084215.1). Classification (NCBI taxonomy): domain Eukaryota; kingdom Metazoa; phylum Chordata; class Chondrichthyes; order Hexanchiformes; family Hexanchidae; genus Heptranchias; species Heptranchias perlo. The sequence continues at coordinate 28,550,822 of NC_090330.1, read as the reverse complement.
TAGATGCTCACCTTGCTAACAACAAACATTTATTGGTTACTAGTGAATCTCCTGTGGCTTTGTCCATGGAAAGTCAGCATAAAGTGAATTTCCCTCTGTGCATTATTTAAGTTATGGGTATGGGGATCTGCAGTTTCTGGAGCTTATGAAGCTCCAGCTGATGCTGGTTGTGTGTGTGTCTGCCTCATGAATGAGGAGTGTATGATATACATAGCAAAATTACTGTAGATATGTTGTGGAACAAATACAGAAAATACTGGAAATACTCAGCTTGTCAGTCAGCATCTGGACAGAACAGCTGAGTTAACATTTTGGGTGTGAACCTTCGTCAGAACTGGAAGAAAAACAGATGAACAGCCTTTTAAACAGGACAAAAGGGAAGTGGGGGAAACATGCGCATACACACAAAGAAATAACGCTCAATTGGAAAATAGGAGTAATATTGACAAGACAATAGAAGGCATAATGAGAAATGAAATACATTTACAAGGCACGGAACATGTGAATAGCTGAAGCAGAGGGAGAATAAGTCAGGTAGAAATGGAATCACCAAAAACAGACTTCAATATACTCTATGTTTCTGTAGAAGACTACAAATTCTTGTACCTGTTTGAGGCTAAAAGTAACAGAGTGGGCATTTCATACATTGGCTATATCCTCAATCTGGTTCTCACAGCAAGTGTTCCAATTTATTCCTATCAACTATTGCCAGGTGTTGCTCTATCCTTTCAGCACTGTGATATTTATATGGCAGCTTTCTCTCCTGGCTTCAGTCCAGGTTCCCATTGCTGGTTTAAAATCAGACAGCCCAGAGAAAAGATACAGGGGTGGAGATTCTTATTTTTCTGGGGATGTGGGTGACACTGACCAGGTGAACTGCAGGCATTGAGTCAACCATGCAGTGTGGAACTACACTCTTATCTAGGTCAGACTGGATAGGGGATAGGAGGTTCCCTTCACTGAAGAACATTCATGAGCCTGTTGAGTTTTTATGATCCAGCTGCTTTCATTGTTTTTTGGTGCTAGCCTGCAAATTACCAGATTTTTTTGAATTCGGTTTCATGATTTGCCATGGTAGGGTTTGAACTCATAACCTCTGGGTTGCTAGTCTAGTACCAAAACTACTAGGATGCCGATTTGTCATGGTAGCATTTGAACTGTCAACCTCTGGGTTGCTAGTCTAGTACCATAACCACTAGGATGCAGCACCCACGATCGTAAGGGATTGAAATTTAAGTCTGAAACCTAGGGGACAATTTTCCGAGTAACCTACAGATAGGAGATTGCAGACAATATGTCCATGATTTTCCAATATGGGCTGGTGAAGTTCCACACTCCTGGTGAGTATTCAGAAAATCCCTCCCATCCTTGTGTCGGTTTGGTTCAGAAGTTGTGGGTTCAAGCTGCACTCCAGTACTTGAGCACATAAAACTATGTCGACCACTGCAGTACTGTGCACGCTGTGCTTTAGAGAGATAATTCTTTGAATGAAACATTCAACAGAAGCCTCTACTGTCTGTTCAGGTGGGTGCTAAAGATCCCATGGTGCTATTTGAAAAATAGCAGGGAGTTTTCCTAATCCTGGCCAATATTCTTCCCTCAATTAATAGGAGCAAAACAACAAATGAGCTGGTCATTCATCTCATTGCTGTTTGTGGGATGTTGTTTTGCACAATATGGCTGCCACATTTGTCTACATGAGTGTACTTTAAAAGCAATTGTAAATGCAATGCCTTAAAACATCCGAAGTGGCATGGTAAGGCACTATGTGAATACAAGTTTTTTTTGCATTATTTCGGAATGGTTGACAGTTATCACAATCTTGTTTGTCATGCTGTTTCAAAAAAAGTATCATAAGATAACTCTGCTGTTTCAAATTAGGTACAGCGTTTGCCTTTCCTCATAAGCTCAAACATTGCATTGGAAACTCTTCAAGGAAATGATGAATGCATTGGCTTTGAAGACATATTGAATGGTAATTTTTTTTTAATGCTTGGTATATTCTCTTCTGTTTTGTTTAGTATCTGGATTCCATAGTAGTGCAACGAATAAAAATATTTATTTTTAAGCTCAAGCCCTGTAAGTTTGATTTAATTCCAGGCTTTACTTTTTAAAAAAAAAACATTTAGTCTAAAGATATTCAGATGTCTGCACAGAAGAGCAAATTGGATGTCTGAATTTTGATAGTTTTATAAATTGTGTTGTGATAAAATTAGTTACTTATCAAACAGTTTGAGGAGAAGTATTATTGTACTTTTTCTTAATATGATGACAATCTTGAGATTTTGTGAGGATTACCACTTAATTTGCTTTTAATTTTAGATCCAACCCAGAGTGAAGTTATGGGAGAGCCCCATCTTATGATGGAGTACCAACTTGGCTTGCTGTAATTAACTGACATTCCTGAGAATTTTAAAGAGACAAGTATTGCTTCCTGTTGCTCTGCATAGGCTGTTCAGAATGTTTCAGGAACATCTGAAATACAGACTCTTCTAGCAAGTGACTGGCCCAAATGAAGTGTAATTTAACACTTTTTTTTGTCGAATTCAACTTTAGAAGACTGAGCAAATGTTAATAGTTAAACAAAGGTAGACTGCCATCAGAGTTCGAGTTCTTCCAGTATAACTACTTCTGTTAAGATCTCTTAAACTCCAGTTGCATAAGTGTAAAAACATAGCAACATATAAGTTGCACACTATTTTAAATGCCTTGCCGTTTATAATATGGCTACGATATGAACGATGCACGATTAAGAATATACCAATTATTTCAAATGTGAATTCGTTTGTCAGTAAAGCATTTAATCTCGATTAGGGTTGCAGTACTATTGGATTATTCAGTCACTTTTACAGAAGATCATAGATTTTGTACCAAAACAAATGCTGAAATGTTTTGGCCTGGGCATGTGATTCAAGTATTTGTTGAAAACTGAGTTGGCTGTTCATTTTATTTAACATCAACATTATTGCCAGTTGAACAGCAAAAGGTTGTACCACTATTAAATGGTTTAATGTATCTAGATTTTTGCATATTTCATAACTCTTGTTTAGTTGGTACAGCCTTTATAAGGAAATATGTTTTGATTTCTCAGTTCAACCTTCAAGTCATATTGAGGGAATATTGTCTCCTTAAAACGTGTATCTTTATTGAAAGGGCATCTGTTTGGATTAGACACAATGTTTTTGTCAAGTTCCAACAGTGAAAAACACATTATATTACAGAGGGCTCCAGAATCCATTAATATTGATAATTAGTGAACAGAAAATTAAAGTCTAATATAAATTTTTACTGGAAATCCATGCAAATAATTGAAAAGGGTTGACAGACAAAGAGCAGGATTCTGTCGAAAAGAAAGTAGACAAGTAGTTAAAATGTCAGGTTATTGATTTTGCTATGCATTTTCCTTTACTCCTCTTCCCCCCCCCCCCCCCCCCCATTTGTAATTTTGTTCCTTAAATATAAAAACATTGTGTTTAGCCCAGAAGACAAACTAAAACCTTTTAGTTTATTTCACAGATGACAGAATTTGTTAAATTTGCAATCTTGTCACTTTGAGCAGAAATGTAGTTGATTCTGTAATTTTTTTAATTCATATAATAAAAGTGTATAATATTTGAGTTTGAATTTGACTTATTTGCTAGCTTATCACTCTATTTAGGTGGTTAATCCTTACAAGGAATTACAGTATGGAGCAGCAAGTTACCCAGCAAGCTTGGGTGTGTGCAATAATTTTGTTCAATATTTCATTATGTACTTTATTAAAAATGGAGACTTTTTAAGACATCTAAGGTGCTTCTTTAGAGACAAATGGACGTCATTCTGAAAAACCATTATGGTGACCATGTCATCTTGTAATTACTTGAATTATTTTATTTTTGCTTTGAAAATTAATGTTGAAGAGAATATTCAAACATTAAAACAGTCAATGAAAGACACGGCATAACAATACCCTGATTGATTAAGCCTCCATCTAGAGGTCATTTTTAAATTCGCATTGTTTCTGGGTTTTTAAATAAATTTTTCAGTATCCTCGTTAGAGGATCTGTATAACCTTCCTACAGAATCCTATGTTTCATAGATTAAAATTTATTTTTAAATTTGTATTTACAAGTCTAGAATTTGGGATATGTGGGTTGGCATATGCCAACAGACTACAAAGCATTCCAGGGAATGTGTTTTTTCATGCAGCAACTTGTTTTCATTCGTAGTAGTCTACACATTGCCTATAAAATAACATGGGGCTAAAATGCTCAAACTTATGAGATTGTGAAATCATGCCCAACAACAATTGACTCTATTTTGTTTGTATTTAAAACCTCATTTAATTATTAAATCATATTTATATACTGTTGACATTTACTGGCCCAGTTGTAGTTGAAATAGCTCACTACTGTTGAGGTCAATATGAATCAATACTGTTTGAATTACATGGAAATTAGAACACTGAAACAGTCTATTCACCCACCAGTCCACATTATCCTCCACACGAGCAGTAATCCTAATCCCATGTATCTGCTCTTCTCCCATATCCCTTTATTCCCCTTTCCTTCAACCATCTATCAAACCTATTCTCAAATGTTAACATAGTCTCTGCTTCAGTCACTAACCCTGGTAGTGCATTCCACAGCTTCACAATTCACTGTGTAAAAATAAAAACATTTCTACTGCTTTGTTCGCTATCTCTTGCATTTAATTATGTATCTTTGTCCCCTTGTCCTAGACCCCTCAATCACTGGAAACAGTCTGTTCCATCCCTTCAAAATTTTAAATACCTCTATCAAATTACCCCTTAACCTCAAGTTTTCAAACCTTTCTTTGTATTTGTATTTGTCATACCAGACAGCATCCTAGTGATTCTGCGCTATGCTCTCTCCACTGCGTCAACATCCTATAGTGTGGAGCCCAAACTGTACACAGTATTTCAACTGTGGTTTTACCCCAGGATTTATATGGATTTGCCATTACATCTCAGCTCTTACATTCTATACCTCCTGCAATAAAACCCAGTATTCCATTAGTTTTGTTACGGCCTTATTTACTTGAGATGCTGTTTCGTCTTGTGAACCTGCATCCCCAAATCCCTCTACTCTTCCACATCACTCAGCTTTTCCCCATGATTGCAAAAATGGCCAGGTATTCCAATCGTGACAAATTTCAGCATGTTTTCTGTGTAACTTTCTGTTGTGTGCCATCATTGTATAGAATCAATGTAGGAAACGGCTATTGTATGTGCTAATGTCACACAGGAGAACTTTGCGATTACCAATCTTGCCTCTACACGTGATTTATTTGATGCTAAAGAAATATTGCACAAACTACTTGGAGGTCTTCCTTTTAAACAACAACGCAGCCTTATATTCGGAATTACTTTTCATAAGATATTAGGGGGGAATAATGTTCTATAACTTGTTTTGAGGGAAATCTGGGCAGGTACAGTATTAATATGGTTCTTAATGTTTGGAAAATCTATTAGAAATGGTATATTGGAATATCTGCTACACTAATCCTTAATGAACTTGTGATTTATACCTTACTGATCTTCATATGTAGGCCTAATGCATGGTGACATTTTCTACTTTATGGAATTACATGTGTATTTCTTTAGAGCAGGTTACAAGTGTAATACTGTAAAATAACAGTGGGACAGAAAAGGCAGTAGTTTTAAATTTCTTTTAATTTGAAAACATATAAAGCACCATAATATTTTATCTTGTCATAGTTTTGCTAAAAAGCAATAGTTATTCTGGAAAACAATTAGTGGTTCCTAGAAATAAATATACAGTAAATATAATCTATTTATGTTAAATGGTGAAGTACTAATTGTGAAATAGATCAATTAGAAATGTAGGTTTTCACCTTTTGAAAAATCTTCTCTTCCTGACTTGGGCAGTGTTTGCTGTAATGTGTTTTTCTCAACTTATTTTTTCTTGTGCTCTGTTGAATGACAATTACTGCCCAGGAATTCCAGATGGCTCCATTGCACTACATTACTCAGGTAGAAATTGTAAGAATTTATTTTTGCTCATTGTTCCAAATGAGAACATTTTCTAGGAATTATTTTCCTGTTATCAATCATTGGTTCTACTTTTTTCCCCAGCTCTGTTGAGGATGGTTGGCTGTTGACATGATAGCTTAATTGAATTTGCTGTTCTGGACTGCAAGGGAAGTTTATTTTAATTATTAATAGTGATTCAGCTTCTTACTGTTTGAAGAAGCCTGTGGATTGTTGGATCATTACCGACCGCACAGACATTGGCCTCCTGAGTGGAGGAGAAGAAACCTGGACTGAACAGTGGATCAGGGACAGAGCTAAAGAATGTGAGCTACAATTTTCTTTTGGTCTAGATAAGTAGAAAATTCTCCTAATAAGCCCAAAAGAATATATTTTTTAATGTTATCATTTCTATGATTCCATATCTGTACACTGATGTTATAGTATTGAATTCCATCCACTAGGTGGTAGTGGGCAGGCACTGAACAGTTTGTATTTTACAGTGTCACCTTGTGGTTAGGATCAGTATTGGCAGTTGTTACAGCTACTATTGGCAGCTAAGAGCGGAATTTGTTCATGGTGAAAGCAACAAGATGAAAAATTATGAATCAAACAAAAAAATTAAATAATGGAATAAACCTGAAGATCTGTAAGGGAAAGGAAGAATAAGTGATCGTAATCACAAATATGGTGGAGTTTTCTGGTGACGACCTGCACTATTAAACTAGGATAGTGGCTTGTTTTAGATGAATAATCCAGGAAAGTAACCTCAACAGACGATCAGGGAAGACTGGAACACTTTAGAATGTCTCTTCCCAACCAAGGGAAGCATTTCAATTTTTGTCACTATATTAAAGAACAAAATCAGGAACCCCCCCCCCCCACTTAAATTAATTGGCACTTGGAAAAGTGTGGGCTAATAAATGAAAGTCAGCACGATTTGCAAAAGGAAAATTGTGTTTGACTAATGAGTTTTTTGAAGTAATGATGAGGGTAGTGCGGTTGATGTGTATATGGACTTCTAAAAGGCGTTTGATTAAAGTACCACATAATAGACTTGTTAGCAAAATTAAAGCCTATGGGGTTAAAGGGACAGTGGCAGTCTGGATACAAAATTGGCTAAGGGACAGAAAGTAGAGATTAGTGGTCGGTTATTTTTCAGACTGGAGGGAAGTATACAGTGTTCCCCAGGGGTCAGTATTAGGATCAATGCTCTTTTTGATTATATATTAATGACCTGGACTTGGGTATAGAGGATATAATTTCTGACGAAAGGTCTTCCACCTGAAACATTAACTCTGTTTCTTTCTCCACAGATGCTGCCTCACTTGCTGAGCTTTTCCAGCATTTTCTGTTTTTATAAACTAAATGGTGCAATTTTAAAGGGGGTATGGGAACAGAGACACTTGGGGGATGTATGTACACAAATCTTTGAAGGTGGCAGGACAAGTTGAGAAGGCTGTTAAAGCATGGGATTCTGGGTTTTATTACTAGGGGCATAAGAGTACAAAAGCAAGGAAGTTATGCTAAACCTTTATAAAACACTGGTTCGGCCTCAGCTGGAGTATTGTGTTCAATTCTGGGCACTGCACTTTAGGGAGGATGTCATAGACTTAGAGAGGGTGCAGAAGAGATGTACCAGGGATGAGGGACTTCTGTTATGTGGAGAGGTTTGAGAAGCTGGGGTTGTTCTCCTTAGAACAGAGAAGGTTAAGGGGAGATTTGATAGATGTGTTCAAAATCATGAAGGGTTTAGATAAAGGGAAACTATTTCCATTGGCGGGAGGGTCGAGAACCAGAGGACACAGATTTAAGGTGATTGGCAAAAGAAGCAAAGGCGACATGCCTGAAAGGGCAGAGGAAGCTGATTCAATCGTGGCTTTCGAAAAGGAATTGGATAAATACTTGAAGAGAAAAAATTTGCAGGGCTACGGGGAAAGAGCAGGGGAATGAGACTAACTGGATTGCTTCTTACAAAAAGCTGGCACTGGCTTGATGGGCCGAATGGCCTCCTGTGCTGTAACCATTCTATGTATGCAGCAAGCCTCCCTTTAAATGCATCAATGCTATTTGCTTCAACCTTTCTGTGTGGATGGTAGTCATGATGTGGAGATGCCGGTGATGGACTGGGGTTGACAATTGTAAACAATTTTACAACACCAAGTTATAGTCCAGCAATTTTATTTTAAATTGTATTTTGAATTTTATTTTGAATTTAAAATAAAATTGCTGGACTATAACTTGGTGTTGTAAAATTGTTTACAATTTCTGTGTGGCAGCAAGTTCCACATTCTCACCACCCTCTCTGTAAAGAAATTCCTCCTAAATTCTTTATTTGATCTGTTATTGGCTATATTTATGCCCCCTTGCTCTGAACTCACACACAAGTGGAAACAGTTTCTCCACATCCACCCCATCGAAGCCCTTCATACTTTTAAAGACCTCTTATAGGGCTGCTAACTCTGGTTGGATGTATTTATGGAGGTCATCACATGACCTTCCATCTCAACTGCCCCACCCTCTGGAATTCAATCCTGCATGGTCCCTTTAAATAGCGCTGGTGTGGGGGTCCTCCAGGCACTCTAAGACATGTTCAGATGGTCGTGGTTAAGACTGTGCTTTGAGTTGAGCATTAAGTTCCAAAATGGTGTCTATCACTTTAAATCAGCGTTGCACACTGATTGTGTCCATTTTCTCCTTACTTTACATGCTGCCGGCATTCGGTATTTGTGCATGCACTAATACCTATACCGAGATGAAATTGGGCAGTGTAGCACCGAAACAACAGATGCTACACAGCCAAATTTCTAGCCCAGTGAAACTCTTGAATTTTTGTAGAGGTTCAAGATGCAGATCCATGAGGTTACTTCCCTTTACCCGAGGAAAGAACGGGGTAATTGTCATTTCTTTTCTTGTATGCTGTTGTTTGGTCTTCGTGTACACAATGTTCAATGTTAAGACTTCTTGTCACACAACAAACAGATTAGTTGTAACCATATTTGGTGCCAGATTCAAATTTTCTTACCAGTCCTAATATCTCCTTATGTGTCTCGGTGTCAAATTTTGTTTGATAATCACTCCTGTGAAGTGCCTTGGGATGTTTTACTACGTTAAAGGTGCTATATAAATGCAAGTTGTTGTTGTTGTGAAACACTTTGGGACGCCCTGAGGTTGTGAAAGGCGCTATATAAATACAACTTCTTTCTTTATTTAGAAAGGCAGTAGAGTGTAATTCTGAATGTACTACAACCTGCAAAGCAAAAGCCAAGTACTTCCCAAGTCACTGGTTATATCATAAATGGGGATATTGCACACAGCAAACCTCTCAAGGATCATAATGTGTGCGTGGAAAAGTTTGCAAAATAGCAGAAAGAGTAAATTATCTGAATTTTTCTTTTTGCAAAGGCCAATTATTCAAGTAATGTATCATATTATGTTTGCACGATGAGGAGCTGTGGGAAATGATCTGCTGCGGTTGAGTAATGTTTAGGACTACGAATGGTATGTAGATCTTACCCCACAGAACCTCATCAATCATACATTGTTTATATCATGTTAGAGAAATGTGAGCCTCAACTCTGTGGGCTCACAGCTCAACTGTATTAAGACTATTCCACCATAGATGCATCACAGTTGAACCTGATCCCATCCTTACCTATGTCTACACATGCAAACTTCCAGCAGGGTTTGCAAATAGCGATCAAAAGTGCAAACCTTGTCTTATTTTTCATTCCTAACCCAGAAACATTGAGGTCAATTATATTGCCTCTACTGTTGCCTAACTAAGATTAGCTAACTCAGCACAGAGCAATGATCAGACATGTGATCCTCCTGGCCTATGTGGCAAGTCTTATTGAATAAGCTAACTGAGGTCAATTTTATGAAACTGCCTTCATAGCAGGTACGGCTTTCCACCGAGACTGCAGTTTAGTAGAATTGTCCCTAATTATTCTTCAAGGGAGCGAGATATGTGTCACGGTGGCTGCAGTGTATTGTAAAATCTTGCACATAGCCTCTTCAAAACTACATAAACTAAGTTTCTTAATTTAAATTCACTTGCTTGTCTGGTGACCTCCACAAGGACGCTCATCCTGAGGATAATGCCTTCAAACCGCTTAAATATCAAAGTTGCAAAATCCAATCCCAATCCCACTGTGGTTAGCAGCATTTCAGTGCACCCATTGTTCCAAATAGTTTAAGCCATTCTGTACATAAAGTGCAAGATCATGCAGATACAGAGTTCATTCATGAGCTTGTTAATGCTGGCTGGAGTGAGTCTGTAGTGCCCAATATGATCTAAAACTGAGGAATGTAAATAACAGCAAGCAGCTCAAATACATGAGAGATCTGTTTAGATTGTTGTGGGGAGGGGAGATGTTAACAAGTGGCAAATACCATTTAATGTGGCCAAATGCAAGATGATCAGACAGGGGAGGAGAATTAGCAGTTGGGAACATTTGTGGATAACTCATTGATAATGTGCGACAGTCAGAAAGAAGGCAAACAGGTTCACAAGATAATTACGGATGAGGAAAACCATTCAGTGTATTAGGAACGCTAGCAAGAAAGGTTTTATTAAAGCATCCATTTTATGTTCAGGACTCCATTTCTGTTTGATGACTATATGTTTACCTTTTCTATACAAGGACAGCTTTTGTTATGAGACCCACTCTTTGGAATGCTGAATTGATGTAAGTTAGTGTAAAACCAAGAGTGAGGTCATGGAGATGTGATGTGATGGCCTGTTAACTGAGTTTAAAGAGCGAGACCATGATAAAGGAAGTTAAGACCTGAGGAGGTGGGGATAGGGTGGGGGGGGGGGGGGGGGAGAGTAATCACCCTGCGACCAAGCTCAGCAGCAGTAACATGAGGTCTCCTGCAGCCTGTGTATCATTGCGTGTGTTGTCTGTGAGTATCATTCCCTCCAATAAATTCTATAAACTAATTCTCTGCATTTAAAACTTTAATTCCTGGCACAGAGACAACAGCTCCAAGCTGGTCTTATAACATATCAATCAACAAGGCCCATGTTAGTTCATCCAGAAACATCCTACTTTAATTGTTCCTTATCCTACATTCCCTTTAATTGTTCCTTAAATACATACAGGGTTTTCACCTCCACCACTTTATCTGGAAGTCTATATCAAGTGTTGACCGGTCTCTGCAGGAAGAATGTCCTGATATCAGTCCTAAAGTTATCCGTTACCAATTTGAACCTATGGGGGTGAATTTCTGCAAAAGGTTCCCCCTATCCACCGTAACTTCAGCAGAAGAACAATGGACACCCTGGAAAAAAACAATGTTTTTCCGAGATATCCTTGATTCTTCTGCCAAAGTTAGCGCAGACATGTGGGAGAAGTTCCATGGAAATTCACTCCCTCTATCCCCTTGTCCTACGCCCATAATCTAATTAAAAATAATATTCCAGATATATTTTTCCATATCATTTACTATCTTATATACACCTCTGTAAGATCACCTTTCAGACACTTCCTTTCCAGGCTGGAAAGTCAGAGTCTCGCCATATCTCAGACCGTGACATCAGAGATTAGTAACATTCACAGCAGACAAGTGCCAGGCAATGACCATCTCCAACAAGAGTCCAACCATCTCCCCTTGACATTCAACGGCATTACCATCGCCGAATCCCCCATCATCAACAACCTGGCGGTGGCCACTGACCAGAAACTTAACTGGACCAGCCACATAAATACTGTGGCTACAAGAGCAGGTCAGAGGCTGGCTCCTGACCTCCTCCTGACTCCCCAAAGCCTTTCCACCATCTACAAGGCACAAGTCACGAGTGTGATGGAATACTCTCCATTGGCCTGGATGAGTGCAGCTCCAACAACACTCAAGAAGCTCGACACCATCCAGGACAAGGTAGCCCGCTTGATTAGCACCCCATCCACCACCCTAAACATTCACTCACTTCACCACCAGTGCACCGTGGCTGCAGTACCATCCACATGATGCACTGCAGCAACTCGCCAAGGCTTCTTCAACAGCACCTCCCAAACCAGCGACCTCTACCACCTAGAAGGACAAGGGCAGCAGGCACATAGGAACAACACCACCTGCACGTTCCCCTCCAAGTCACACACTATCCCGACTTGGAAATATAATGCCGTTCCTTCATTGTCACTGGGTCAAAATCCTGGAACTCCCTACCTAACAGCACTGTGGGAGAACCATCACCACACCGTCCGCAGCGATTCAAGGCGGCGGCTCACCACCACCTTCTCGGGGGCAATTGAGCATATGCAATAAATGCTGGCCTTGCTAGTGACGCCCACATCCCATGAACGAATATTAAAAAAAAATTAGCAATGTGGCTCTTTTTTGCACTGCCTCCCATGCTTGAATTATATTGAATGTCTCCCTTGTGTCTTGACAACCATAACTGGACGCAGTACTTAACATGCAGTTTGGCCAGAGCACTGTACAGCTGGATCGTGATTTCCTCTGACTCATTTATAACACTGGCCCAGAATTAATCCACGCCATAATTTCTTGGGAATTTTGCGCTACTTCCTTCGGTTTCCCTCACCAAAACAGTTGAACAATAAATCATAGCTCTGCCCCCCCCATTAAAATCAATGTCAATCAGGAACTTGCACTCCTATGCAGTGCCCTCCTCCTCCCTCTTCTGTGAGCTGCTCCTGCTCTCTTCTACCTTCCTCGTCGCTACACCTTGTCCTACAGCCATAAAATGAGACCTATCTAACCACTTGTGATCAAACTGTTTTGAAAGCAGCCAAAAAAATGCAGCACCAGCAAAATCTTCTTCTCAGCAGTCAGAGTTAAGTTTTCGCAGTCAGAAAATAGGCCAAGAAACACCCTGAAGTTAACCAGCAGCCTCAAATGACAAACCAGCAACTAACCTGCAAGTAGTGGATCAGCCCTTTAAATAGCACTGCTGAAAAGTCCTTCGTGCCTGGTAGCGCCACGAGTTGCTGGGAGAGTTTATCACGTGGCAAGTCCAGTGCTGGGGCATCCCAATATTTGAAAAGATCCTATTACAAGCGTGGGACCATAATTTGAATATTTTATTCATTGTTTTAAATAGTTCTGGCGTGTGCCTTGGATGCCTACAGAGCAGCCCGATTCAACATGGTGGATGGCGCACTTCTGGCTCAAAATGAGCACACTACCTCGCCCTTGAGATGCTTAGGTTCCTAATAAAAGTTGAGTATGTTCATCTTTAATTGCTGTCATTCACAAGGCAAGAAAACTTAACATGGGCATTGTTTAAAAATACTACAATCTGGCAATGGCCTAGCTTCCAGGAGAAGGGAGTGGGATAGAAGACCCCCCCCCCCCCAGTGAGTTCATTATCACAAATAACAAAAGGTGCAAAATGTATTTTATTGTAGCTTGTAAGTAGCTCATACATAGTTATTTTGTTAATCTGTAAGCACTTAACATAGCATTTGCCGCCCCAAACTGATACAGGGTTAAATAGGTAGCGTTCAATACATAAGTAACACATAGTCTCAAATGTTAGATTAATCAATGCTTCTTATTTTATTTCACATTTATTGACTATACCTAATAATCATACAGTTGGATTCTAAAATTGAACAACTTACACCTTTCTTGATTATGAAGTAAAAATGTTTTTGAAGTCACCATGAAAGTAATTACTTGCTGAGGTGCAATACACTGTAAGCTTAAAAAGTTAATAATGTTTTATGGCCTGAAGAGTGTTTATACTTGTAGAAAATTAAGCAACAAAATCATGAATAATTTTAGACAAACATTTATGAACGAGTAATATGCGAAAAGAAATGTTTTATATTTCAGAAGGTATTGGAGTACTGTATATTGTAAATACAGTTTTATTTTGCAAACTTCCTAAAAATGAGTAAAACAGAAAACTGATTTTACATGAGCTGGTTTGAAGAAATGGAAAGACAGAGCTAAGCAAGTTTTGCGGAACTGACAAGAGGTCACGTTTTATTACACCAGAACTCTCTCGCTCATTGTGTTACCTCCATTCATTTTATGAAGGTTCCTACATATCTAAAAAAACACAAATAGTCAATACTTCTTGAATTTTACATGTTATATTGAAGGAACAGCACAGCTGGGTTTTAGATTATTGGCCCAATTGGTAGCAGATGCAATTCAATGTTAATAAAAACACATTTCCAAAGATGTGCACTTATGCAATTTTGTTAGCAGTTTGTTCATTTAAAAAAAGTAAGCATCTCATCCAATATCAAAAAATAAGAATTTCAGCTCCTTGGTTTCAATTAATGCAGATGTGTGTAGTTTTTTTTGCTGTGGGACTGGGTTGAAACTGCCCAAATTTATTTCACTTAGAACCTATCAGAGAGAGAGAGATATTTTCAACCCATCTACCAGGACAGTGAAAGAATAGTATTCTAACCTACTGCACAACCCAGTCCTCCTGACAATAGTAATTAATTGAAAGAAATTTCATAACAAGAACTTAATGCAGAACATTTCTTCACGTCTATATAAAACACCTGGCAATGGGTAGAACTGTTTTTGTTTCAGATTTCCAGCATCTGCAGTGTTTTGAATTTTGTCCACACTTTATTCATGGTATCTTAGGAAGTTCATATACATTGTGAAAGGGTTAATTATTTAATGAATCAGAAATGCCTATTGTATACTGTCTAATACTGATTGGAATAATACCACCATCAGTTTTTTAACTGCACGTGGAACTGTGCAAACATCCTTTTTTTAAAAAAAATACTATGAACAAGCAGATATACTGACTCATAATGAGGCTTCGGAAGTGGCAAAATACCACAAGATAATCTTACTGCAATCCAAGTAAAAGCTTGCTTAAGAATTAACTGCAGTCTTCATTGGTAACCAGTCTGGCACAATCTTCCCCTTGAGGCTTCCACCAGAGCAAAAAGCTGAAAGAACAAATAACACAAGAACGATTTACAGTAAGTCAGCAAAACAATTTCACAATATCACACAAACTCGTGAATTAGAAATAATGTTTTTAGATGCACGTACTTCAGACAAAGAGTAAGTTTTACTTATGTAACTTTTGAAGACACAGATTTTCTGCTTCAGTTACGCTGGATCCTACCAACTACATATATTACACTCAACCTTATAATTTTACGTGGCACCTGCATGGAGCCTTGGGGCAAAAGCCCTCTGATGAACAAGTGGGGCCAGAAGCAGCAAGGATGCAGCAGAGCAAACTATTTTGTCATCTGCAAAAGCCATTCGACAGAACTGGTTAGAGGAAACCTTCTCCTAAGTATCCCCCAAAAGCTTTGTTTTAAAGGCCTCCCTATATCTTTCCCTTTGTCCTTCAACAAATCAATATTCTCTGCATTCTCAGTAGCAGTTTCTCAATCTGGCAGGCAGACCACTCTGCAAAGCATATGATCCCTAATCAATATAAATGAAACTGTATAGAAAGGCAGCAAATACAAAACAGACCTCCATCTTATTTGTTTACATGCACTTTTTTCATGTCACTGACTGCTTAAACATCCACTCCCTCCAGCATGGACGCTCTGTGGCTACTGTGTGTATCATCTACAGGATGTACTGCAGCAACACACCACGGCACCTTCCACAGCACCTCCCGAGCCCACGACCTCTACCACCTAGAATGACAAGGGCAGCAGGTGCATGGGAACACCATCACCTCCAAGTCTCTCACCATCCTGATTTGAACATATATCACCATTCTTTCATTGTCACTGGGTCAAAATCCTCAAACTCCCTACCTAACAGCATTGTGGGAGCACCATCACCACACGGACTGCAGCAGTTCAAGAAGGCGGCCCACCATCACCTTCTCAAGGGCAGCTAGAATGGGCAATGAATGCCAACCTTGCCAGCGTCACCCACATCCCGAGAATGAGCATTAAAAAATAAAATATTCTGCTTTGTACTGTATGAGTTCCTGGAAATCAAATGTACTTTAGTGTTTCTACAAAGTGCTATCTTTGTATCTGGACCCTTTCAGGTGACTAGCACCTGAGTTTCTGTGAAGGACTTCTGGGATTACGATGGTTCAGGACTTTCATCAGCATAGGCACTAGATGGCCCTGCCTCAGGCAGCTGCTGTTCCGTGCTTGTGGTGCCAAACTGACCTTGAAGGTGGGGGCCAAAATGGTATGAAGTCTTTGTAAGGCAGAACACCATCATCCTCTGCAACTTAAATTCTGTCCCTGCTTGTAGGCTCAACATCACCATGCCTGCTGACCTGTTGATCAGCAGACCTCAAAGCAGTGTGTATGTTGGTGAAGCCCCTATCAATAGTTCCCTGGTTCAGCCAAGCTGATCAGTTATCCTGTCCATGAAAGAGCTGAGATTGCGGCCAAAGGCTTGAATGGCAACAGTCTAAGCATTCAGAAGAGATGCAAAGACTGGCATTATAGCTTTTGCAGTGGGGGCCTGAAGCAGAGATCCCTAGATCTAGTATGCATCCCAAATAGGCCTGCAGAGTTTCCATGCCATGCCTCAGAACCCCACACATGTGGGTAGCAGACTGCTCAATACTAGTGACTATATGGTAAAACCTCTCAATGACTTGAGCAATCTGTCTGATGTGTTGGGTCCTGGATAGCTAATCCATTTTCTCCTGAGCCAAAGTCCATTTCTCACCTGGCTTCTGGGCTTTACTGTAACCTCCATCTTTGCTGCCACTTTCTACTGAGACTGTATTCTCTGCTGGACCTACTATTCTAGTATCTGGTCTGGTCCTGTAGCCTCAGTTTTCTGTTCCTCTGCTGCAGCTTTTTCATTTTACACTGTGCTAGCTCTGATCTCTTCCTGCTGGCTTCCATCCTGCTCTAGATTCTGTTCCATTCCTGCTGAATGATCTCTGATTTTCTGTTTGCTTCCTGTAGCTGCTGACTTCACTCATTTTTCAGAACTCCTCCACCACCCCTTGCTGGACTAGCTCCTCAAGCTCCTACTACTGATCAGTGCTCCTTACCTCCATATAGCTGCTCCTCAGACCAGCTCCCTCATCTGCACTGATCCTATAGATTTACCTTTGACCATTCCCTGGCTCCCTGGGCTTCACTACTCTTAGTTCTTGGTTTTCATTCCCACTGCTTCTCCCTCCTCTGCTGGTATGCTCAATGTGCTGGTACACACTAACACCGAGGCTTCTACCCACCTCTGCTGGACTCCCGGAGTAACCTATACTCGTTCATGGTCAACTCTCCACTCATCCTTGGCTCCCCGTTTTACATTGGACAATCACCAGCATAATAACTTTACATAGGTAGTTTCCATTATAAATGTTGACATAGGAATTTATAATGTAACAAGAAATGCAGATGTCATTTCTACTTGGGATGTTTCCACTGGCAGGTAGGTCAGTAACCAGAGGACACAGATTTAAGATAATTAGCAAAAGAACCAGAGGGGAGATGAGGAGAATTGTTTTACGCTGCAAGTTGTTACAATCTGGAATGCACTGCCTGAAAAGGTGGTAGAAGCAGATTCAATAGTAACTTTCAAAATACTTGAAAAAGGAAAAATTTGCAAGGCTATGGGAAAAGTGCAGGAGAGTGGGATTGGACAGCTCTTTCAAAAAGCCAGCACAGGCACGATGGGCCGAATGGCCTCCTTCTGTGCTGTAAGATTCTGTGATTGGGATGCATCATACTATGACTTACCACAAAATGCAAACTGGAATGAGGCATAAACATGCTGCTAGCAAAAAGCTGAAGCCTGTAAATTGTTCGACGGTGGCAGCATAAATACTATTGAAAATTATAGAGGAAAAAGTACCACTTAAATTTTCAAGACAGGCAACACAGGCAAAGAGAGCACCTGCAAAAAGAAGAAAAATCAAATTATTTTTACTTATTTGCAAAGTATCAATCTCCTGAACACATTCTCAAAAGGAAATTTTTTTTTAAAAAGAAAAACAACTTTCTTTGAAATAATATGGGAAGAGGGAGGAGGTTCATCAGGAGTATAAACACTGGCATAGATCAGTTAGGCCGAATGGCCAGTTTCTGTGCTGTGGATTCTATGTTAAAAAAAAATCTAGAAATTTCTACACTGGATCACTGTGTAGATGGGGTGATATGAGGCTCACCATGGAGTCAATAGTACCCTAATTAACTATCATGGTAGCACTGCCCCTTTCCCCAAAAGTTGTTTTTTTAAATAACCTTCAGGTGGTAATTTTACAAAATTGTGCTCCCAGCATGGAGTTTCACCTAGTGGAAAGGTATATCTGGAATTTGAAAATCACAGGGAGTGCATGCCTTATCGATTAATGAATGAAAAATCACAGGCAGCACATGCCCAAACTCCTAGAATGCAGTCCCAACACTCAAAGCTCTATGCTGGGAGTGAGATTATCCTTTTTATTTTATGAAGCATTTCACCATAAGTCCAAACCGAAAAACTGTCAAATATTTAACAACTAAAAATCAAGGTATAATATATATTTTGGATGATGTTGTAGCACATTTCCTTATCATATTTACAGAAGGGTACACTAATGGCATAGTTGAACATATTTGTACACTTTTACAGTTTGGCAGCCACAGATAGGTTATACAGACGTACAGGGACTATTTGTACCTCTTCTACAGGTATTGTTGGGTTAGATCACTTTTTTTAGTGCACCTGGGAAGGAGGTCATTTTCCATCTGGCATTGATCTGTCCTTCCCTATGCAAAGCTGTATAGTGGGGTTTGTGAGCAGGGACTGGTGTGCACCTTCACCGGGAAGGCAGTCCAGATTGCTTGGTACTTTCCCAGTTCTACTAGGAGGCTGTACTTTACATGTTCCAACGGACGTATGTTGGTGAAGTGCGTCGGACTTTGCTATAGTATGGGAAGGCATTTGCTCGCTGCTAACATTGAAAATTGCAAAATGGTTGGTTCTGAAGGAGTGATCAGAAGAAGCACATGAGCAATTCAGTTAATTAGCACTTCTGCAAGTGAACTCAATGTCCACTCCCATCACGCTCAGTGACAGCTGCTTTGCGAAATGGAGGCACCCGAGATATTGCTCTTCTGAGAAGTTCAGGTAGGAGAAGTGTTCCCTGAAGACCCGCTGTGAGTATAGCCTCCTGTGCAGTGCCCTCATCCTCCCTCTTCTGCGAGCTGCTCCTGCGCTCTCCTGTCTTCCTTGCTGCTCCTCCTCCTCCTCCTCCTCCTCTAGCCTCAAAGGCAGCCCTGAAATCACCCATGACTGCAGTACAACTGTTTAGAAGGCAGCCAAAAACAGTCCAGCACCAGCAAAATCTTCTTCTCAGCAATCAGAATTAAGTTTTCGGTGAGAAAACAGGCTAACAAAATGGACTGAAATTGACCAGCAGCCTCAATTGACAAACCAGGATGTAATCTGTGCAAGTAGTGGATGAGCCCTTTAAATAGCACCACTTTGGGTCACTAGCGCCACAAGTTGCTAGGCGAGTTTATCACATGGCGAGCCTGGCACTGGGGCAGACCAATATCAGAAAAGAATCCTACAACAAGCGTAGGTTCCTAATTTTAATATTTTATTCACCATTTTAAATAGTTCTGGTGTACATCCTGGATGCCTACAGAGCAGTTTGATCCAATATGGTGGACAGTGCACCCCGATCACCATATCAGATGCTGAAGCGCCTGATTTGCATTTGATAAAATGCGCGCAGCGCCATTGAATTTCTGGGTCTTTTGTGATTTGGCAGTACTTAAACAGGTCCCGCTGGGTAAGGTAGAATTTGTTTGCTAGCTGCTGAAACGTCAAGGTCTTCCTGTTTTGAAGAAGCTGGCCCACCCTGGTGATGCCTTCCAAACCCAGGCTCAGAAATCCCCTTGTGCCATGCAAAGCTAGGAATCCTTGGTTGCGTCATATTTGGAGAGGAGCTAACAGATCACAGGCCTCTTTCCAGATCAATAATATTTGTGCAATCTGCAAGAAGTTTCAATCACAGACCAAATAACAGCAGCCAAGTTTTGCTCTCAGAACTGGGTGCTGCATTCCCTAGTCCAGTATTGAAGTTATTATATTGACACAGTAATAGTGACTCTGTACATAACTGAGGCTGGTAAATTTTCAACAGATTCCTGCTGGTTTCCATTCGGTCTTATTTACATTTCTATTTGGAACGAATCCATTGCATTCTTGGTAACAACTTCTAGAATTGCCTGTTGGTTACACATTGCAACAGGTAATTCAGATTCCAAATTGCATAAGTATAAATTCAGAAGGACACAGAAGAAGGTAGACTATTAATGCCACACCCTTAAGATTTCTTGTTAGGTAAATACAAAATCTGTTATCACGACTAGAGAAGTGTTTTCATTGTCCTGGAGCTGGGGTGAGAGAGTATACAGACCACAACTGAATCTGCACCAAATTCATTCTGGATTAAAATTTGTATGCATGAGATATTTGAAAACATCTTCTACACTGAGAAATACTAAAAAAAAAGCATGCTTTTCTTCTCCAAAACTGTTGCAAGAACATAAGAATTAGGAGCAGGAGCAGGCCATATGGCCCCTCGAGTCTGCTCTGCCATTGAATAAGATCATGGCTGATCTTCGACCTCAACTCCACTTTCCCGCCTGATCC
This sequence comes from Heptranchias perlo, assembly GCF_035084215.1. Lineage (NCBI taxonomy): Eukaryota > Metazoa > Chordata > Chondrichthyes > Hexanchiformes > Hexanchidae > Heptranchias > Heptranchias perlo. The sequence goes on along the minus strand of NC_090330.1, from coordinate 28,530,277 downwards.
CCATATCCTTTGATTCCCTTAGAGTCCAAAAATCTATCTCTGCCTTGAATATACTCAATGACTCAGCATCCACAGCCCTTTGGAGGTACAGAATTCCAAAGAGTCACAACCCTCAGTGAAGAAATTCCTTCTCATCTCAGTCTTAAATGGCTGACACCTTATCCTGAGACTATGCCCCCTAGTTCTAGACTCTCCAGCCAGGGGAAACAACCTCTCAGCATCTACCCTGTCAAGCCCTCTTGGAATCTTATGTTTCAATGAGATCACCTCTCATTCTTATAAACTCCAGAGAATATAGGCCTATTCTACTCAATCTCTCCTCATAGGACAACCCTCTCATTCCAGAAATCAATCTAGTTAACCTTTGTTGCACCGCCTCTAAGGCAAGTATATCTTTCCTTAAATAAAGGAGGGCAAAACTGTATGCAGTACTCCAGGTGTGGTCTCACCAAAGCCCTGTACAATTGTAGCAAGACTTCCTTACTTTTATACACCAACTCCCTTGCAATAAAGGCCAACATGCCATTTGCCTTCCTGATTGCTTGCTGTACCTGCCTGCTAACTTTCTGTGTTTCTTGTATGAGGACACCCAGATCTCTCTGAACACCAACATTTAATAGTTTCTCACCATTTAAAAAAATATTCTGCTTTTCTATTCCTATCAAAGTGAATAACCTCACATTTCCCCACATTATACTCCATCTGCCACGTTCTTGCCCACTCACTTAACCTGTCTATATACCTTTGCAGACTCTGGGCGCTAAATTGGGCAGTGTAGCGCACGTTGTTTCATTACCAGCGTGACGTGCGCCAGGCACCATCTTGGTATAGGAGTTAGCGCAGGCGCAGATAACGAACGCTGGAATCATGTAAAGTAGGGAGAAAATGGCATCAGAGTACAACGCTGATTTAAAGTGAAAGACACCATTTTGGGACTTAACGCTCAACTCAATGCAGTGTCTTAACCGTGACCATCTGAACGTGTCTTAGAGTGCCTGGAGGATCCCCCACCAGCGCTATTTAAAGGGGCCATGCAGGATTTACAGGTTAGTTGCTGAATAATTGCTTCTGGCTTCCGAGCCATTTGTAACTGTTTTTGGAGGTCTCCTCCACTTGAATACTAGGACTAACATTTAAAGCCAGGATGTGCAGGAGTGAAGTTAGGAAATGCTTCTAAACGCAAATGGTGGAAGACGTTTGGAACACTCTTCTGCAGATGGCCGTTGATGCTAGCTCACTTGTGAAAGTTAAATCTGAGATTGATAGATTTCTGTGAACCAAGGGTATTAAAGGGATATGGGGCTAAGGCGGGTATATGCAGTTAGGTCACAGGCCCACCATGATCTCAGTGAATGGCAGAACAGGCTTGATGGGCTAAATTCCACTGCCACTTGCTGACTCTTGATATGCACCACCTTCTCCTGCAAGAAAGCAGGATGTGTGTCTGGGTGATGTGCCTGTCATGGTTGAATAACTGCCAGTGAGTGTAGCCTGAGAGTTGTGGGTGGGCGGCTTGAAACAGTGGTAATGTATAAGAATGAGAGGAAGCATCTAGTTGGAAGAGTTGAGTACTGAAGGAAAGAGTTTGTAGATGATGGGGGTTGTAGTGCGTGGTGCAGTTGGTGGGAGACGCCACTTGAAAGTTGACCTCACTCACCATGACCACTCATGTCAAAGCATTGAACTTCTTCCTGCACTGCATCCATGTTCATGATGCTGTGCACCTGGCATTGACTTCGTCCCCCACTGCCTTCTCGATAGATGTCTGGAGGGCCTCTTGCCCCCCCGCCGATATAGGATATCGCTCCTTCTGTCCACCTCTTGCACCAAGGTCTCTAGTGCATCAGCAGAGAACCTTGGTGCACGCACTCTCGCAGGCCTGGTACCAACTCAGATCGGCAGATAGGTGAGTCTGGCATGTAGATTGGAGTATGTGGGTTTTAGTAGTGTGCAATCTTTATTCAATGTTTTAAACATAACTCATCAGTGTGTAAACATCGGGATGGGACCTGCATATGTGTTTTACGTGTGTGATGTCTGACCTCCGTTCAGACAGTAGACTGTTATTTTCAGCAAATAACAGGTACCAACTACCTTTAAAGATTTCTAAGAAACATCCTCTCTTTAAGAGATTGAGCCCGCTGTGGTGGTGGAAAGTGCAAATTGCATTGATTCCACGTGCAAGGCCTGGAAAGGAAGGCTGATTGCAGGCAAGTCCTCAGGTGGGCCGAAACTTGCATCCTGCCTGCGCAGGGGCCATTGGGTGCGGGGTAATAGCACATCACGCACCCAAAAACGACCCCGATCCAATTCATCCCCCCTCTGTGTCCTCCTCACAGCTTACTGCTTACTTTCCCACCTACTTTTGTATCGTCAGCAAACTTGGAGACATTATACTCAGTCCCTTCGTCTAAGTCATTAATATAGATTGTAAATAGCTGAGGCCCAAGCACTGATCCTTGCAGCACCCCACTAGTTACAGCTTGCCAACCTGGAAATTACCCGTTCATCCCTACTCTCTTTTGTCTGTTAACCAATCCTCTATCCATGCTAATATATTACTCCCAACCCCAAGAGCCCTTATCTTGCGTAACAACCTTTTATGTGGCACCTTATCGGATGCCTTTTGGAAATCCAAACATACTACATCCACTAGTTCCCCATTAACTACCCTGCTAGTTACATCCTCAAAGAACTCTAATAAATTTGTTAAACACGATTTCCCTTTCATAATATGATTAGGCAGAGTCAACATGGTTTTATGATTTTCTAAGTGCCCTGTTACCACTTCCTTAATAATGGATTCCAGCATTTTCCCGACGACTGATGTCAGGCTAACTGGCCTGTAGTTCCCTGTTTTCTCTCTCCCTCCTTTCTTGAATAGCAGGGTTACATTTGCTACCTTCCAATCCGTTGGGACTGTTCTAGAATCTAGGGAATTTTGGAAGATCACAACCAATGCATCCACTATCTCTGCAGCAACCTCCTTTAGAACCCTAGGATGTAGGCCATCAGGTCCCAGGGATTTGTTGGCTTTTAGTCCCATTAGTTTGTCTAGTACTTTTTCCTCTACTGATTTTAATTGTTCTAAGTTCCTCACTCTCATTAGCCCCTTGGTTCCCCACTATTTCAGGTATGCTTTTTGTGTCATCTACTGTGAAAACAGATACAAAATATTTGTTTAACGCATCAGTCATTTCCTGATTCCCCATTATAATTTCTCCTGCCTCAGCCTCTAAGGGACCAACATTTACTTTTGCTACTCTCTTCCTTTTTACATACTTGTAGAAGCTCTTACAATCTGTTTTTATATTTCTTGCTAGTTTACTCTCATTATATTTTCTCCCTTTTTAAATCAATTTTTTGGTCATTCTTTGCTGGTTTCTAAAACTCTCCCAATCCTCAGGCTTAATACTATTCTTCACAACATTATAAGCCTCTTCTTTTAATCTAATACTATTCTTAACTTCATTAGTTAGCCACGGATGGATCACGTTTCCTGTGGAGTTTTTATTTCTCAATGGAATGTATATTCGTTGAGAATTTTTCTTTAAATGTCTGCCACTGCTTATCTACCATCATACCTTTGAATCTAATTTCCCAATCTACTTTAGCTAACTCAGCCCTCATAACTATGTAATTAGCTTTATTTAAGTTTAAGACTCTAGTTTTGGACTTAAGTATGTCACTCTCAAACTCAATGTGAAATTCTATCATATTATGATCACTCTTTCCCCAGAGGATCCTTTACTATGAGATTACTAATTAACCCTATCTCGTTACACAATACAAGATCTAAAATAGCCTGTTCCCTAGTTGATTCCATGACATATTGTTGTAGGAAACTGTCTCGAATGCATTCCATGAACTCGTCCTCCAGACTACCTTTGCCGATTTGATTTGCCTAGTCTATAAGATGGTTAAAGTCCCCCACGATTATTGCATTAGCTTTGTTACAAGTTCCTCTTATTTCTGTTCAACGGTATAGCTACTGACATGGGGCCTATAAACTACTCCCACCAGTGTTTTCTGCCCCTTGTTATTTCTTTAACCATACTGATTCTACTTCCTGATCTTCCGAGCTAAGATCCTTTCTCACTACTGTCTTTATGTCATCCTTTATTATCAGGGCTAAACCCCCCCCCCCCATTTTCTATTCTGCCTGTCTTTCCGAAACGTCAAGAACCCTGGAATATTTAATTCCCAACCTTGGTCACTTGCAACCACGTTTCTGTAATGGCTATTAGATCAAACCTATTTATCTCTATTTGTGCCATTAATTCGTCTATCTTGTTATGAATGCTTCATGCATTCAGATAAGGGGCCTTTAATTTTAACTTTTTAACCATTATTGCCTACTTTGACCTTATTCATTGATGCACTGTTTCCGTTAAACTCTTTGTCCCTCCTTGTCACACTCTGCTTATCTTTACCCAAATCACTACATTGCTCTGTTGCCTTGACTTTTCTCTTCAGATTTCTAAATTTCCCCTCACCTGATCCCTCCGCCCCTCCTTTTTAGTTTAAAGCCCTATCTACAGCCCTAGTTATTCGATTCGCCAGGACACTGGTCCCAGCCCAGTTTAAGTGGAGCCCATCCCAACGGAACAGCTCGCTCTTTCCCTAGTACTGGTGCCAGTGTCCCATGAATCAAAACCCCTTCCTCCCACACCACTCTGAGCCATGCATTTAACTCTCTTCTTCCTTCCTATCCTTAACGTGCTGACTGTTGCTAGGTTGTTTTTTTGAACATTGGCAGCTCACCAGTTTCACACCCAAATAGTCATTCTTTACTTAAAGATAGTACAAAAGATCATGCTGATGAACTGCAAACCAGTTTCCACCAATTAGCTGGCGGTAACACAAAAGGAGAAGTTATAGCAATCAGAAACTAAAAGCTTGTGCATGTACAGTTGTTATTCTAGTATTCTAGCTAAGGTGAAATCCATATTTCAATATAAAAGGACAAGCCACTGCTTGAAGTGGCTTTGCAGTATAAGCATGCCAGTTTAAAAATCTTGATCACATTTTCAAGTTGAGGTTTCTTGTGTGAGAATTTCTCTCATAGCCAGCAATAGGTTACATAGAATGTACAGCACAGAAACAGGCCATTCGGAGCAACAGGTCCAGGCCGGTGTTCATGCTCCGCACGAGTCTCCTCCCTCCCTACGTCATCTAACCCTTTCAACGTATCCTTCTATTCCTTTCTCCCTCAAGTGTTTATCTAGCTTCCCCTTAAATGCATCTATGCTATTCGCCTCAACTACTCCTTGTGATAGCGAGTTCCACATTCTAACCACTCTCTGGGTAAAGAAGTTTCTCCTGAATTCCCAATTGGATTTATTAGTGACTATCTTATATTTATGGCCTCTAGTTCTGGTCTCCCCCGCAAGTGAAAACATCTTCTCTACATCTAACCTATCAAACCCTTTCATAATTGTAAAGACCTCTATCAGGTCACCCCTCAGTCTTCTCTTTTCTAGAGAAAAGAGCCCCAGACAATTCAATCTTTCCTGATTACCAGAACGGAGAGGTTATACCTAGTAAATCTTTTTTGCACCTTCTCCAGTGCCTCTATATTCTTTTTATAATATGGAGACCAGAACTGTTCACAGTACTTCAAGTCTGGTCTAACCAAGGTTCTATACAAGTTTAACATAACTTCTCTACTTTTCATTTCTATCCCTCTAGAAATGAACCCCAGTGCTTGGTTTGCTTTTTTTTTTAAAATGGCCTTATTAACCTGTCTCATTACTTTTAGTGATTGTGTATCTGTACCCACAGATCCCTCTGCTCCTCTACCCCATTTAGACTCCTATTATCCAAGCAGTATGTGGTCCCCTTATTCTTCCTACCAAAATGTAATACCTCACACTTCTCCATATTGAAGTTAATTTGCCACTTACATGCCCATTCTGCAAATTTATTAATGTCTTCCTGTATTTTGTCACAGTCCTCCTTGGTATTAACTATACTCCCCAATTTGGTGTCGTCCGCAAATTTTGAAATTGTACTTCTGATTCCCGAGTCCAAATCGTTTATGTAAATAGTGAACAACAGTGGTCCCAGCACCGATCCTTGTGGAACACCACTTCCCACCTTTTGCCAGTCTGAGAAACTACCTTTAACACGTAATCTCTGTTTTCTGTTTTGTAGCCTGCTTACTTATCCATTCTGCTACTTGTCCCCTGTCTCCACATGCTCTGACCTTAGTCATGAGTCTACTATGCGGTACCTTGTCGATGGCCTTTTGAAAATCCAAATATATTACAACTACTGCATTACCCTAATCTACCCTTTGTTACTTCTTCAAAGAATACAATAAGGTTGGTCAAGCATGACCTTCCTTTTTGAAATCCGTGCTGACTATTCTTTATTATATTTTCGGTTTCTAGATGCTTTTCTATGATTATCTTTCCTACCAGGTTCTCTTCAGTAGCCCCTTCAGGCTGCTCCGTCTCATCCTGCTAGTCACCACCCTGTACCTGGGGGCCTTCCTCTTCTGGGGCCTCCATGATAATGCATTTTGCAAGGTGAAGTTGTACAGCAGCAATTTATAATGGCAAGAGACTAGGAGCTGTGGAGGAGCAAATCACTAAAAGCTAGTGCACAGGTACAATAGGTAATCAAAAATGACTACGGAATGTTGACCTTTATCTCAAGAGGGAAGGAATACAAAAGTGAGGAAGTGACCACTAACAGGCAAGTGTGTCCTATACCAATTAAAGCCACAATTACAAACTTGGAATGGAGGCAAAAATGGGAGGAGATACGACATAATGGATCTCCACCCAACTTCCTGAATGAAAACCAACACGTTGCACGAATCTGGGAATAAAGAACACACTGACGCAAAAAGTATTTTAAATAACTGACCTTGATCCTTAGGTAAAACTGACTTGGACATCATTGATCGTAGGACAGGGAATGGCATTGTAGCAAGAAGAGAAACCAGTCTCACTGTAAAAAAAAGGCAAAATTGATTAGTCATAAGTGTAGAACAAAAGCCAGATGCATTCATTTGTGGGGTTTCAAACACTACAACCTTACTTCTCTTCAATTATACATCTCTATTTTGATATCATTAAAATAGTTTACACAGTTCATTACATGCAAATTTTAGGTTTTATTTGACAATGATTAATATTATTCTAGACTGGACAGGCTGACTAAATCTGACAGTAGATTATATACAGTTTGCAGAAGCTACCCAAGAGATTTCACTAAAATTACTTAAGTGATTATCTCAAAACTTCTCACTCAACAACAACAACTTGCATTTATATAGCACCTTTAACATAGTAAGATGTTCCAAGGTTTCAGGAGAGTTATCAAACAAAATTTGACACCGAGCCATATAAGGAGATATTAGGACAGGTGACCAAAACCTTGGTCAAATCGGTAGGTTTTAAGGAGCGTCTTCAAGGAGAGGGGTAGAAGCAGAGAGGTTTAGGGAGGAAATTCCAGAGTTTAGGGCCTAGGTAGCCGAAGGCAAAGCCAGCAATGGTGGAGCGATTAAAATCGGGACATGCAAGAGGCCAGAACTGGAAGAGCATTGAGGTCTCGGAGGGTTGTAGGGCTGGAGATTACAGAGATAGGGAAGGGAGAGGCCATGGAGGGATTTGAAAACAAGAATGAGAATTTTAAAATCGAGGTCTGCAAGCACAGGGGGGATGGACGGACGGAACTTGGTGCAAGTTAGGATATAGGCAGCAGAGTTTTGGATGAGCTCAAGTTTAAGGAGGGTGGAAGATGGGAGGTCAGCCGGTAAAGCATTGGAATAGTCAAGTCTAGACTGGCCACAATGTTTGCTACAGATTGTAACTGAATCACTCCCTTTAAATTAAAGGTTTGTATCTGCTTTGTGCATGTTAAAATGTAAAGTTAATATGTTTTTGTTTCTTTCTCAATTCATATGGGTTTTCTTCCATCTTGCCTGGTGTATTGCCACTCACACTTCTCACATACCGTTTCTATCTCTGTTCCAGGCAGCAATCAGCCACATCCATCCTGGTTAGGAATGATGAAGCTTATAAGATCATAGATGAGGAAGTACATTCAGCCCAGCTTAACTCCACTGATTCAAGAGCCAGCTGGATGGATGGGTTAGGAGGAAAGTGGTTGCAAAAAGCTGAATGCATAAAAAGCCAAAAACTAAGAGTGACAAGATAAGGACAGGCAAGTCAGGAAAAGTGAAAAGCTAAAAAGGAAGATGATATCAGGACGATCAATCCTGCTTGTTTTCAAAGCTTTCAGAGGGGATCAGACAATCATATGAGCTGGCTTCACTCTGAAAGAACAAAGTGTTTTGTAATTTATGGGGATGAAATTGGTCTTGGACGGTAGCACAAAACAAGCGATAGCGAATTGGCACCCTGGCCGATTTTCTTTTCCATTGACTTCAACTATCACCTGTTTTGCGCTACTGCCAAAGACCAATTTCACCTCCTATTAATTTGGGGTAACCTTGAGAAAAGAACCAAACATTTACCTGCAAATCCCTCCCAAGGATCTCTACCACTCAACAATTATTATGGCATCGCTAGAGAACTTTTGAGACAATCCCAAAAGGGAACCAGCTTTTCTCAAATTAGGTATGATTATTTTATGTACAATCTCCATATTCTTCATTACAGTGAAAGTGGAAGTAAATAATCATTTTGTAAAAATCAATAACAGCAAATTGTTACCAACATCTCAGTACAGTTTAGAAGGATCGTGAAAGAGACTGAACACCTTGGGGGAAGACTTTTAACTGCCGGCCGCCCGTTTCTCACCTGGAAAACAGGTGAAAACAGGTAAAAGTCTGGTGGGGCCTTTGTGCACTTATTTGCCCACTTGAATCAAAGTTCAGGCCGGCACTCCCACCTAAAAGAGGAGAGAGGCAAATCGAGGTCCTACGCCCATTTGGCGCTTCAGCTCACCGAGAAAATGTTAATGAGGCCGAACCTGAACGAGGTTCAGATCTCCAGACTGCTGAGTTGGGTGGGCACTGCAGGTGTCGTGCCTGTTTGGCGCCCAGCCTGAAAGTCTCCCCCTTTGTTTTCTTTACCCGTGTTATAACTGTACAGTATCTACTACTTAACATGGTGATAAACTCTTACCGAAAAGGATAGTAAAAGATTTTTGACTATTCCCTAAAATGTTATCTATGTTTAACCAAAATTAAACTTTAAGGATCAAAATCTTATCTATAAGACATTCATCTATAAAGAAGGAAACTGCATTTATATTGGGCCATATAACGTCCTCAGTGTGAGTCATAATATAGGAAATAGGAGCAGGAATTGGCCATATGGCCCCTCAAACCTGCTCCGCCATTCCAAAAGATGATGGCTGATCCTCTACCTCAACTCCACTTTCCCACCCTATTCCCATATCCCTTGATTCCCTTAGTGTCCAAAAATCTATCGATCTCAGTTTTGAAAGTACTCAATGACTGAGCCTCCACAGCCCTCTGGGGCAGAGAATTCCAAAGATTCGCCACCCTCAGTGAAGAAATTTCTCCTCATCTCAGTCCTAAATGGCCTAACCCTTATTCTGAGACTGTAGCCCCAGGTTCTAGACTGCCCAGCCAGGGGAAACATCCTCCCTGCATCTACACTGTAGAGCCCTGTAAGACTTTGAATTCAGGAAAAAACGATTACTGCTGCATTACCTAACAAAGTGAATGGGGCTCAAATTTAATCAACAATAAATTTTTAATTTATTTGGACCATCATGTGCGTGGCAGTGCTAACTCTTGAACTAAAGCTATTTTCTATAATCATATTTCCCTGGCCTTTCTTCATATCCTTTTACAAATACTTATCCAGTTCCCTTTTAAATAATGTTGTAGTCTCTGTATCAATAGTCAAATGTTTTAAAAATTCAATGTTCTAATAGCTCTGTGAAGAAAAATTCTAACTTCCCCCTTTGTTTTTCTAGTGAAAATTCTGAGCCTATGCACCCTTGCAACAAATTAACGATTTATCCTCTCAAAATCTTTCACAATATTGAAAACTTCTATTAGATCCCCCTTAACTTTCTCTGTAACCGGTGAAAGAAATCCCAATTTTTCCAGCCTTTCTTCATAATTATAAACTCTCATTCTTGGCAACTATATCCTCTTACTCCTGGCATTGCTCTGGTGAATCTTTGCATGACTAAATAACCAATATTTTGTACAAGTTCAACACCACTTCCTTGTATGTGTGTGTGTATATATATATATATATATATTTCTCATTTGTCGCGTTTACTTGCACTCCCACCTTTAAATATTGTTCTTTGGCAAAAATGCAAAAACGGGCGTTGGCGAATCAGCAGCCTGTTTACAACGCGGTGTAAAATAGCCCGCTGATTTGCTATTGCCCGTTTTGTGTTCGCCACAGGCACATTTCACCCCCTATGCATTTGTGTTCCTATTCCTCCATTCTATTAAATATTTTACAATTTTGAGTATACTTTTTATTGTTGCTTGTCCCCCCCCAAAAATGTACTACTTCACATTTCTCTGCAGTGAACTGTATCTGCCACCTGTCTACGTCCTTCTGCAATCTCCTACATTTTTCCTCACAAGTCACTTCGGAACAAATCTTTGCCCCAGTTGTAATGTGGAATTTGGTGTCTCCTCCATCCCTTCGTGACACTTAACATTTCTTCACTTTTGAATCTCAAAGCCACTCTGACTTTTTGTTAACAGAGGGAGAATGAAGTATCTCATCTTCATATTCTCCTGTTTAAGTGATCTGTTGGAAATCACATTAGGTAGTGTAAATACAGAATAACAGATCCTCAGAAGAGAACGGACAGACTGTAATTCAACTGAAAACCTCAGGGAACACCATAAAACAAAGGGACATCATCTGAATCTGAGAGTTAACTCATCACCAAGATATATGTGTTTTAAGAAAAACATTCAGAAATCACACTGTCTCTTGGTTGCTTTTTATTTAACTGGAAGGAGGGAGAAAGATGTTTTCACTTACCTTCCGGCTTCCTGATGGTTTATTTTAAACTCCGTTCTCTGGATCATTTTACAAAATTTTCAAGTTGTGACTTCCACCAGTTCTAAAACCTCTTGTTTTGAATTATATGGATACCATAATGCTGTACAATTTACTTATTTAACATTTAATTTGCAATAACACTCTACATTTGCAACAACTTTTATACCATTACAGGTTTGTTTAAAATACAGAACCTAGAATTCACAAGCAGTTTCATAATAATGGGAGCCATGATAGAACTGGGACTATTTTAATGAAATTTTGAAACCTGGCCCCTTTTATGTCTAACCCCCAAGGTGATTTCAGTTATGTAAATTCTTAATTCCAGTCACTTTTCATTCTATGAATATTAAAGTTTAACATACCTAAAAACATTAGCAGAGTAGTAGTGGCAAAGATAGCCATGACCATTCCTCCAACAAAGGATAACATCCCAATAAGAACTATAAAAATGTCTCTAAGATAGTGGGAAAACATAGTCACTCCCAGAAAACTCGTCAGAAACGTAACTAGTCCAGCCGCAGAGCCATATCCAATAAGGATTTCATTCCAACAAAGAGGCGTATTTAATTCATAAAGAATAAAAAGTCCTGAACCACCAAATTCAGCCAGTGCAAATGTTGAAAAAGCAAGAAGCAACATACCAATCTGGACACGTTTTCTAAAATCAGAACTAGTATAAATAATTAAGATTCCAGAGAGAATTTCTCTGATGTTGCCATAGCCTGATATTTGGTCTTGTTCATTTCTTGACACCTGGACGCTCTCTTCAAGGAAAAAGATGATATACACAATATTGGCAAAATTAATCAATGAGACGGTCAAGAATGGCCAATTAAAGCCTTCTGCCCTTAAGAAGTATCCTGATGATAGCACCCCTATGCCACCCATTACTCCAACAATCATGTCCAGCAATGCCATGCGCATATTTTTTTGCTTGCTAGAACTTATGTCTGCTATATAAGCAAAAGCTCCCCCAAATAAAGTTGTGAAGCTACCAAAACACGCATTAAGTGTCACTGGTATAAATATAACATAAATGGACCAAGAAAAATAGGCCACTGCTAAAAAAGCCAAGCTGGCAAACAGTGACCCTATAGAAGGAAGGAGGAGAGTTAGTCTGCGTCCATAGCGATCGCTGTATGCACCCAATATGAAGGTAACAATTAGGCCAGGAACAAATTGAGCCAAATTTATGTACATAAAAAAGTGAGAAGATAGTCCCTGGACCACCTGAAAAAAACAAAAGCAAACAAAGAATCAAAACTTGAACCTTTTTAAAACAACATTTGAAATATTTCAATAGAATTTAGTGACTGGTAGAAATTTGTGATTTAATAATAATTTTTTTTTGTCGTTGACACACAACTTTAGTAATTGTTAAAATAACTCAAATATATTTACTAAACATATTAGGAAGAAATCAGTGTTTTTCACGTTAATTAGTGCAGTTGATCTGTGACGGATCAGAGATCTGTCTCTCTTTGAATCCACATTATCTTGCATTTATATAACATGTTTAACATAGAAAGGTGCAAAATAAATGCAACTTCTTTCTTTCTATAATAAACTGATACATCTGTTCTGTTTGCTCTTGCTTCAAATTAACTTTATTTCTTAATAAAAAGGTGGTATGTAATTTGTAGCCTGAAATTTATGGTTTATCACAGTGTTATTTGTTGGTCAGCAGAGTGATCAGGACCTTACAGTAGCAATCCATATTTTTTCTAGTGTGTATTTCATCGGTAAAAGGATGCATTGTTCACCATGTGGCTTTCTATATTCTAGACAACTTTGTGTATAAAGTTACCTTTTGAATAATAGCCTGGACAACATCCAGGCTTGGCCTGATAAGTAGCAAGTAACATTCAGCACATACGTGCCAGGCAATGGCCAACTCCAACAAAAGAGAGCCTAACCACCTTCTCTTGACAGTCAATGGCATTGCTATCGCCAAGGGCCCCACCTTCAACATCTTGGGGGTCACCACTGACCAGAACCTCAACAGGACACGCCACATAAATGCCTTGGCAACTAATTCAGGTCAGAGGCTCGGTATTCTGCAGCGAGTGGCTCACCTCCTGACTCTCCAAAGCCTCTCCACCATCTACAAAGGAACAAGTCAGAAGTGTGAAGTAAGAACATAAGAAATAGGAGCAGGAGTAGGCTATACGGCCCCTCAAGCCTGCTCCACCATTCAATAAGATCATAGCTGATCTTCAGCCTCAACTCCACTTTCCCGCCTGATCCCCATGTCCCTTGATTCCCCTAAAGTCCAAAGATCCATCTATCTCAGCCTTGAATATACTCAATGACTCAGCATCCACAGCCCTCTGGGGTAGAGAATTCCAAAGATTCACAACCCTGAGCGAAGAAATTCTTCCTCATCTCAGTCTTAAATGGCCGACCCCTTATCCCGAGAATATGCCCCCTAGTTCTAGACTCGCCAGCCAGGGAAAACAACCTCTCAGCATCTACTCTGTCAAGCCCCCTCAGAATCTTATATGTTTCAATGAGATCACCTCTCATTCTTCTAAACTCCAGAGAATATAGGCCCATCCTACTTAATCTTACTCATAGGACAACCACCTCCTTCCAGGAATCAATCTAGTGAACCTTTGTTGCACCGCCTCCAAGGCAAGTATATCCTTCCTTAGGTAAGGAGACCAAAACTGTATGCAGTACTCCAGGTATGGTCTCACCAAAGCACTGTACAATTGTAGCAAGACTTCCTTACTCTTGTACTCCAACCCCCTTGCAATAAAGGCCAACATGCCATTAGTCTTCTTAATTGCTTATTGTACCTGCATGCTAACTTTCTGTGTTTCTTGTACGAGGACACCCAGATCTGAGCACCAACATTTAATAGTTTCTCACCATTTAAAAAAATATTCTGCTTTTCTATTCTTACCACCAAAAATGAATAACCTCACAATTACCCACGTTATACTCCATCTGCCACCTTCTTGCCCATTCACTTAACCTGTCTATATCCCTTTGCAGGCTGTGTCCTCCTCACAGCTTACTTTCCCACCTGGCTTTGTATCATCAGCAAACTTAGATACATTATACTCGGTCCCTTCATCCAAGTCATTAATATAGATTGTAAATAGCTGAGGCCCAAGCACTGATCCTTGCAGCACATCACTAGTTACAGCCTGCCAACCTGAAAATGACCCGTTTATCCCCAATCTGTTTTCTGTCCGATAACCAATCCTCTATCCATGCTAATATAATACCCCCAATCCTATGAGCCCTTACCTTGCGTAGCAACTTTCTGTGTGGCACCTTGTCAAATGCCTTTTGGAAATCCAAATATACTACATCCGCTAGTTCCCCATTATCTACCCTGCTAGTCATATCCTCAAAGAACTCTAATAAATTTGTTAAACACGATTTCCCTTTCATAAATCCATGTTAACTCTGCCTAATCATATTATGATTTCTAAGTGCCCAGCTACTACTTCCTTAATCATGGATTCCAGCATTTTCCTGACGACTGATGTCAGGCTAACTGTAGTTCCCAGTTTTCTCTCTCCCTCCTTTCTTGAATTTGCTACCTTCCAATCCGCTGGGACCATTCTAGAATCTAGGAAATTTTGGAAGATCACAACCAATGCATCCACTATCTCTGCAGCCACCTCTTTTAGAACGCTAGGATGTAGGCCATCAGGTCCAGGGGATTTGCCGACTTTTAGTCCCATTAGTTTGTTTAGTACTTTTTCTCTACTGATATTAATTGTTTTATGTTCCTCACTTGCATTTGTCCCTTGGTTCCCCACTATTTTTGGTAATAATACTCTCCATTTGCCTGGATGGTTGCAGGTGACACTCAAGATGCTCGACACCATACAGGAGAAATCAGTCCGCTTGATCGGCACTCCGTCCACCAGTTCAGCATTCACTCCCTCCACCACCGGCGTACCGTGGCTACAATGCGTACTATCAACAGCACTGCAGCAAGTCACTAAGGCTTCTTCTGTAGCACCTCCCGAACCCGCAACCTCCACCACTCCAAGTTCCCCTCCAAGTCACAAAACCATCCTAACTTGGAAATATATCACTGTTCCTTCATCATCGCTGGGTCAAAATCCTGTAACTCCCTAACCAACAGCATTGTGGGAGTACCTTCACCATACAGACTGCAGCAGTTCAAAAAGACGACTCACTATCACCATCTCATGGGCAACTAGGGATGGGAAATAACTGCCCACCTTGCCAGCGACACCCATATCCCGCAGAATCATTGGGCATGAAAACAAGTTTTTGGATTATGCCCAAATCGTAACAACTTAATTGATGATTGTTTATAGTCCAGTGTAAAGCTGAAGTCTAATAACACTATATAACATTATTGGAGCAGAAATTTCCTCCAATTAAATACTGGGAAGATTGAAGCCTTAGTCTCAGTCCACGCCACAAACTCCGTTACCTAGCCACCGATTCCATACCTCTCCCTGGCCGAGGCTGAAACAGACTATTTGACTCTGAGCTGAGCTTCCGACCCCATATCCTCTCCACCACCAAGACCGTCTACTTCCATCACTATAACATTGCCCGTCTCTGCCCCTGCTTCAGCTCATCTGCTGCTGAAATCCTCATCCGTGCCTTTGTTACCTGTAGACTTGATTATTCCAATGCTCTCATGACCGGCCTCCCATCTTCCACCCTCCATAAATTTGAGCTCATCCAATACTCTGCTGCCCGTATCCTAACTTGCACTAATTCCCATTCACTCATCATCCCTGTGCTCATTGACCTACATTGGCTCCCAGTCCAGCAACACCTCGATTTTAAAATTCTCATCACTGTTTTCAAATCACCCTATGGCATCGCCCCTCCCTATCTCTGCAAGTTTCTCCAGCCCTACAACCTTCAGAGATCTCTGTGCTCCTCCAATTCTTGCCTCTTGCACATCCGATTTTCTTTGCTCCACCATTATCAAACGAAATTTGACATCGAGCCACATAAGCGGATATTAGGAGAGGTGAGGTAGGTTTTAAGGTGCATAGGGTCTAAGCTCTGGAATTCCCTCCCTGCCTCTCTATCCTCCTTTAGGACGCACCTTAAAACCTACCTCACCTCTCCTAATATCCGCTTATGTGGCTCGATGTCAAATTTCGTTTGATAATCACTCCTGTGAAGCATCGTGGAACGTTTTACTATGTTAAAGGCACTATATAAATGCAAGTTGTTGTTATATGTTAAGTGCACCTGTGTGTTGCAAGAGTTCAGTTTTTATTCATTTTGCAAATTCCCCATTTTCATATCAAAGATGGCTTGCCTAATCTAAACCAAAAACAAGTGCAGTAGATGTAAAAAAAAATTAAAAGGCACATGCCGTTTATTGTAATGACAATTAATACACATATTATAGAAAGTGACTTACAATTGCATTTTAAAATGTAATTTAGTAGGACATCATTTGTAGACACTGACCTGTTGTTTCATGTACACAGGGTCACTGTGGTTCTGGTAGCAGTGCGAACTATTTTCATTATCAATATAGCTGCTATTAGTTTCTCTCTCCCATATCCTGCGATAAATATACTGCTGAATTAAGACAGAAACTGCTAAATTAGCCAAAGAGTAAAGAGCAACAACAGGTTCAACAAGAAGCAGCCGTTTCATTCTTCTCAGGAAACAGGGCCCTGTGTGTAAAACAGAAATCAAAGAAAACCATTGTTACCAAAATAATGTGGACTTGAAAGGAAAACTAAACCTAAATTAAATCTAATCAAGTGGAACACAAACAAAATCAGTATAGCTAGTTTATTTATAGTATGTCCAGACAAATAATTACTGCTGACATAAGACAATGTATAATTTGCCTATATTTTGTAACCAGTATGATAATCATTCTCTTTCTTCCTGTGAGATAATGACGTGGAGATTTTTTTTCAATGCTGCATTGAGAACAGTTATCCAACACTAAAATGGGTGAATCCATCATATTTTATCACTACTAATGGATTTCATGTTGCTGATGGGTAGGCAGAGGATATAGTATTTTATAAGGAAATGGTATGATGTTGGTAAGTAAGAGGATATGGTGTATGCAAGGGAATTTTGATTGATGATTTGGAAGGTTGCGTGAGAGTAATTTACGGGTTGGGCAAGTGAGATGTATTGTGGAGTAGCAAGCTTTTTTGGGTGAGTAAAGAGAAGTTGGTGGAGAAAGAAAATGAGTTTGAGGAGGGATATTTGAGATACAGTACTGAGTAGTAACGGAGTAGAGAGGTGTAGTAACGCGAAAGGCAATACTGTGAGTATTACATTACAACAGTGACTGCACCTCAAAAGTATTTCATTGGCTGTAAAGCACTTTGGGACGTCCTGAGGTCTTGAAAGGCGCTGTATAAATGCAAGTCTTTCTTTCTTTCAGGGGGATTGGGGTAGTCAATCAAGGTAAACCACATGGGGGTAGGAAAATCTTGGATTCCATACACTCAGCCACATATTAAATGAATTTGCAGGATTCCATTCATTTAGTGACAATTAATTAATACATTGGATTCCATTGACTCAACAACACAAAATATAATTAACTGACTGAATGGAATTGAGGGAACCACTCAGCCATATTATAATTCTGTAGATTCCATTAACTGTATTCATTTCGCTCAGCCCTTCTTAACTGCATCTAGTCAGTCCCTTTTCTATTCAACTTGCCTTTCTGCCTTGCTTCTCTATTGCGGCCCTCTAATCTGTGCCTCAGTGAATGGAATAAAATGAAATTGGAATTGCTGACTACTACAATCTACCCCTAAATACTCACCATATCCACAGTACTCCATTCCTCCTCAACTACTCACTACACCTCTGTACCCCTTCACTACTCAGTATTTCAAATAACCTTCCGCCCAAATCCTCAATTCTCTCCTCTCAAAACTGCTTACTACCCCATAAAGCATCCCACTTCCCCAGTTATCTAAACTACTCCCACATACCACAACATCCCATCCTGATCCCCTTCCTATTATGATGCCCAGTTGTGAGGACTTTGCTCCTTCTGGTCCCTCCACCTTGGCCATACCTGACTTTCAACTGGAGACTAAAAATTGTTGATCCAGTGCAGCCACTTTTTCTGATGCACTTTTAAAGCTAGCAGAGGAGATCCAATAATCAAGTGCCAACCGAACTTACCATATTTCAGCCTTCCAAAAGGAAAGTCTCGTTACCAAGAAGAAACATCACTTCTTCCTTCAGGCACAGAATGGAGCTGGCGATAACAGCTCTGTGACCACAGCTGGTGAGTTCCACTTCCCTTTATCAGCAAATGTTTTCTTGTTTCAACGGTTTTGCTCCAACTGCTGAGGACAACATCTCATTTTATGCAGAGATGTTTGTCTATTCTCAAAAAGGATTCAAAATAGAATGTTGGAACTAGCCCCAGGTGCCATTCAGCCATCAGTGCAAATTAAATCCTTCTGTCTGAGTCGAGTTAGTCTAGGAAGAGAATAATAGCTCTGCTTGAGCTAATATGCTGTGGGGAGCATTCAAACAATGATGGCAGGGGTGGGGAAAGTCAAGGTTTGAGATTAAAGAGGTAGAGGCAGGATTAATAAAGTTGATGGAACAGAAACCGAAGGTTTAGCTAAAATATGAGGAAAAATTGTCAGAGGAGAAAGGGGAAAAAAAAGAACAGGAAAGGATAATGAAAAGTCAATGATAAGGCTGTTGGACTGGAAAAGAGCAAAGTTTGGCAAAATAAGAAGCAATATGGCCAAACTTAATATGCAGGAAAGTTAGCAAATGGGTTGACAGATCAGCAATGGGAAATGTTCAAATATATGCCCCTTTCCCCAATACTAATATCTTAGAAAGAATGAACTTTCATTTGAAGAGCACCTTTCACAATCTCAGGATGTTCTAAAGCACTTCACAGCCAATGAAGTCTTTTTGCAGTGCAGTCACTGTTGTAATGTAGGGAAACATGACAGCTAATTTGCACACAGATAAGGTGCCATAAATAGCAATGAGATAAATGACCAGCTGATGTGTTTTTTTTAAAAAGTGGTGTTGGTTGAGGGATAAATGTTGGCCAGGACACTGGGAGAACTCCGCTGCTCTTCTTCGAATAGTGCCATGGGATCTTTTATGTTCACCTGAGACAGCAGACATGTTCTCAGTTTAATGTCTCATCTGAAAGACCTCCGACAGTGCAGCACTCCTTCAGTACTGCACTGAAGTGTCAGCTTGGATTATATGCTTAGCTCTCTGGAGTGGGGCTTGAACCCGATACTTCCTGACTTAGAGGTGAAAGTGCTACCACTGAACCAACGCCAAGTCCAAAATTAGCTAAAAAAGTAAAATATAATCACCCTCCCACACATTTCAATATTTCGCTTATATGTTTTTTCTTATATATATTTAGTATTATCACAAGTAGAGAAAACTATTTATTTGGTTTCAGAGCAAACCGAAAAAATGTTTTGAACCTTTTTAATTCAAATTTGATAGCAAATGCATAAAGTTTCAATGCTTCCAGAGACGTATTTAAAAATCTGAATATATTATACTTGAAACACCTCTAGAAATCAGCAGTTTGAAGAGAACCATGAAACCAAATTTTTTATACTGCACTAGTTTTCTTGACTGAAATATTTAGTTTCTTCCCTCTCCACAATTTGTACAAATTTATAACGCTCTTCATCATAATATAATATCCTTGATATTTTGCCAAATGATAAGCTTTAACTTGTATCTTTCTCCACTTCCCAAGATTCACAGAAAACTAAATGGAAGGTTTGTAAATTTGTTCCC
This sequence comes from Heptranchias perlo, assembly GCF_035084215.1. Lineage (NCBI taxonomy): Eukaryota > Metazoa > Chordata > Chondrichthyes > Hexanchiformes > Hexanchidae > Heptranchias > Heptranchias perlo. Next base: position 28,510,520 of record NC_090330.1, on the reverse strand, counting down.
AGCATGAAAAAAATGAAGCAGTTACTTTGCTGAATAAACATGAACTGGCAGAACAAATAAAGTAAATTATACTTAATAATCCACTAATGTAAGACCTAAAAAATGTAAAATATCTTTTTCCTGTCCATAACCCTGTCATCTAAATAAGAAATATTGTGTAATAAGAACAGAAAATTCTGAAAATATATTGCAGGCCAATGAGAATCTGTAAAGAGAAAAGAAAGATTATGAGCTGTCAGGTACATACCTTTCATCTGCGTTCTGATGAAAAATACACAACAGTAGCATCATAATTTATGGAACGACAAAGGTTTGCAGGTCAGAAAGAAGGCCCTTCAGCTCAACAGGGGTGATTTTCAGCGGGCCATTTCTCGTCCGAAAAACAGGCGTCCAGCAGAGAAAAACCTTGATGGGGACTTTGGACACCCATTTACCTGCCTGATCCAATTTTCAGACAGACATACATATGGGCTCCCAGCACTCCGGCACAAAACAGCCAGGAGGCTGTTTAAATATGAAAATCCTACTATCTCCCCACAGCCCTGTACCGTTCTCTGGTTAAAACTCTTGATCTTTACAGTTGCTAACTGACCTGCTGAATATTTCCAGCATTTTCAGTTTTTATTTCAGATTTGCAATATTTGGAGTTTTTCCCCCTTTTATTTGTACATGAAGTAATTAGAATAATCATGTAAAATCCACATGCACTTCATGGTAAAAAACAACAAACTCTGAAAATTTCAATTATGGTGATGTCCAGATGAGAAATTAAATAACTGATAGAACCACTTTCTATCCATTGTCCGGTGCTTCTTGATGACCAATCATAAGCTACAATGACAGTTGTAAAGGAGTCTTTGACCTGTACCATTTACACCCTCCCCGAAAGAATCAGGGAAATAAAAAGATGAAAACTGAGAACTATAAATCATCTAATTAATAGTCACGGGGTTGCGGGGCAGGATTTCGAGTGCAGACATATTATATGCTATTTTTTCCTGGTTAATGTTTCAAATTGTTCCAGGTTATGTTATGGTGTCACTGATCATTTGTCTCACTCTGTGTACCGCGTCCCAAAGCTGGTGGTGTCTTGCACTGGCATGTAAACATTTACCTGAGGAAGGAGGAAGTCTCCGAAAGCTTGTGAATTTAAAATAAAATTGCTGGACTATAACTTGGTGTTGTAAAATTGTTTACAAATGTAAAATAAACCTCTTTAAAGGTTAATGACTGTGGTGTATACGATTTTTTTTGCTCATACACTAAACTTGCTATTAGGCGAAAAGGTCAATTTTAAACTTTGAATCCAAATGAAAAGCAGTAGCCAACAATTGTAACAAACTTATTTCAAAGCCACAGAAATGCGTACATATTTATTTCTGCAAATAACCAATGCCATTAATCTTTGCAGCACAGCCCTGTTCACGAAACTCGAGTCTGCACTGCAACAGAAAAGAGAGTCTAAAGGTCCCCCGACATATTTCCCAAAGCTTTTCTCTTATTTTTAAAATTAAAATGCAACTGCACCTTGACTATTAAATAACACCGAAAATAAATGACGTTTGTTCTCCGCCCGGACGTTCCCCAGTCGGTTTACCTCTAGATAATGACGACGGTCCAATTTGACAAGAAACCCGCAGAGAACACACCGGAGCTACATCAAAGCTTCACGATCTTTTCTATGAGAAAACAGTTAATCAGAAAGATTCAGCGGCCGCTCGGTTGTTGCAAAGTGTCACCCGCAGACTCTTGTGGAACGTCGCAGAATCCCATTCGAACGTCAGCCTGGAACTCCCACCCTCGCGCTTTACCCATTGTTCTATTGCGGCACGCGTACCCGCAGCTGATCCGCAATTGGTCTGTTTTAATGTCAATCAACTGGAGGGCGGGGTGTAGCTGAACAACATTGAGGACGGTTGGGGCCGAGCACTCTTCCGATTGCTGGTTTGATCACTCGGCTGGTAAACAGACTTTGTTTAGGAATCTAGGACGTTAACGTCATAGATGACCCATATTAACGAGATATTTGTTTTAGTCTGCAATGTCTCTGAGTAGCCTGGTTTATAAATGTGGTGAGTGGTGTTACACGGGAGTATATTGGCTGCTTTTATTTACATAGAAGTGACAACATGAAAACAGGCCATTGGGCGCAACCAGTCAATGTCATTGTTGGTATTCGTCCTTCACACGAACAGCAATCCTAATCCCATGTGCCCACTATGTTCCCATATCACTTTATTCCTATTTCCTTCATCTACCTATCTAGCCAGAGTTGTCAACTCTAGTTAGAGGCATTCCTGGAGTTTTGATAGTGTGACTTCTACAAATATTGCATTCACCTTATAAAGATTGGTTTCCCCGTAGTTGAGTATTTTTGCTTATGGTTTCGTGTCAACAACTGTTGTGTGACAAGTTCCAAGAACCAGGAGTACACCTGAGAGCAGGCGAAGAAGGGAAACCGAGGGCAGGGATGAGGGGACACCGAAGGCGGGGAAGAGGGGAAAAAGAAGATGGGGGAGCAATTTGCAGAGGGGAAACTAGAGGTGGGAGGAACTCTGATTCCACCAGTAACTAATGGTAACTCACTGAAATTGCACTGATAACTAATATTAATAGTGGTAACACTCAGATTCCCAACGGTAATACAATAACTTACTGATAGTAATAAATATAATGCAGATATTCACCCTGAAACCATAGCCAGAATCCCCCTGCACTGCACAACTTGCAGTCAGGCTCCCCAATCTATGCCCCTTTTAACTGGCCCAATCTCCCTCTCTCCTTGGACTCTGGTTTTGACTCCAGTTCTGTGTGACAATTCTGAACATAAGAACATAAAAAATAGGAGCAGGAGTAGGCCATACGGCCCCTTGAGCCTGCCCTGCCATTCAATAAGATCATTCCTGCTCTTCAACCTCAACTCCACTTTCCCACCTGATCCCCATATCCCTTGATTCCCTTAGAGTCCAAAAATCTATCTATATCAGTCTTGAAAATACTTAATGACTGAGCATCCAAACCCCTCTTAGATAGAGAAATCCAAAGATTCACAATCATCTGAGTGAAGAAATTCCTCCTCAACTCAGTCTTAAATGTCCGACCCCTTATCCTGAGACTATGCCCCCTAGTTCCAGATTCTCCAGCCAGGGGAAACAACCTCTCAGCATTTACCCTGTCAAGCCCTCTCAGAATCTTACATGTTTCAATGAGACCAGCTCTCATTCTTCTAAACTCCAGAGAGTATAGGCCCATCCTACTTAATCTCTCCTCTCAGGACAACCTTCTCATCCCAGGAATCAATCTGGTGTACCTTCATTGCACCACCTCTAAGGCAAGTATATCCTTCCTTAAATATGGACACCAAAACTGTACACGGTACTCCAGGTGAGGTCTCACGAAAGTCCTGTACAATTGCAGCAAGACTTCCTTACTCTTGTACTGCAACCCCCTTGCAATAAAGGCCAACCTACCATTTGCCTTCTTAATTGCTTGCTGTACCTGCATGATAATGTTCTGTGTTTCATGTATAAGGATACCCAAATCCCTCTGAACACCAACATTTAATAGTTTCTCACCATTTAAAAAAATATTCAGTTTTTCTATTTTTCCTACCAAAGTGAATAACCTCACATTTCCCCACATTATACTCCATCTGCCACCTTCTTGCCCACTCACTTAACTTGTTTACATAGCCTTGCAGACTCTTTGGGCACGATTTTAAAAGAAAAGTGCGAGTGTGTTGGGGGCGGGGGGGTGGGGAGAGGGGGCAAAGAAAATCGGGTTTTTGAGGAGCCTACACAAATCCCAACACGCCGAAGAACGCTCACAACCCAGAGCCATCTGGGTGCACACGCCGTTCCTGAACTCTGAAGTCCCGCCGGCAAGTAAAGCCGACGGGACGATATTTAAACCAGTAATTCAAGTACTTAAAGTACTTGAAATGTACATAAATCTAATTAAGAATGAAGGCAAGCAATTTCAACGCTGCCTCAACATGTTCTCATGCTATGTGAAGCTTTATGAAGGGGAAGTCATGTCTGACAAATTTGCTTGAGTTCTTCGAGGATATAACGTATAGGGTGGATAAAGGGGAACCAGTGGACGTAGTGTATTTAGACTTCCAGAAGGCATTCGACAAGGTGCCACATAAAAGATTATTACTTAAGATAAAAAATCACGGGATTGGGGGTAATATTCTGGCATGGGTGGAGGATTGGTTATCGAACAGAAAGCAGAGAGTTGGGATAAATGGTTCATTTTCGGACTGGCAACCAGTAACCAGTGGTGTTCCACAGGGGTCGGTGCTGGGTCCCCAACTCTTTACAATCTATATTAACGATTTGGAGGAGGGGACCGAGTGCAACATATCAAAATTTGCAGATGATACAAAGATGGGAGGGAAAGTAGAGAGTGAGGAGGACATAAAAAACCTGCAAGGGGATATAGACAGGCTGGGTGAGTGGGCAGAGATTTGGCAGATGCAATATAATATTGGAAAATGTGAGGTTATGCACTTTGGCAGGAAAAATCAGAGAGCAAGTTATTTTCTTAATGGCGAGAGACTGGAAAGTACTGCAGTACAAAGGGATCTGGGGGTCCTAGTGCAAGAAAATCAAAAAGTTGGTATGCAGGTGCAGCAGGTGATCAAGAAAGCCAACGGAATGTTGGCTTTTATTGCTAGGGGGATAGAATATAAAAACAAGGAGGTATTGCTGCAGTTATATAAGGTATTGGTGAGACCGCACCTGGAATACTGCATACAGTTTTGGTCTCCATACTTAAGAAAAGACATACTTGCTCTCGAGGCAGTACAAAGAAGGTTCACTCGGTTAATCCCGGGGATGAGGGGGCGGACATATGAGGAGAGGTTGAGTAGATTGGGACTCTACTCATTGGAGTTCAGAAGAATGAGAGGCGATCTTATTGAAACATATAAGATAGTGAAGGGGCTTGATCGGGTGGATGCAGTAAGGATGTTCCCAAAGATGGGTGAAACTAGAACTAGGGGGCATAATCTTAGAATAAGGGGCTGCTCTTTCAAAACTGAGATGAGGAGAAACTTCTTCACTCAGAGGGTGGTAGGTCTGTGGAATTTGCTGCCCCAGGAAGCTGTGGAAGCTACATCATTAGATAAATTTAAAACAGAAATAGACAGTTTCCTAGAAGTAAAGGGAATTAGGGGTTATGGGGAGCGGGCAGGAAATTGGACATGAAGCTGAGTTCGGATCGGTCAATGCCCTGTGGGTGGCGGAGAGGGCCCAGGGGCTATGTGGCCGGGTCCTGCTCCGACTTCTTGTGTTCTTTAGATTTGTGGTTGGGATCAGATCAGCCATGATCTTATTGAATGGCGGAGCAGGCTCGAGGGGCCGATTGGCCTACTCCTGCTCCAATTTCTTATGTTCTTATGTTCTTATACCATGGGAAAGTAGTGAGGTTGCAGCCAGCAGCCATTTGGACTTTTAAATCCCTGTTTGATAGATGGGGATAATAGGTGAGTTATTGCAGCAGGGCACTCAGTTCTCTCAGACAAACTTTTGGCTGGGAGATCTTTGTGTTTGGACTGAAAATTCTTGGTTTCCACTCAGAATTGTTCTGTTTACACATTTTTACCAACTTTCCGGACCCCCTCAAACTGACACCATCAGGATGGGGGGGGGGGCGTGAACTGAAGGAAACCAGTATTAGTAAAAAAAATAGTGCTAGGGAAATTAATGGGGCTAAAGGTTGACAAATCCCCAGGGCCTGATAATCTACATCCCAGAGTACTAAAGGAAGTGGCCCTGGAAATAGTGGATGTGTTAGTGGTCATCTTCTAAATTTCTATAGACTCTGGAACAGTTCCTACAGATTGGAGAGTGGCAAATGTAACCCCACTATTTAAAAAAGGAGGGAGAGAAAAAACAGGGAATTACAGACCAGTTAGCCTAACATCAGTAGTGGGGAAAATGCTAGAGTCTATTATAAAAGATGTGATAACAGAACACTTGGAAGGCATTTACGGGATTGGACAAAGTCAGCATGGGTTTATGAAAGGGAAATCATGCTTAACAAATCTACTGGAGTTTTTTGAGGCTGTAACTAGTAGAATAGATAGGGGAGAACCAGTGGATGTGGTGTATTTGGATTTTCAGAAGGCTTTTAATAAGGTCCCACAAAAGAGGTTAGTGTGCAAAATTAAAGCACATGGGATTGGGGGGAATATACTGGCATGAATTGAGAATTGGTTGACAGACAGGAAACAGAGAGTAGCAATAAACAGGTCTTTTTCCGGGTGGCAGGCAGTGACCAGTGGGGTACCGCAGGGATCAGTGCTTGGGCCCCAGCTATTCACAATATATATCAATGATTTGGATGAGGGAACGGAATGTAACATTTCCAAGTTTGCAGACGACACAAAGCTGGGGTGGAATGTGAGCTGTGAGGTGGAAGCAAAGAGGCTCCAATGTGATTTAGATAAGTTGGGTGAGTGGGCAAGAACATGGCAGATGCAGTATAACATGGATAAATGGGAGGTTATCCACTTTGGTTGTAAAAACAGAAAGGTAGATTATTATCTGAATGGTGATAGATTGGGAAAAGGGGAGGTGCAACGAGACCTAGGTATCCTTGTACACCAATCGCTGAAAGCGAGCATTCAGGTGCAGCAAGCAGTTAGGAAGGCGAATGGTATGTTGGCCTTCATTGCAAGAGGATTTGAGTACAGGAGCAGGGATGTCATACTGCAGTTATACAGGGCCTTGGTGAGACCATGGGCTCCATTTTAGCACCCGCTATCAGGTGCGTTCCTGGTGGGGGGGCTCCGAAAATCGGGGAATTCCGGAGCGGGTCCAGAGCCCGGTTCCCCACAGACGCGCCGACGTGTGCACGCAGCCCCCGCATGTGGGAATCCCGCAGGCAATTAAAGCCGGCGGGGTGCCACTTGAAAGTATTTATTGTGCTATTTCAGGTCATTAACAGACCTGATTAAAGGAATATGTCAGGAGGGGTGGGATTTTAGAAACAACTGGGACTGTTTCCCATACTGGGGGAAACACTCCCAGTTGAAATGGACGTGTTGCAGCTATCAGCCTGTGGCAGCTGCAAAGGTCCAATTGACAGGTGGTGGGGGGAAGAACCTCACTCATTGCAGGAGGCCACTCTGTCACCTTGGACAAAGTTTGGCCTCTACCACCCTCCTCCTGACAATCGAATTCACCAACTTGCACACTTACCCCGGTGTCCAGAGACATGTACCTAACTTGTGGACCCCCTCAGATGTACATCTTCCGGATGGGGGCCGCCATAGCTGCAGTCATGACCTCCTCGGAGGGCAAACAGCATCACCAGCCTCGCCGGCCACGCTGTCCACCTCTGACACGTGGAGCTCCACAACAGAGTGCTGTGACACATCCACCTGCACAGTAGGAGGGAGGGCAACCGCAGCGAGAGATGCGTCGCAGGGGGCACTACCCTCGCCACAGGGTCCACAGACCAAGGCTCAGCTTCCTGGACCTCTCTGAGCAGCAGTGCACACAGAGGCTCAGAGTCACTCGACATGTAGTCGTTGACATTTGCTGCCTCCTTCATGCCGAGCTGCTCCTGGCTGGCCCAAGCACCATCTTCTTACCTGTCGCTGTTAACGTCACCACTGCCCTCAACAACTTCTCCTCCGCATCCTTCCAGGGTGCCACCGGGGACATCGCCGACGTCTCTCAGTCGTCTACACAAAAGAGCCCTGCAAATACACCTACACCCACTTTGCAGTGACACAATGGGTGGCATCAGGTGTGGGTCTTCATTGTGATCCTCAGGAAAGGGCATTATTGCACAAACCAGACAAGATTCGCAAAGACGTGGCAGTAGTGGTGCCAATATAATATGTGATGTGAGTTGGTCAGAAATTAAATATATGTGACAACCATGACAAACCCTCAAACACCCTTGTGCATCCCCTTCATGCTCACAACACGTTTGCCTTACGCTTCCTACTGCATATATGTGATGCATGTCCTGTGGCTGCAGCACAGGTAGTGGCAGGTTGAGTGAGGCTGACCCCATATCTGGAGTATTGTGTGCAGTTTTGGTCTCCTTATCTGAGGAAGGATGTCCTTGCCATGGAGGGAGAGCAACGAAGGTATACCAGACTGATTCTTGAGATGGCAGGACTGACGTATGAGGAGAGATTGGGTCGACTAGGCCTATATTCACTAGAGTTTAGAAGAATGAGAGGTGATCTCATCGAAACATATAAAATTCTAACAGGACTAGACAGACTAGATGCAGGGAGGATGCTCCCGATGGCTAGGGAGCCCAGAACCAGGGGTCACAGTCTCAGGATATGGGGTATGCCATTTAGAACCGAGATGAGGAGAAATTTCTTCACTCAGAGGGTGGTGAACCTGTGGAATTCTCTACCATAGAAGGCAGTGGAGGCCAAGTCATTAAATATATTCAAGAAGGAGATAGATATATTTCTTAATGCTAAAGGGATCAAGGGATATGGGGAAAAAGCGAGATCATGGTACTGGGTTAGACGATCAGCCATGATCATTCTGAATGGTGGAGCAGGCCCGAAGGGCCGAATGGCCTACTCTTGCTCCTATTTTCTATGTTTCTATGTTATGTTTCTCTGCATCCTCTTCTTTAATGAAGACAGATGCAAAGTACTCATTTAATATCTCAGCAATGCCCTCTGCCTCCACAAGAAGATCTCCTTTTTGGCCCCTAATCGGCCCCACCCTTCCTTTGACAACCCTTTTAATATTTATATGTTTATAAAAGACTTTTGGGTTCCTTTTTATGTTAGCCGCTAATCCATTCTCATAAACTCTCTTTGCCCCTCTTACTTCCTTTTTCAGTTCTCCCCTGTACTTTTTGTAATCAGCTTGGTTCTCTACTGAATTATGAACCCAACATTTATCATAAGCCACCTTTTTCTGTTTCATTTTAATCTCTATATCTTTAGTCAAACATGGAGCTCTAGCTTTGGATGCCCTTCCTTTCCCCCTCGTGGATACCCGAACTATCTCCTCTTTGAAGACCTCCCATTGCTCATTTACTGTTTTACCTGCCAATCTTTGATTCCAATCCACCTGAGTCAGATCCCTTTTCAACAAACTGAAATCAGCCCTCCTCCAGTTGCTGTGGATGTGCTGTAGACTGTACTCCCCCAAGGTGTCGTCACCCTCACCGGTGTTCAGTACTGAAAACCGATTTCAAAGTGCCACACTCCCAGAGGATTCCTGCACTGCCTGCCTCTTCCTACCCTGCCAGATGGCCACCCACTTACTGTCCTCCTGAACTCTCTGTAGCTGCGGGGTGACCACCGTGCACTCCAGGAAATTCTTAGCCTCCCGTATGCCCTGCAGTGACTCCAGCCGCTCCTCAAGCCCAGAAACCTTGAGCTTGAGTTTGAGCAACTAGAGGCGCTTCCTGCGCAATTTGTTATCCAGGACACACGAAGTGTCCGGGAGTTCCTACATGGCACAGGAATTGCAAGTAACGGTTCTCAGCTGTCCCATTATTTTGCTTAAAAGTCTATCTATTTACGTTTATATATATATATCTCTCTAATGTTATATAAATGTTTTTGGTTTAGTATCCCTTTACTCCTATTTATTATTTATGTATACCAGATTTTTATTTAATGCAATTTGGATCCGTTTAATGTTGGTATCCTCTACTTAGTTAATTTTAATTTTATCCTAATCATAGATCTAATTAATTATTCTGATTATTTATATATTTACGTACTTACTGTTGTCCCTTGGTTTAAATTACTTAGCACCCCCTTCCCCCTCTACACCGAATTCCCACTCTCACCTAATTCCCATCGTCACCCTCTTTAGCAAGCCACTCCATTGAGCAGATTCAGCCAACTCTCTTCAGGCTCAGGCCCTAGTCATTCTCAAGTAAAGTGTAAACATGATGTTAAAATATCTTTAAATCTTGTATCTTTTCAACTTTGGTGGGAGATATGCACAGCCTTTTTATTATCAATAAAAATTCCATTAGATGAGATCAATTACCCTCCTCTGGTACATTCTATTTCATGAGATTAAGATTTCAGGCTTTTGATAGTTACAAAGAAAATACATTTTCCAATTTTTAATGCTTCTTATTTTTGCTTTTTCAATTTTGCCATAGTTGTGAGCTTGAATGCCAAAAGATAAACATGTTCCATACGTGAGGGTCATCAAAAGAAAAAAGAAAATGTACGGATTTGCATGAACCTCAGGGGAGGCTGCACCTGCACCAAGTTCCCAGCAGAAAGGAGAAATAGGACTGTAGGATGGACTTCAAACTAGTAAAGAGAGAGACGGGAGAGTTTGGATGGATATAATAATAACTTAAAGATAAGAAAAAGGGATCAGAACAAAGGTCAGAGTACAAAAAAAGATAAGGATAACAGGGAACAGAAAAAGTTATAGGAAGTAACAATAAAATACTTGACAAAAATAAAGCAGAAGAAAGATATGAGCATATTAAATTCCCTGTATAACAATATACAGAGCGTCAGCAACAAAACATGGGAATTGCAGATAATTAAAAGTGATGAAATAGATGTAATAGGGATAATGGAAACATGGCTGCAGTCAGGACAGGATTGGCAGTTAAATATTACAGAATATAACGTATTTATAAATGATGGGGAAGGAAGAAGTGGTGGTGGGGTAGCTGTGTTCATCAGAAACAACATAATAGCAGTAGCAAGAAAGGACATAACTGACAAAGAGATAGAAAGAGATAGCGATAGGATCCATACAGATTGAGATGAAGGAAAGGAAGGGTTTAGAGGGATATTACAAAAGTTAAGCCAGAAAGAAAGGAGAGACGATAAACTAGACAACATGGAGGACAAAGTTTCGGGTCCGGATAGATGGCACCCACAAATACTTAAAGAAACTAGGGAGGAGATAGCAGAGGCCAGTCAGTTTAACTTCGGTGGTGGGGGAACTTTTAGAAACGATAATCCGGGACAGAATTAACAGTCAGTTGGACAAGTATGGATTGATTAGGGAAAGCCAACACAGATTTGTTAAAGGCAAATCGTGTTTAACTAGCTTGATAGAGTTTATTGATGAGGTATCAGAGAGGGTACTTGAGGGCAATGCGATTGATGTGGTGTATATGGACTTTCAAAAGGCGATTGATAAAGTGCCGCATAATAGGTTTGTCATCAAGATTGAAGCCCATGGAATAAAGGGGGGCAGTTGTAGCATGGATACAAAATTGGCTAAGTAACAGGAAGCAGAGAGTAGTGGTGAACGGTTGTTTTTCAGACTGGAGGGAGGTGTACAATGGTGTTCCCCAGGGGTCGGTACTAGGACCACTGCTTTTCTTGATATATATTAATGACTTGGACTTGGGTGTACAGGGCACAATTTCCAAATTTGCAGATGACACAAAACTTGGAAGTGTAGTGAACAGTGAGGAGGATAGTGATAGACTTCAAGAGGATATAAACAGGCTGGTGAAATGAGCGGACATGTGGCAGATGAAATTTAACGCAGAAAAATGCAAAGTGATACATTTCGGTAGGAAGAATGAGAAGAGGCAATATAAACTAGAGGGCACAATTCTAAAAGGGGTACAGGAACAGAGAGACCAGCGGGGATATGTGCACAAATTGTTGAAGCTGGCGGGGCAGGTTGAGAAAGCAGTTAAGCAGTACGGAATCATGGGCTTTATAATTAGAGGCATAGAGTACAAAAGCAAGTAAGTCATGATGAACCTTTATAAAATACTGGTTCAGCCACAATGGGAGTATTGTGTCCAGTTCTGGGCACCGCACTTTAGGAAAGATTTGAAGGCCTTAGAAAGGGTGCAGAAAAGATTTACTAGAGTGATTCCAGGGATGAGGGACTTTAGTTACGTGGATAGACTGGAGAAGCTGGAGTTGTTCTCCTTGGAACAAAGAAGATTGAGAGGAGATTTGATAGAGGTATTTAAAATCATGAGGGGTCTAGCCAGAGTAGATAGAGAGAAACTGTTCCTAATGGCAGAAGGGTCAAGAACCAGAGGACATTGATTTAAGGTGATTGGCAAAAGAGCCAAAGGTGACATGAGGAAAAACTTTTTTTACACAGCGAGTGGTTAGGATCTGGAAGGCACTCCAGAGGGGGTGGTTGAGGCAGATTCAATCGTGGCTTTCAAAAGGGAACTGGAAAAAGGAAAAAATTTACAGGGCTACGGGGATAGGGCGGGGGAGTGGGACTAGCTGGATTGCCCTTGCATAGAGCCGGCACGGACTCGATGGGCCGAATGGCCTCCTTCCGTGCTGTAAACGTTCTATGATTCTACAAACTCAATAGAAAAGGAATAGTGCCAGAGGAATGGTGGACAGCAAATGTAATTCTCATCTTCAAAAGGGAGATAGACCTATCCCAGGGAACCAGAATCCAGTTAGTGTCAGTGGTAGAAAAATACTACAATCTTTGCTAAAGGATCAGATAACAAAACATCTAGAGGCAAAGAATATAATAAAAAATAGTCAGCATGGATTGCTAAAGGAAGGGCATGAATTCTTTGAAGAAATAACAGAAAAAGTAGACACGTGCAATGCAGTGGATGTGGTATACATGGACTTCAGAAGACCTTCAATAAGGATCCACATAAGAGACTCTTGGCAAAGGCTAAGGCACGTAGAGTCAGGAGCCAGGTTGTGGATTGAAAGCCGGCAACAGAACACAGAACAGACAGTAGGAGTTAAGGGAAGTTTCTTAGATTGGCAGAAAGTGTGAAGTGGTGCCCTGCAGGGATCTGTACTGAGACCGCTGTTGTTCACCATACACATAAATGATATGGACTCAGAAATTGGAGTCGCGGGTGTGAGGATCAATTCCTGGCGATCCTTGGGCCTCTCTGTTTGGGCACAGTAGTGCTAAGGAGTGGAAGAAGCACTGCTGCTCAGCCCACCACCGCATTAAGATAAGTATTTTTAAATAAACTTATCTTTTTGGTGGCGACCTCCAGCAGTCCCTTTAGGAACAGCTGGCTAGGCTGCATGTAGACCAAGTAATGCTGAGCGGAGCAAGCCTGACGCCTGCTCCGCTCAGTGCAAACAGATTTCCAGAATGGGTCCTAAAACAGGCGTTAGGCCACTTATTAGCATACTCAAGGGGCCTAATGCCTGTTTTAGATGGACGCCAGGAACTCCTCTACAGCACCCGAACTTATATGGCATTAGATGAGTTCCCAATACTGTTCGGTGTGTGAGAGGTTGTCACCCTAAATCAGACATGTGCGCCACTGTTTATTGCTTGGAAATGGGCACAACGAATTGAGCTCCATTGGGCCCGATGTTACCAGGGCTGCGGATTCTCGGCGGGGGGGCACGCGCCCGGCGAAATCAGTCAGCTCCCCGCGCGATCGTAGCCCAATTGGATCCACTTGCCTGGTCCTCCGGGTTCCCCACTGCTGATCTGCGCATCGGGCAGGCTGCGCATGCGCAGTAAGATCTGTCAGCTGGAGGAGCTCTATTTAAAGGGGCAGTCCTCCACTGACAGATGCTGCAACAAATAGAAAAAATTACAGCCTGGAGCAGCCCAGGGGGAAGACTGCTCCCAGTTTAATGATGCCTCACTCCAGGTATCAATACACGGGGTGAGGAGGAGGGGGAGGACAGAGATCTTCCCCCTGGCGGGCGGGAGGAAGCGGCCTGCCTCTGCCACCAGGAAGGCCTGGCTCGAGGTGGCAGAGGAGGTCACCTGCACCACCAACATATCGCCCACCTGCATACAATGCAGGAGGCGCTCCAATGACCTCAGTAGGTCAGCCGAAGTAAGTACACTTACTCTTTCCCCTACACTCCGTCTGCCACATCACCGCCATCACCCCACATCTCCTTCTGCACTGCCAACACTACTCTGTCACATCACCCCTCATACCCACTCAAACCTCATCCTCATCTTACCTGCACCTACTCACCTCGTCAGTACTCATCCCACCACTACCACTCAACCCAATCCTCATACAATCTCATGGCTCTATCTCATACTCACCCTCTCGTGCATCTCTTTCACGGTCAGCCTCACTCAACCTGCCACTACCTGTGCTGCAGCTACAGAGCATGCATCACATATGTGCAGTAGGCAGCGTAAGGCAAACGTGTCATGAGCATGAAGGGGATGCACAAGGGTGTTTGAGGGTTTGTCATGGTTGTCACATATATTTAATTTCTGACCAACTCACATCACATATTATATTGGCACCACTACTGCCATGTCTTTGCGAATCTTGTCTGGTTTGTGCAATAATGCCCTTTCCTGAGGATCACTATGAAGACCCACAACTGATGACAACCATTGTGTCACTGCAGAGTGGGTGTAGGTGTATTTGCAGGGCTCTTTTGTGCAGACGACTGAGAGACGTCGGCGATGTCCCCGGTTGCACCCTGGAAGGATGCGGAGGAGAAGTTGTTGAGGGCAGTGGTGACTTTGACAGCGACAGGTAAGAAGATGGTGCTCGGGCCAGCCGGGAGCAGCTTGGCATGAAGGAGGCTGCAGATGTCCACGACTACATGTCGAGTGACTCTGAGCCTCCGTGTGCACTGCTGCTCAGAGAAGTCCAGAAAGCTGAGCCTCGGTCTGTGGACCCTGTGGCGAGGGTAGTGCCCTCTGCGACGCATCTCTCTCTGCGGTAGCCCTCCCCCCCCCCCGCCGCTGTACAGGTGGATGTGTCACAGCGCTCTGTTGTGGAGCTCCACGTGTCAGAGGTGGACGCCATGGATGGCGAGGCTGGTGAGGCTGGTGACACTGTGCGCCCTCCGAGGAGGTCATGACTGCAACTATGGCGGCCCCCATCCGGAAGATGTACATCTGAGGGGGTCCGCAAGGTAGGTACATGTCTCTGGACCTCGGGGTAAGTGTGCAAGTTGGTGACTTTGATTGTCAGGAGGAGGGTGGTGGAGGCCAAACTTTGTCCCAAGTGATAGAGTGGCCTCCTGCAATGAGTGAGGGTCTCCCCCCCACCACCTGTCAAATGGACCTTTGCAGCTGTCACAGGCTGACAGCTGCAACAGGTCCATTTGAACTGGGAGTGTTTCCCCCAGTGTGGGAAACAGTCCCAGTTTGCTTTAAAATCCCACCCCTCCTCACATAATCCCCTAATCAGGTCAGTTAATGACCTGAACAAGCAAAGTAAATAGAATCAAGTGGCATCCCGCTGGTTTTAATTGCCTGCGGGATTCCCACCAGCGGGGGCTGCGCGCGCACGCCGGCGCGTCGATGGGGAACCCGGAAGTGCGCGGGTTCGAGGCGGGCTCCGGTCCCGCTCCGGGATTTCCCGATTTTCGGGGCCCCCCCCGACAGGAACGCACTCGATAGCAGGTGCTAAAATGATGCCCATTGTTTCCACTGAACGACAAGTGGGTGAGTCCGGAACAAGGGGACACATAATATAATATAGCCATTAACAAATCAAATAAAGAATTTAGGAGAAATTTCTTCACACAGAGAGTGGTGAAAATATGGAACTCGTTGTGACATGGAGTGGTTATAGCCGATAGCATTGATGCATTTAAAGGGAGGCTTGATGCATACTTGAGGGAGAAGGGAATAGAGGGATTCGGGGGCAAGGTAGGAAGAGTGGGCGAAGGCTCGTGTGGTGTATAAACATCAGCATAGACCATTCGATTCACTCCATGTGATATCAAGTAACGGCTGAATGCACTGGATACAGCAAAGGCTATGGGCCCCGACAACATCCCAGCTGTAGTGCTGAAGACTTGTGCTCCAGAACTAGCTACGCCTCTAGCCAAGCTGTTCCACCTGACAATGTGGAAAATTGCCCAGGTATGTCCTGTCCACAAAAAGCAGGACAAATCCAATCTGGCCAATTACCGATCCATCAGTCTACTCTCAATCATCAGCAAAGGTGTCGTCGACAGTGCTATCAAGCAGCACTTACTCACCAATAACCTGCTCACTGATGCTCAGTTTGGGTTCCGCCAGGACCACTCGGCTCCAGACCTCATTACAGCCTTGGTCCAAACATGGACAAAAGAGCTGAATTCCAGAGGTGAGATGAGAGTGACTGCCCTTGACATCAAGGTAGCATTTGACCGAGTGTGGCACCAAGGAGCCCTAGTAAAATTGAAGTCAATGGGAATCAGGGGATAAACTCTCCAGTGGCTGGAGTCATACCTAGCACAAAGGAAGATGGTAGTAGTTGTTAGAGGCCAATCATCTCAGCCACAGGACATTGCTGCAGGAGTTCCTCAGGGCAGTGTCCTAGGCCCAACCATCTTCAGCTGCTTCATCAATGACCTTCCCTCCATCATAAGGTCAGAAATGGGGATGTTCGCTGATGATTGCACAGTGTTCAGTTCCATTTGCAACCCCTCAGATAATGAAGCAGTCCATTCCCGCATGCAGCAAGACCTGGACAACATCCAGGCTTGGGCTGATAAGTGGCAAGTAACATTCGCGCCAGACAAGTGCCAGGCAATGACCATCTCCAACAAGAGAGAGTCGAACCATCTCCCCTTGACATTCAACTGCATTACCATCGCCGAATCCCCCACCATCAACATCCTGGGGATCACCATTGACCAGAAACTTAACTGGACCAGCCATATAAATACTGTAGCTACAAGAGCAGGTCAGAGGCTGAATATTCTTTGGCGAGTGTCTCACCTCCTGATTCCCCAAACCTTTCCACCATCTACAAGGCACAAGTCAGGAGTGTGATGGAATACTCTCCACTTGCCTTGATGAGTGCAGCTCCAACAACACTCAAGAAGCTCAACACCATCCAGGACGAAGCAGCCTGTTTGATTGGCACCTCATCCACCACCCTAAACATTCACTCCCTTCACCACCGGCGCACTGTGGCTGCAGTGTGTACCATCCACAGGATGCAATGCAGCAACTCGCCAAGGCTTCTTCGACAGCACCTCCCAAACCCGCGACCTCTACCACCTAGAAGGACAAGAGCAGCAGGCACTTGGGATCAACACCACCTGCACGTTCCCCTCCAAGTCACACACCATCCCGACTTGGAAATATATCGCCGTTCCTTCATCGTCGCTGGTTCAAAATCCAGGAACTCCCTTCCTAACAGCACTGTGGGAGAACCTTCACCACACGGACTACAGCAGTTCAAGAAGGCGGCTCAGTCACCACCACCTTCTCAAGGGCAATTAGGGATGGGCAATAAATACTGGCCTCGCCAGCGACGCCCACATCCCATGAACGAATAGAAAAAAATTTGGGCCGAATGGCATCTTTCTATGCTGTAGATTCTATGTAATTCTCTGTAAAATTCTTCCAGTTCATAGCTAAGCAATATTTTTATTGTTTTGTTTTCTGGTTAGTGGAGAGTTGTTGAGTGCTACTGTTTTTGAACTTATTATTGATTTTGTACATTATGTTGGGGGGTCGTGGGGCTTGAGGTTCTTTTTTCTACACATAGTTATTGATAATTATGTGGGAAACCAGTAAAGTTTAATTAACAAAAATATATAGGAGCCATATTCTCAAGCGGCCACTTAATGTTCACTGCATAAAAGATTTATACAGTAGGTTTAAAAATTCATGTCGCATGTCGCCTTTATCAGATTAGTAAATTAGCAACTGCATGGTTAATTTCAGGGAATGACAGAACATATGGATGCATTTTAGTTGTTATACCAACTGGTAGCTATACAAATGATTTTGCAATATTAAGAGATATATGCAGATGGGATGGGACAATACATTGGAGCTGTAACATTATGGAGTGGTAGGCTGTAGGCTTGTGATTTACTGTTTGCCAGAGCCATTATCATCAGTCTGTTAGAAGCCGATAATTCAGCAGCATAGACAAAGTCCAGGGAGCAGGATATCTGCCTGTCTCAGCCAGAAATGGTATATGGGGCCTGGAGATTGTTGAGATTGGAAGCGATAAAACAGTACCCTAAAAATAAAATACATTTAAGTAGGAAATGGTATAGCCTCATTACTTCTGCCGAAGCAAGCTTTGTAACATCGACACTGAACGTGTCAATGTTGTATCACTTAAAATATGAGAATAAGTATACCATTTAAATTTCGAAAGATTAATGAGCAACCTTTGGATTAAAACTAAGAACAAAACTGTGTCAATCTAATGGATTAAAACAGTTTATTTGCTACCTAATCATGAACTAACTATAGTGTTAATAAAACCAGAATTTTCTGTGTTTATTTTTTCAATATATTTAACAGTTGTTATATCCAATATTGAAACTTCTTTCCTGGAATACTTATTGAGGGTAGTTCTGAGATCCTTATGATTCATTACTAATGATCAAACCAGTACACCATAAGTGAAAAGGATCATATTAAGATCAATATTCTCGGACTCCGACCCAGATGATGAAAGTTAGTAACTGGAATCATCAATTACTGTATAGAAACAATGGGTCAGATTTTGCTGTCAAAATAACGGTGAGGCTAATGGTGCTCGCTATTATTTATGCATAAATGGTACAGCAACTGCAGGTGAGGGGCAGATGCGCGGTTAAATGCGAATATCCAAAAGTTGCTGTCTGAGTTGCGCCGTTCCACCATTAGCTTCCCGAAAACAGCATTTCGCTGTCTGCTTCATCATTGACATGCATTGAACGTCGTGAAGTTGCTGTATTTGCGCTTGTATTTGTGTAGATACAAACTAAACCCACCGCAAATATTTAGGGCCAGTAATTACAAGCGTAAGTAACCCTTTAGTGATGTGATATGTGTTAATGACTGCCAATCAACCTCTCTGGCACTGAAAAATATCTATTATAAGTGTGGAGCCTCATTCTTTCAGGTTATGAATTGTTTTAGGAGATTTTAAAAATGTCAAATTTTAAATTTAATTTTTTTCTTTTCCTTTCTGTCTCATTTTTCTCTTTCTTTTAATCCAATCTTTCTTTTCCTCTCTTTTTTTCTCTTTGTGTACCTGTTTTGATCCCTTTCATCCTTTTAATTCACCCTTCTTTTCAGCCCTTCCGCTGTTTATTTTCCAATCCTTAAATCTCATTGGTGAAGGAGATACCTTGTTGCTTGCCCTGTTCATTCAGGTCCCAGATGCCCTGTTTCCCTCACTGCATCATTATCAGCTCTCACTTTCAGCAACTTAGTGGGCAAAATTTTTTGAGCTGAAAGTTGCAGGGGCAAGTCTAACTAAGAGCAGATGCCATTAGATGCCCTGCTATAACAAGATCTGGCCCAATATAGTGTGTTTCAGAATCCCACCCCTAATCACTGCAGTTTACAACTATGATGTTACATGAAGTTGTATTTTAAATCAAAATAGGTAAACCCAAGGATTCATTACAGTGGTGCAATTTTAAGGCAAGATTTAAGCCAGAAATGTTATTTTAAATCAATTAATAACCGCATTAAAAAGCGAACAGTGGAATGGCACACAAATATGTTGTGTTCATGCCTTAATACCGTAATCAGTTATTACTAGGCTTTTTCTCCATTTGCAATGATACATAGGTATCTGTAACCCGGCTAGTGTTGGAGACTGAGGCTCATGCTTTTTTTTAAAACTCAAATTGCTTTGGTTACTTCTGTGTGTTTCTATTGCAAAAGCTGGATTTTTTAAACTTTCAAAGTAAAGTTCATTCAACAGTTTCCTTCAGATCTGAGCTATTCAAAAATATTCACTTAAGTAATTTATGATAACAGTTGAACTGCAGAATTTAAATATCACCAAGGCTATTATCACATATCCCCTAGTGGTGAGTTACAGAGAAGCATGGCAGATGAAGCATGAAGACAATGTGGACAAATTGGATAAGCATGCATCAATAACAGAGTTATAATTGTAGTAGATTTTAATTTTCCAAGAATAAATTGTGATAGGAAAAATGGATATTGTGAGAAAGAGGTGTTTTTTACAAGAAATAAAACACTACTTGACCTGGCATTACTGGCGGGATTGCGGCCTGCGTATTTTTGGGGCTACGTTGCTTTTTGTGTCAAAAATTACCTCATGAACTTTAAAAAGTTGAAAATGCTGGAAACACATGGGAAATCAATCAGCATCTATGGAGAGAACAGACAGTGACTCCTAAAAGAACTGACAAATTAAAAATGAACGAGCATCCCCTTCGCCTTTGCTCTGATTTTATTTAATTACTGGTTCATTTATTTTTTTCTGGTGAAGGGTTAAACCCAAAACATTAACGTGTCTGTTCGCTCCACAAATGTTGACTAACCTGCTGTGTATTTTCAGAATTTCCTGCTTTTGCTTCAGATTTTCAGAATTTGCAGCTTTTTTACTTCTTATTACGAGTGAGTCAGAAGGTTTGGCTTCGGGCCCCATTCAAAAATGAGTCACAATCCATTCCTGTCCTGATTAAAGGGCTACAATGTTGCTTAGTTTCCATGGTTTTATGTTGGAACCAGTCGTTCAACATGTCATGTGCTTGTGATTTATTTAGTGATTACATCACTGAGCTATTTCAAACTCTCCTTCTCCTCTCACACAGTATGCTATTTCATAAAAATATTCCTTTGTCTTTCTACTTCCTTCCTCCATGCACAAGTTTTCACATCATTAATCTACTAAGTATGCTGGTAAAAAAATCAATTTAATGCCTGCTCTATGATTTTTTTCACAATTTTATTTTGTCCCTTCACATCAGGACCACTATAATAGGAGAATAAAGTTGGTTAGTGAATGTTAATCAATAAACTAAGATATCTTGGTAAAATAACCTGAGTTTTTTTTTAAATGGGCATAGCTCACTACAGGTCCTACAGTGTTGTTATTGTTGTTGACTGTAGAAAAAGCATTCAATAGGGTTAAGTGGGATTAATTCTTTATATAGCCAAATGTTTTGGTTTTAGTCCAAATTTTATCAGGTGGATAATACAGATCACGTGTACCTCTCTCCTTGTATTTATTGAACAGCCTAGCTTCTATTGAGGTTTCAAGTGGTGCTTAGTAGAATTCCCACTGTACCCATTAATATTTATTGTAAAGCTGGAACCATGGGTACTTCCATACAAAAGTGCAAAACAAAAAGGGGATTTGACACATTAAGAAATTCTGTTCAGGAGCACTACCATCTTCCTGTAAAGAAAGTAAGGGTAAAAATTACAATTCAGGTGCTTTCACATGCATGCATAATGCGCTTCTAGCAAATCCTTCTCTGTGCTCCTTTAACGCCTGCTTTAAAATAAGGCTGAAAGAAATTATCCCTCCTCGTCCTCTCCATGTAATTAATCTACAGAAGGAAGAAATTTCAGACACCGAAGAGAAAGCAGTTTAGAAAGCTATGCGGATTAAGCAATGCAGAAATAACTGTTGATTAGACCTGGGAGGATACTACCTTTAGCATTAGCACTCTAATAGCAATTGAGATAACCAAGCCTAGGTATGATAATAAAAGCTGGCTAGATTGTTAAAACTATCACTGTAACAATTAACTATTTTGTAAAATGTAATTGTTCCATGATGCATAAAGCAAAAAATGACTTCATAGGAGCAACACGAACGCAACAGAAGGTAATCGTAACAATTGTTAATCAAGAAAAAAATAATAATGAATCTTCCTGAATATCTTACGTTGGGCCGAGGATAGAAAGCTAATTAATGCACGAGGCATCTCATCTCATTTTAGTAGTGTACACTTTAACATGCAACAATGCCCTCTTGGCGAAACAGATCATTTGATTCGATTATTCTGTCCATTAAAAAGAGCTTTAGAAAGGTATGTAAAATATGTTGTAGACGCAGTTGGTGTGACCCTTTAGTTTTTATCTGTTCATCCAGAAACATGTGTCATTCTCAGTTGGGCTATTATTCTGAAAATTGAAAACACAATGAAGCTGTACTAATTTGTCACCAATTGTTTGGACATTTCATTTAAATGTCTAAAATAGTTTATTTTGTATTTATTAGCTGGGAAGTGGAGAACAGTGGTGGCGAAGGGAGGTAGTAAAGACTGATAGCAGTGCACAGTGGAAGGAAGAGCTGGTAGTACAGCATAGTGGGAGGTTGGGAGAGTGGGCAGCTGGGAGATTGACAGATTGATAAGCATTGATACTGGTGAATTCTGGGAATAGTAATCCACCAATGTGTCATGCAAAGTGACACTGACGTATACTGAGAGTGCAATTTGGTTGAGCTTCTTTATTCTGGTACCAGGGAATTCAGCAAACCAAAGTTCCACGCTTCTGAGACAGGAACAGAACTCCAAATTAAAATGATCATGGAGACAATTCAAACACAGAAAATGCAACTCTAAAGGAACAACTGTCTGAATGTTGCCCCGGTGCGGTGCCTCATCCACTGGGAATGCATTTCAGGAAATCACAGGCATGTTCCCCGCAATTTATTTCCAATCATTATAGATATATTTAAAGATATTGTTGTGAATTAATGTTTTTATATGTTTATTATGTGAGAAACGTTCGGGCTGATTGAAAGTTTGCTGCAGGAATTCCAGCAAAAATTCAGGGATGACTGAATGTAGTGCAAGTGCACAAGGAGAAGGGGGCCAGGGAGACTGGCACCTTTACAGAGAAAGCCCTGGAAGTGATGCTGATAGAGGCTTAGCAAAGGAGGCTTGCCATCTTTGGGTCAGAGGAGCGTCCTCTTCAGATGTTTGCTGTGCATCCTGTCTGGGGTGAGGTGGCAGAGGAGTTGAATGCTGTTTCCCATGTTAGGAAGACATTGGCATTACATGAGGAAAAGGTTTACGTGTATCCTGAACGCAGTTGCTTCAAGCTTAATGCTGGGACATGGCTACAGCACACACTTTCACCTCAACCAACTGCATCTTGACTTTAGATGCATATTGATCATTTGGGAACACTTCAGCCTTTCTCACACAAGGCTTCCACACACTTTCCAAGAAAACACTCCAATAATGTGACTCACTTACAAGAAAACATAGGCCTTAAAATGTTTCCCATCAACAACCATTTGCATGCTAATTGTTTCATAATTTGGGAGACGGAGTGGCCATTGATAAGTCAACATAATGGCTCTTCAAACTTCACCAATCTGTTACCTGATTACAGGAAAAGTCCATAACAAATGCAAGAGACAAGCAAATGACATGGTCCCTCCAATCTGAAGCCCCCAATCTGTCTCGAGGAAATGAACCTGCGAATTGTTGGCCCAGAACTGGTGCAGCCAATTAGAAAGGGTCATGCAGGAGAACATCCCACATCTCCAAGTCAGTAGCCATCATTGCTGATTTTACTTTCTTCCTGCAAATATTTCACACACTTGAGCAATACTTTACACTTGTTCACAATAAATTTCATCCAAAATATTATACAATAAAGAGATCCAGTAATTTAATAACATCTCTGTGGCTATAAATTAGTAGTAATTTTGTAGTAGTTAATTTTTATAAAATAGGTTCAAATCCTCATTACCTGAAATTTGAGAAAATATTAAGGTAGGTTGTAGAATTGCTTTCAAGATTAAACACATTTTTCTTTAATGGTTGTAAAGCTTATAGTTCAAATAAAAATAGAAAATGTTGGAATTGCATTGCAATTCAGTCAACATCTGAACCAAAAATACTCCAGGATGGTTTAGGTGGGACACTTCATCAGAACTGGCATAGTCAAGCAAAAAAATTCCCTTCATGACAGTGACCAAAAAAAAAGTGGAACGATGTTAAAAATAACCTAAGGGCTGAAAAGAATTAAATTTGAGGAATTCAAAAGTTAGCGAGGATTCTCCTTCGCAATTGGATCGTGGCAGAGAATGGTGAAAAATGCAGGTACCTTCACCCCACTGCCTGATCTGCATTTCACCGTCCCTGCCTCCCACCCCCCCCACCCAACAGCAACTCTGCTTGTCTCTCCATCAGCTCCTGGATTTCCCTCCCTTCTGTATGTGTTACTGTTGTTTCCCAGGCCCATCACAGGGAAGGTAGTGATAGGCCTCTGGAAGCGGCCGTAACGGCCGAGGTCCCCCTGAAGGGAGAGGGCCTTGTAGTGGCCTCATCTCCCTCCAATCTGGCCCCTAACATTTACCTGCTAAAGGCCCTGGTCTCAGCTGAGGCCTTCAGTGGGACATGCATTCTGACCTTTGAGGCACTTCTTTCCTTTTAAGGTCCCATGCTGGTTCTTCTGATGCTGCAGTGATGATGCTCCAGAAAAATGGGTCAGGGTTGGAGTGGATTGAGAGGGGAGAGTGGAAATCACCCCCCACTAGAACTCTGCCCCAAAGCAGAGAATCCAAATGATAACTAACATATTAGAAAGGTAGATTTCTGATAACACTAAGTGTGATCAAAAGAAATCTTAGAAATGAAGAGCAGATAAAGTCTTTTAAGGAGCATATTATGTACTACAACTAATATTACTACTACTACCAGCTCAATAACAACAATAACTTCCATTTATATAGCGCCTTTAATGTAGAGAAAATCCCAAGGTGCTTCACAGAGGCGTAATCAAAAAAACTCGATGCTGAGTCAAATGAGCTATCAGGAAGCGTGATCAAGGGCTTGGTCATAGAGTATTGTTTTAAGGAGGGTCTCTAAAGTGGAGAGGAAGGTGAAGAGACAGAAAGGTTTAGGAAGGGACTTCCAGAGCATGGGGCCTAGGCAGCTGAAGACTTGTGAATATTTGGAGGAAGTAGTCATTCAGAATATTTACTATTTTGTGCCCATCCTCAGTTTCAAGGCCATTTGCAACTTTTATGGCTTTCACCTCTTGTCTGAAACTGCCCTCTTACTCCTCCATTTAATGTCTTTCTGCATATTCTTACATTCATCTCGGTGAGCCCCTTCTCCTTTCTCCCTTCTCCCAGCAAGATTTGTACAGCCATTTTCCTCTTTATCCCACTTTTAATTTGTTTGTTAATCCATTTGGGATCATGTTTGTTTAGTCTGAGCGTGTTGGTTTTACCAGATGGGAGATTCCTTCTTCCATTCTTCTTTAATACACGTGGAAGTCTTTTGTAGGCACTAGAAGTACCTCCATCAGCTGTTCGTTCTCCTTTAAATATATTAATATTTTTTCGTCTATATATTTGTAGTCATCTTTTTAAAATTCTCTAATTTCTAGTCAAGCATGAGTCTTAATTTTTTACCCATATCTTTGTTCTTTAATACTGGCTGGAGTTGCAAGATAAGTATCCTTATATTCATTGGATCAATTTCCATGATATTCAAGAACTATTATGTTAGTTAGTGGACTATTAAAATGAAGCGTCCTGGGTGAGTCGGTAGGAGACGCTGTTGTTTGGCGTCTACGTTGATCTATTTGTTGGACGGGGGGATTTGGCGCGGACTGGGAGGGTACAACTGCTGTAGGCTTGGTGATTATAGCGGGGGACGCCAATCCGATCTAATCCTGTCCGGTCTTTCCCGACCGGTCTTCGCAGTGCCGGTCAAGTGATTTTGTGTGTGACGATTCGGCACCGGAGTGCAGGTACCTGCACTTTACACTGATCTCAGCTAGTCTGCGGGGGAAGGTATGTTTACGGTGTATTGTGGATGTACGAGAGGAAGCCAGAGTAGGTGAGCAAGCGCTGATTTGCGGAAACGGGATCAAAGATTACTGTCTGAGCAGGGACAACATCTGCAGAAACGCCACAGCTGTCAGCTGGGATGCTTTGTGGGCAGATGTGCGAAGTGCAACAATAACTACGCTTTTCCTGTGTTATTTATTGTGGGGAGGTAGCAATTTGCCTTCAATTGTGTTTACATAGCTAGAAGAGGCGAAATGTGGCTGGTCTTTAAATCTACGATTTCCAGGAGGGAACCAACCACATTTTCAAAATCGCAGTTGATTTTCTCCAAATATTGGAACATTGTGTGGGTTTCAAGAGGGACAAACAGAAGAGCATGAAGAAAAATCTATTAGTGATTATCATTTTGGTTCTACTCGATATTGGAGGGAAAATATCAGTAACAGGCTCGTCAATAAGTGCTCAGTTTATTTATTAGATAAATTCATCACATTCCATTGCACAACTTTATGGAGTTTTGACTGTGAGCTTCTACCTCAATAACGTATTCTCTTTTGTTACAGAAGTACAACGTTGTTTTAAGAGCTCGAGGCTATTCTTCGCCAATAAAAATCCTTTCCACTGTTCATGGTAAGTTGTTTCTTGTTGCTCAAGTGTGGAATTATTTGTACATTAACTGCGTCTTGTATTTCACGTGAAACTAAGTGTAATATTTGTGAGCGATTGAGATATAAAAGGGCCAAATTATCGAATACTTTCATCAGCAACTCTTACCATGCGTTCTTGGTTTGGTACAGCTTCCAATTTCAGTACAGCATACCTTTCATTCTGGCAGTTGTCGGTCATGGTCTGTTTGGTGTATACTGTAGCTTCAAACACAATGTGCTGTTTATTTAATCATTTCGTTCTGCTCTAAGCAATGGTAAGGTAGATAATAAGGGAGTTATTTTGGCAAGGCAATAATGTAACAGTTTTATAGTGCTAGGGTAGGGGTAAATGTGAGCATGCTTAATTTTAGTATTTTAATATGTTAAATACAGCAAAGCTAAATCCTTAACTGTGTAGCTGTAGTGAATCAATGAAATGTTGAAATAAAATTCTCAAGTGAGATAATTTCCTCAGCTACATTAAAGGTAGAGCAATTTTTAATTTCAGAAGATGTATATATTATAACACAAATATTTGCAATGTGGTTTTCTGACTTGCTAATCTCTTTAGTTGAACATTGGTGTTGGTAGTAGCCTTAATTGATACTGTTGAAATGTCATAGACTATACAATTGCATATTTTTCTATTTGCAAGTCTCATGAACTGTTTCGAAAGATATGACTAAATGAAAATATAGTATTTCTTTAAACTTCTCGAGATTCTGTTCACCAATATCGGCACATGAACAATGATACATGCAAATCAAAAGTAACTTATTTTATGAAACTCTCTTATTGACTTCTAAGAGCGAGGAGCGTGCTGAGTGCTTTCAGAAGCTTATCTTTCAAAAGGATTTCAGATCCATTTAAACCCTGGGCCACACAGTGGCTCAGAAGGTTGGAGCTCCAATGATCCATGCTACAGAATGACATGATGTAGTTTGTGCCTGTCTTTTCCACACAGAGACGGCAGGAAATTAGAGGGTGAGTCACTTTAGGCCACACTCATACACACCATAGCACCTAGATACAGGAAAGCATTGTCAGAGGCCAGAAGCAAGTTACATACCCACCCACTTGGCTGGGGGATATGTTGAATAGAGTAGGAGACACAGAGAAGGGAAGAAAATAAAGAAATAATTTTAAAAATCTGACAGCAGATATGGATTTTCATTCTGGGAAGCAAACTCCTTTGGAAAAGATGTATAAACAGTTTTATGCATTAGTACAAGCATGTCTCCTCCATCCTCTCCACCCTCACCTCTACCAACAGCTCATAGACTTCTTTGTCACCAAGATAGAGAACATATGTTCAGCTGCATCTGCTGTTCACCCCCCTTCCCCCTGCCACCAAGCCAAACCTGCCCCAGCTCTTTTTGACCCTAGTCTAAATCCCCTTGTAGTCTAATTTAACTCCCATCTGCACCTTTTACCTCTTCGAGCTTATCTCATCCATGAGACCCACATCCTGTTCCTTCAATCCCAATCCTAATAAACTGGGACCACCCATCTTTCTTTCCGAGCCCCCATGCTAGCTGACATTATAAATGGTTCCCTACTATCCCCCCTACTGCCAACATCATCCTGCCTCTACAAAAAAATCCTCCCTCACCTCTCTGTCTTTGCAAACTATTGCCCCCACCTACAATCTCTATTTCCTCTCCAAAGACCTTGAACGTTTTGCTGCCTCCCAGATCCATGCCCGTGTCTCCAGCAACTTCCTGTTTGAATCTCCACAAACGGATCCCACAGTGCCATAAAGTGACATTAAATATGTGGTGCATGGAGATAAAATACTTAAAATGCTTGTAGATTTATTGTATTTCATGATTTGTGTGACATCTGCTAGTAATTAGTCAGAAATTGCTGCAGAATACTTATGAAAGTTACTTATTTTATGAATTGTTCTGGCATTCATCTTTAGTTAGGAATATTGTTTAATGATAGAAGGTAGAGACTTCAATTGAAAAGAACTTGTATCTTTTATAAATGGCTGCACATTCTGATGCTTTGATGTAGACCTTTTGAAAATGGTTGCACATTCTGGTTATCTGGTGTAGGTATTTTGAAAATAGCTGCAAATTCTGATTTGCTGATGTGGTGAGAGTGTAATTTTTTTTTGTTGCTATTTTTATTGGTTATTCAAGTAAGTTAGAAGTATATTAAAAACTCAATCCAAACACAGATTAACCCATATTAAACACAGCACAGTAAAACAAAAATGGATTTAACATTTTAGTTAATCTGAAGCATTGGAGGGAAGATCTGTTAACACTCATTTTATTAAAGGTTCCTTTTAAAAAGACTACATCTTCCATCAAACTGGACTCCAACTGTACTCCGATAATAAATGGGAATCAGAGTCTGCAACCATTAGAATTTAATTTTACCTTAAACTAAACCTATTATTAATTGATTATTCTAAATGCAAAGTAAACATCAGAAACCCAAAAGTACCTCTTGCATTTACTGTTTGGTACATTTTACGGCATATAAAGGAGAATTTTCTGTCTTGCATTATGTCTAGAGAGGTTCCACTGGTCCCCTATACTCAGTTATCCCAAACAGAACTTGGTTGATTGGGGTGGGATAGCAGGAAGGCACAGTAGATATTAGGTTTGTGGTCAGATAGCAAGTAGAATGTGTTGTCTGCATGAATCTGAGTAAGCATCTCACTGAGGCTGTATGTAGAAGTAGAATACATTTAGATACTCCTAGAACCCTGTTCTAGATTTACAGATTCAAATATCACAAGTTGGAATGTATTGAAGAAGGGATAGTTCTTAAACTCTTCAAATTGGGTCCTGGCCTCAGATAAGGGTAGCTTTCTCTGTTGACAAGCCAGCGTATTGTTTACATACTTTGATTATGAACAAACTTACCGGCCATCAATTTGGAACTGTCCCCTTGTATGCAGAAGGCCAAATACAGCGATGACCATTACTTGATGAACCAGTATTGTTCCACCACGCATTAGGCTTTGGGAAACCTGTGACTTACCCACTGGTGGCTTTCAGTACAATTTCTCCAAATTAGCCTGGAACCACTATCGTCAATTTGTGATATATCTGCCTTTGTTGGCTCCATTGGTGCTAACTTTTTATACCATCTACATAATGTATTAAAAATATTACGACTGTGTGCACTTTCTGTCAATGAATCCTTACTTCCTGTTGTCATGTTTTTGTCACACTGTAGTGTAAACTTTTCCCGTTATAAATTCCTATGTGCACATTTATAATGCAAACTGCCTATGTAAACGGTTCATGCTGTAATTGCACCCTTCCATCAGTGGTGACTCTTTAGTACCTCAGTTTTCGCCTCCCAGCCCCTCAACCAGTTCTGCAGAGAAATTGTGATATGCCAACCAACTCTATTTCTCCGCTTCCCAAATTGCTATCACTTTTGCAATTTAACTGTAAATAATATAAAGTCAATGTATCATGTAAAAATAAGGATAGAATGGGGACTGGATTACATATGCACGTCCGGTTCCAAGTATTCTGTCACAGCCTGTGACACACACAATAGCCCCTATTTTATAATATCATCCTGTGGTTGCACATTCTGGACACTGGGTTCCCATAAATCGCTCAAAATGCCTTCAACTTGTTTTGTTTTCATCAGCCGTGTGCTTAGTAACTAAAATGTCTAATGTGCAGAATAAGGATTTAAACAAAATAAAAATTCAAGAGCTTACATAATTCATAATAACATGATTATATTTATCTATTGAATTGTCTTTTGTGGCTTTTAATGCCTTTATTTAAAGTTTTTACTTGAAAGCCTCAGACTCTCTAAGGTCTCAGTTTGGAGTTGATTTTGTTGCCCAGAACTGTGACTCTATGATCTCTGATTGAATTTTGCTGTCTGAACATATGCACTGTACCTAAATTCCCAGGATGCATTAATATTGTTCAGCCAGCTGAAAAACAAACTTGAATTTTCAAGCCAATTTAATGATCTCATATGTGTATTGTCCACAGTTAGAAAAGGTAATTGCTCATGGCTTACACCTGTGAGACACAGAGAGAGAAAGGCAGACAGTTCTTCCTTATTCTAATTTGATTTCTTTTTTTAAATAAAAGTTGAATTTTGTAAGCACGTAAAGCCTTTTTGAAGGAGATAGGAAAGGAGAGTGGGACTGGCAGGAGAAGAGGGAAACAGGTTGGGAAACAGATTAAGGGTGAGGGGGCTTTTGGTCTCACACCACCTGCCCTTGGTGGGAGTGAGTAGCAGCTGGGGAGGAGTCGATGGAGGGTTAAAGGCAAAGTGAGTGACAAAGCAAGTGGAGGGGAGGGTACAGGGCAGTTTGAAGGGGAGGAAGTAGTGGTAGTGATGGGAGAGAGGGATAGAGTAGTGGGAAGGTGAAGGAATAGAAGACATGATGGGAATGAGGGGAAGCATATGTAATTGGACAAGGGGTTGGGTAGGGTGCTGCTGAGGCTTTCTTATACCCCCCACGTCAACTGCAGCCTATTGGTAGCTCATTTTTCTGCTACACCATGCCACGCCTCACTATGCCACCCCAGCGCCTTCCGCGCAATAGGAGAGAAGAAGAAAAAGAGAGTGAAGAAAATAGAAAGGTTGGGGAGGAAGAAGCAGAAGGGAAGGAAAGAGAAGCAGAAGAGGAGAGATAAATAGAAACATCAAATAAAGATAATAGGGCCAGTGAGAGACAGCCCATATTCCCTAATTTACCATGTGCAAAACAGGAGAGATTGACTAGTATCTTTATAAATAAACATTGGAGCTCTGATTTTCTGAAACTTTGCTCACAGCACAGCGCTGTTCTGGTTGTGGGTGCAGATCATGAAATCTGCCCCCTGACCCCACATGCCCAATTTGTATCATACCCGATTTTCATAACTGGCAATTTCAAGTGAGAAAATGAGGCCATGCTATTAGTATGCATAGGTCATATTACGATATTTAAGTGATGTTATAAAAAAAAGGGCCCCCTATGAAATCTCCCAGCTTCGGGCAAGGCTCTCTCCACAGTATGCAGCTCATCCATATGACATGGACACATGGGGAGTCCTAGGACATGGCGCCTGCTCAAACTAGGCTTCTTAAAGGGAGATGGGTGGTTTCCGTTGATGGTAAAAGTGTTTGCATTTTTCAATTTTTCATGTATTAGTTGGTTTTGCTGGGTATTCTGCCATTTTTGCTTTTATGATGGATTTTCCTGCTTTCATTATTATTGGTTGCTGCTGCCATTTAAACTGTATTGTAGAAAATGATGAGGCATTTAGTTGGGGTTGAAAACAGGCAACATGATTTAGATGAGGAAGTGGAATTCATGAGGATCCCAAAATGCAGATGCAATGAAACATCTGTACCCAACTGGTTCACTAAGGTCTTTCAGGGAAGGGAACCCACCACCTTTACCTGGTCTAACCTACATGTGACTTTAGTCCCACACTATGTGGCTGATTCATAAAACACTCAGGGAAATTGGGTAGGGTAATAAATATTGACTTGCCAGTTTCACCCGTATCCCAAATACAAATAAAAAAACACGTTTCACCATCCTGGGAATTGCATTTATAGACCCTTCCACTTCAATCTGGTCATGTCAGAGGAGATTTATCTTTACTGCCTCCACTTCACAAGAGTTGTAGCATCTGCTATCGGACAATCGAAAGGCATCATCTGGAATGGGGATGGTTCATCCCATAGAAGGGAAGATGACCACAACACGAGGCATCCATGGCACGGTATCCTGCCAACCCACCAGACAGTCCATAGCACAGACCAGTATCAAGCAAGTGGCAAACCTTAAGTTTGCAGGGTGCAATGCTCTCATCATTTTCCTTGTGAAAAGGAGGCATCAACCTAACAGCACACACATCTTTCACTGGGTGTCACAGTTCCCTTGAGCGCAGGATATTGCAGGTGGCTTCCTTATGGGCATAAGGTCTCTTTGCACCAACTCCATGAACTACATGAACAGATAAGGTTTGCACTCCATTATTGTGCTCATGGTATTTGACCTCAAAAAAGTTATTATGAACTTCTGTAGCCATCACCCAGGGAGCAGTTATGATGCCTTCATTGTGTGGCAGTCCACAGTGCCCATATTATTTGAAGGAGAAGCAACATGGGGTTGTTGACTCCTTGGATAACATGGCTATCTTCTGCATCCATTGCTGCTGGCCCCACTGCAAAACTCTAATGGCAGAGGAGCATCTTAGTCTGGACACTTCAGCAACTGTTTGCTGTTCCTTAGCTGCTCCTTCTATTTTCAAGAACACTGTGCCATGCAGCTTAGTCACAATGAAAGAGTATATGTAAAAGGGCAATGGTCGTGTACAGTGCTTGAAATGGTATCCCCCCACCCCCAGGGCATGGGAGTTCCCAAATTAAGCTTGTGCCATAGTTAATGGGCCCTGCAAGAAATGTGAGCCAAATCATGGAGTGTAGCTTTTCTCCTAATAACAGCCAATTTCTTCCTTATTTGTAGCCAGGAATGAGGGACCAAGGTGACTGCACTGACTCAGCAGGCAGTCTCCATCCACCCAGCTTGTGCCTGTGCTTTTGTACTGGATGGTGGTTTACATTGAAACGATTTATCACCATCAGCACATACCCCTATAATTTATAAAGCGCAAGTGTATAACATCAAATGTACATTTTCTACAACTACACAAGTTGCAGAACTCAATATAAAACACCGTGTCATCTGATTAAGAGTGGTTAATACCATGGGGGGTCCACTGGTAAGACATAAAAAAATACAATCTGCCAGATCCTGAAATCATAATAGCCACAAACAGGTAGAAGAAATCTTCAGAGAACTGTAGAAAATTCAGTATTTCTCCAAAATTTCTGCACACGCATACAATTCAAAATTGTTCGGGGGGGGGGGGGGGCGGTTGCGGGTGGGGGGGAAGGAATAACGCCCACTTAATTTCCGCACATCAGCATAGCAATAAGGAAGTCATTCATCTTGTGTACAGGCTAATCCATGTAATATGCAACCTACTCAATATTTCCAAGTAAGTATAAAATAAGTGAGGACCACATGCCACTCTTAAACGTGGTCCACATGTGTACCTCTATGTTAATTAATTTCTATACAAATGTTATAAACTTGGAACTAATCTGCATGGCTCAGGACAAAGCTAAAACCTATTCTTTTTGTTCAAGTTTTGAATGGTTGGCTTCATGACGTGGTAGGATGATTGTCCACTTCACTGAATTTACATCTCCATCACACTGCTGAATAGAGGTTTCAACCAGTCCTCGTAGAAGGCAGGGAAAACAATCAGAAGCAGGGGCATGCCTGGACCACTCCCATGTTCCCCCGAGGGGCTGGATTAAAAGCAGCATTGGCAATAGTGTTGGGACAGAGAAGGCACTTTTTCTCTCAGGTTATGATGATCCATGATAATAATGGAGGGAATAAAGAGTAAAAGAATGTAATATACCTGCATTAGATTACAACTACTTTCAGTTCCTGGTGAAAGCAAACTAAATGGCATAACATTTTACAATGCAAGTTAAAGGGAAGTGTTATTTTTGAGAGGACAATTTTAAACTTCCCAGATCCAATATATAACTGATTTATTAATGCCTTACAATTCCTTAACACATAAGGGGAATAATGCTTTATACTACAGGGTGGTCTTGCCAACAAGAGGGACAAGAACAAGGGGCTCGATTTTAGGACGTCCGAGCGGGTGGGTTCGTGGCCGGGGGGGCTGTGAAAATCGGGGATTCCCGGGGTGGGTCCAGAGCCCGGCTACAACCCGCCCACTTCCGGGTTCCCCAGTGACGCGCTGACATGCACGCGCAGCCCCCGCATGCGGGACTCCCGCCGGCAATTAAAGCCGGCGGCATCCCACTTAAACCAATTAATTTGATAGTTCAGGTCGTTAGCAGACCTGATTTGTAGGATATTTTAGGAGGGATAGGATTTTCATTTAAACTGAGAGTGTTTCCCCTACAGGGGGAACACTCCCAGTTGAAATGGACGTGTTGCAGCCACCAGCCTGTGGCAGCTGCAAAGGTCCATTTGACAGGTGGCTGGGGGAGACCCTCACTCATTGCAGGAGGCCACTCTGTCACTTTGGACAAAGTTTGGCCTCCACCACCCTCCTCCTAACAATAAAATTCACAAACTTGCAACCTCAACCCCCGTGTGCAGACAAATTTACTTACCTTACGGACCCCCTCAAACGTACATCATCCGGATGGGGGCCGCCGTAGTTGCAGTCATGACCTCCTCAGAGGGTGAACAGCATCACCAGCCTCGCCGGCCAAGCCGTCCACCTCTGACACATGGAGCTCCACAACACAGTGCTGTGACACATCCACCTGCACAGCAGGAGGGAGGGCAACGGCAGAGAGAGATGCATCATAGAAGGCACTACCTTCACCACATGGTCTACAGACCAAGGCTCAGCTTCCTGGACCTCTCTGAGCAGCAGTGCACACAGAGGCTCAGAGTCACTCGACATGTGGCCATACACATCTGCAGCCTACTTCATGCTGAGCTGCTCCTGGTTGGCCTGAGCACCATCTTCTTACCTGTCGCTGTCAAAGTCACTACTGCCCTCAACAACTTCTCCTCCGCATCCTTTCAGTGTGCCACCGGGGACGTCACCAGCGTCTCTCTGACATCTGCACAAAAGAGCCCTGCAAATACACCAACACCCACTCTGCAGTGACACAATGGGTGGCATCAGTTGTGGGTCTTCATGGTGATCCTCAGGAGAAGATTTGCAAAGACGTGGCAGTAGTGGTGCCAATATAATATGTAATGTGAGTTGATCAGAAATCAAATATAAGTAAAAACCATGACAAACCCTCAAACACCTTTGTGCATCCCCTTCATGCTCATGGCACGTTTGTCTTTCGCTTCCTACTACACATATGTGATGCATGCCCTGTGGCTGCAGCACAGGTAGTCGTAGGTTGGGTGAGGCTGACCGTGAAAGAGGTGTATGAGAGGGTGAGTATGAGATAGAGCCATGAGATTGTTTGAGGATTGGGTCGAGTGGTGGTGGGATGAGTACTGGTGAGGTAAGTGCAGGTAAGATGAGGATGAGCTTTGAGTGGATGTGAGGAGTGATGTGATAGAGTAGTGTTGGCAGTGCAGAAGGAGATGTGGAGTGGGGGCAGTGATGTGGCAGACGGAGTGAAGGGGAACGAGTAAGTGTACTCACTTTGGCTGACCTACTTAAGTCATTGAAGCACCTCCTGCACTGTATGCAGGTGCGTGATATGTTGGTGGTGCTGGTGACCCCTTTTGCCACCTCGAGCCAGGCCATCGTGGTGACAGAGGCAGGCCACTTCCTCCCGTGGGCCGGGGAGAAGATCTCTGTCCTCCCCCTCCTCCTCACCCCATCCAGTAGGACTTGGAATGAGGTATCATCAAACCTGGGAGCAACCTTCCCCCTGGGCTGCTCCATGCTGTAATTTTGCCTATTTTCTGCAGCATCAGTCAGTGGAGGGTTCCTCCAGCTGACAGCCTATGATGCGGGTGCGCAGTCCGCCCGCTGCGCAGCTTTCCAGCGCAAAACCCGGAAGCCAAGGTAAGTAGCTTCAATTAGGCTTCAATCGCGTGCGGAGCACCCCGAATTCACTGGGCGCGTTACCCATGCACCCAGTCGACCCCCCGCTGCCAAGCCGCCTCCCTCCTAATATCGAGCCCAAGGTGACAGTTGTGAAAAAAACATGGCTGCCATCAGAGTACCTGCCTCTTGCTGCTGCTTTTGACCTGGCCACCTTTCAAGTAATTTCAACAGGTTGGCATTGGGTTCGTTCAAAAAAAGTTGCTGAATAATGAAAACAAAAATTGAAAAAAAAATACCAATGGCAGCCAATTTGAGTGTAGACCTGCCAGCTGGTAGAGTTTTGTTTATACTGAATTTGATAAATTCAACAAATCACCCATCTTTTCCTCTTCTTTTGATCAAGCTCTTCTTTACCACTGTAAACAAGGTGTAAGGAGAACTCCGGCTCCACGTGTAAGAAATTAACTATAGCCCAGTCACAGGATCAAGTTTGCACTGTGGCGATTCTGGTATATCTTCCATTACAACGTGCTGTCTAAACCTCCTCTCTCCTTTTATACTCCACTCTTGGTATGTTTTATACCTAGAATTCATGGCCTCGATTTTAACCCACCCCTCCTCAATGGGCAGGAAAAGGTCGGGCGAGGGGTTAAAATCCTAAAAGTTGAGATCCCGCCGCCAAGCCGTTAAGTTCCTGGCTGCTGTAATATTTACAGCGACAATTCGTGCCCTGGATGAGGCTAAAAGCAAGCGGGGCCCTGCTTAAGATGATGTCATCAGTGCCGTTACATAATTTTAAGGTCCACGCAGGAGGAGTCCCACACTGTTTGCTGCCCGGCAGCAGCAACAAGGCAGGAGGAGCTGACTGACCGGAAGAGTTTAAAACTTACCCGTGCCTCATTTGGTCAGTCAGCTCCTCCCACCCCCATGTCTGACCCCCCCCCCCCCCCCCGATGATCTCCGACCCCCCCATGATCTCCGACCCCCCCACGATCTCCGACCCCCCCCACGATCTCCAACCCCCCCCACGATCTCCGACACCCCCACGATCTTCAACCCCCCCCCCACGGCCTCTGACTCTCATGCCCCCACAACCCCCGTGGGACCTCCGACCCCCACCCCATGACCTCTGACCCACCGATGACCGCCCATGTCTGACCCTCCCCCCCCCCCCCATGTCCGACCCTCCCCCATGTCCGACCCTCCACGCCACGATCTCCGATCCCCCACCACGATCTCCGACCCCCCATGACTGAGTGCCCCCGATGACCGACCCCCCCCCCCCCCCCAGATGAGCCCCAACCCCGATGACTGACCCCGATGACCGACCCCCCCCCTCCCCCCAGATGAGCCCCAACCCCGGTGACTGCCCCCGATGACCACTGACCCCGGCCCTCCCGATGTCCTCACCCCACCCCCATTTACCTGCTGGCATTCATCCCTGGCTGCTCTCACGTCCATCTGTCGACCAGCTTGTCAATCTGGCTGGTCTGTCGAACAGGAAACATACAAAAAAAATGAAAGATGTCTTTACGTCAAAATCGTAAGCTCATTCAGGTTTCCCGTCAGGAATTCCCCTCCCCCCCGCCCTCTTCCCGGCTTCCAGTTACAATTTACCCTACAGTTTCACAATACATGCTTCTAGCTGTAACCAGATCATTTTAAATCTAGCAGAGTTATTCCAGTGTATATCATTTACATGTAATTGGAATTTCCCATTTTATATTTGTAAACAGCAAGAATATTTTATGACAAGCATTTCTTATCACAGCAGAGCAAGTGCCAATAAAATTCTTACATCTGTGCTACAAGGGCATTCTAATCCTTTCATGTCATGATATGGCTCTCATCTTCAGTTCATCGTTGAAGGTTATTGTAATTAAGATGAATTTTGCGAATTGGTTTAAATCTGGGATTTCGTTATGATGGTTTTATGCATTATCACTTAACTCTGTGCTCTGGATGTATTACTGCACCAGAAATATGGAAGGGCCACATATGGACACTTATCAATTTACCTGGTGCTCTTCTGTAGTTACTGTTGGGTGCAGACAAGTACATTCAATTTTACTGTATGTATGCTGATCCAGATGGTGTTGTGATAATAAGTTTGCAAGTATAACTCATCATTCAAGCAGTTCACTTCTGTGTTGAAAATAAAACCCCATGTGCTTTAAATACAGTCTGTTTTGAATGCTCTTTGTTTTAGGTTTTGACTGTACAGATGATTGCACTACTTCATAATAATAGGGATCTGACATTTTACAAAATCAGGGTGTAAACAGAGTTTGAAATTCTTATTTTTATATGCCCCAAAGTGGGCAAATAATCTGTAGAATACAAAAATAAAGTGAGATGATTTTCCTGATGTTGAAAAAATCTTTACCTGTTGGCCCCGAGGAAAGAATTGCTCTGGTTGCTCCATGTTCTGAAATTGTTAAACGTGCTCTATATAAATGGATTTACAATTTTGTTTCACATAGCACACAGTGGAAATCTTCTCTCCAAGTTTTTTTTTCAAGTGAGATATTGGAGACTTGGTAGAAAACACTAATGTTTTTTCCAGTAGTCCAAGTAAAGTTATGCTAAACCTTTGTGAATCATTGGTTAGGGCTCAGCTAAAGTATTGTGTCCAATTCTGGGCACCACACTTTCGGAAGCATTTGGAGCCTTG
Organism: Heptranchias perlo; assembly: GCF_035084215.1. Classification (NCBI taxonomy): domain Eukaryota; kingdom Metazoa; phylum Chordata; class Chondrichthyes; order Hexanchiformes; family Hexanchidae; genus Heptranchias; species Heptranchias perlo. Next base: position 28,472,289 of record NC_090330.1, on the reverse strand, counting down.
GAGAGGGTGCAGTGGAGATTTACCAGAATGATACCAGGGATGAGGGACTTCAGTTATGTGGAGAGATTAGAGAAGTTGGGATTGCTCTCCTTAGAGCAGAGACGATTAAGGGGAAATTTAATAGAGCTGTTCAAAATTATGAGGGGTTTTGATAGAATAAGTAAGGAGCAACAGTTTCCACTGGTGGGTGGGTCGGTAACCAGAGAACGCAGAATTAAGATAATTGGCAAAAGAATCAGAGGAGAGATGAGGAGAATTTTTTTACGCAGTGAGTTGTTATGATCTGGAACGCACTGCCTGAAAGGGTGGTCGAAGCAGATTCAGTAGTAACTTTCAAAAGGGAATTGGATTTATACTTGAAAAGGAAAAATTCGCAGGGCTATGGAGAAAGAGCAGGGGAGTGGGACTAATTGGATAGCTCTTTCAAGGAACTGGCACAGGCACGATGGGCCGAGCGGCCTCCTTCTGTGCTCTATGATTCTATGAGCTTCTTCATCCTAAGCCATTTTGGGCAGAAAATATTTTCTGTACTGTGTCTGAAGTCACCAATTTACCCACATATTTTGCAGTACATTCAAATCAATGTAGAAGCAACACAATTTTCTGATATGACCGCAGGCTTCCACCAGGTGTTGAATTAAGATTATAAAAATCAGTCATATGTTGACCGGAGGTCACCAGTTACAGTTATTGGCTTAGTACAAAGAGGAGAAGAGTCAATTCTCTCTTAACTCTCAATTCGCTTTATTCACGCCGTTAGATCATATACACATGGCTTATACGTCTGGTTAGATATAGACATGCAGTTTGCACCAGGTTATACAGTTTTATACCCAAACTAGGATCCAAACGCACACCCACGAGGTTTCTCTGACACTCCCTGAGTGGTCACAGAATATAAAGGATAATACCAGAAAAGGAGAGCTGACGCTGGCCAGGCATTCCGTTCTCTCTCTCTCTCTCAACGTCGTCTCTACGTCCCTACGTAGGTTCTTCCACTTCCGCGATGGTTGGTCTCCGGAGTCTTCGCTCTAGCTCCACGCCCCAGATTCTTCATTCTTATTCCGAATCTTATCTCTTCAAGCTGTGCTGTCTCTCTCTCCCTTTGGCTTAGGCTCGCTTGCCTAGTCTGTGTCTTCTCCTCATTGGCTCTGTCCCAAGGACTTGGGTAGCATTACCTCATTACTCCTTTTCTAAATAAGGACTTGTGTCTTATCACATCTCCTTTGTCTTTCACAAAACTTAGCTAATTCAAACCGGTTCCAGCCAGCTCAGGCCAGCGACTGAACTCAGGTTACTTCAGTTCAAAAGTTGCTTTTGCCTGTGTATCAGCAGTTTGGAATAAAACCAGTAGTTTCTGCAGCCCCTGGCCAACACTTAGAATCATAGTCATGGAATATCTTCTAAAGAAAACGTCAGAACGGGTCAGAGTGCGGAGGAGTTGGTAATTTAGAAGAAGACATTTTGCAGGTGAAAGGATTTTTAGGAAAAGTATGAATTGTTTTACTTTTTCTGAATATGGATTGTTCAGGCTGAGTAGAGATCTGTGAATTCATTGCTTAGGAAATGGACAATGTCTCTGCAAATCCCACCGTTTGTCTTGCAACATGAAATTTACAGCAGTCCTAATTTATTTTTGCCATGAGTCCTTTTAAGCTTCTGGAGAGATTATGCTGGCTTTGCACATACACAGTTCAATGTCAAACAATATACAGGAGGTTATCAAAGCTATGATGGTGCATTCATTGTCTGCACATTTTTCCAGCGAAAGGCAGTAGAATTCTGCACATTAGCAGAGTTCCAAGCAATGTAGTCAACTGTACTCATGTCGTGATACACGCCACCTCTAAAACCCAAGTGGTGTGTGTGCGTGAAAATTGCTTCTACTCCCTTAACAAGCAGGTGATTTGAGATGCACACAATATTAATATACTGATATAGTTAAATTCTGTTGTTCCATTCATGATCCTTTAATTATTAATTATTCATGAATGCGAACGTTAATCAACAACACCACTAACAACTTGCATTTATATAGCACCTTTAACATAGTAAAAAGAATTCTACTGCCTTGACAGTTGTTTCTGTTTCTCTGGAAAAATGCGCTTCACTGGACAAAATTTAACACTGGGCCACATAAATAGATATTAGGACGGGTGACCAAAAACTCGGTCAAAGAGGTAAGTTTTAAGGAGCGACTTAAAGGAGGAGAGAGAGGTAGAGAGGCGAAGACATATAGAGACCGAGAGGTAATACAGATTTAATCCACAGGGGTGATGGGTGAATGAAGAGGATAACCGACTGTCACAATGGCTGTTGGGAGACCAAGGATTGAATGGGTACCTCTGTGAATTTCACAGAATGCTGCTGAGCATAATTAGAAGCATGGGTATAAAATCACACAGCCCTCTATTGCATCTACTTTTAGAATGTTGAAACAAAAATGGGAATGTTTTGAGCACTTTCACTGTTGCTTAGTTTATGACCTAATAAAGTTCTGAAACATTTTTGTAATTTGATGAATGCTGCATAATCTTGCAATATAGAAGTGACTGTGGCTGCAAATTAACAAGAGACATATGCATGCAGTAGAATTCAAGCAACAGAACTTCAGCCTGCTCCAGAGGGTAAAATTGTGGCACTGGCTGGGGAAAAGTATAAACAAATTACAGAAAACCACTTTAGTGGAATATATTAATTCAATAAGGGCAATAAACTACCCTTTTTCAGGCATATATTGTTCCTGATATATGGTGATATTGAGTAAATGTTTCTTACAATATATTTATTTTGAATTATGTGGAATAACCACATATTATGGTAATCATATCAACGCAATGTCCAAATAACCTATACGACAAAGCAATTATTTCATACATTTCATTTAGTTTGCATATTCTGTACATTTTGAAGTTTTAGAGAACAGGTGATGATTGAAGCAAATACGAGAAATGAAGTGCTAAATCACGTTTCCAAATGTATGAAATGTGTGTGTGTGCCTATTCTTTGTATCAAAGTATTTTCCCAGTAAACTTAGAACTTTTGTTCAGCAAGTGGCCGCAGTAGAGGATAGTGACCCTGATGAACCCCTGTCATATCACCACCAGCTGAAGAATGAATTATATCAATAGGTGGATGATCAGTTTGCTGGCTGTGAAAATGGATGCAACAGCAACATTGAGTTGATATTTGTCTTAAACCATCTGTATGCAGACCTCATTATTTACTATTTATGCTTCCATGGATATAATGCTTGAGTTAACCGTTGCTGATGACAAACGGTCCACATGAATTTCATCATTCTGCTTGTGAAATCCCACTATTTGTTCCATTATGCTGAACTCAGTCTGAATGGTATCTTTAATTCTTGACAAACCTTTCCTTATTGTTGACTGTCAGCAAGCCCTTCTCTAGAGCTGATGCCAAGTCACTCACTCGATGATGACAGAGAACTCTTCAGAAGCTATTATGTTGCATGAGTTATCATTTATAGTGGACTCCACAAACCTTTTTATCCAATACCTCATTCAGATCTTTCAAAATTCTGGCAAATATCCTATTGATGCAACAATACTCTTGTTTTTGAGGCATGCCTACCAACATCTGTATACACATTATCGTGTTCTGGTGCCTGGTATCTATGCTGCTGGTGATCGTAACTCACCTCCTTCAGCTGATGGTCCCAATGCTTCTGTGCCAGTTAAACGCTCTCATTTAGGAGCTCTAATCAGTATTTGTGGGGAAGGTGAAATTGTCTGACTCACTGCGAGCAATGCCATGGGAGTTCGACTAGTTTTTGATTAAAAATCTTGGCCCAGAAATTCAACATGGTGAATTGCACCAAATTTACACCAATGAGTCTGGACTTGCACCCACTGATACTCTGCAGAGCTCAATTTGCCATACTTTCTCTTGTGAAAATCCAATGTGAAATGGGGTGCTTGTAAATTAGTATGCAGCCTTTAAAAAGCCAAGTCTGTCTGAAGATTGCAGCACTAGGCTGGGAGAACAGCAAGTAAATAGGGATGTACTTGGCTCAGTAAGTTGACTGCATTGAAGGGCGCATATAATTTTATCCCACTTTTCACAAGGATCTGGCAGCGACAGCGAAAGAAGGACAAGAGCATTGCAAAGATGAACAAAAGAAGAGCACACAATTTCAATGAAATGGACCTCCAAACGCTCTTGAGGGGATTCAGCAAAGGAGAGAGAGACTGCTGGGTGTCCATGAGAGGAAACCACAAAAAGAAGTCTTTTGCCATGTGAAGGTGATTCTGGCACTGAGTGCCAACTCTCACATCTAGAACTGCAAACCAGCATAGGAAGAATTCAGTGACCTGACAGGGGCAGTCAAGGATCACACCAGCTACTCTCTCTTTTCTTCCATGGGCACCCAGCATATTTTACCCTCTAAAATTAAGTGCTACACAACAAATCCTTCACACTGCAATCTGGGTAAGGGGGACATAATTTGAAATCTTCCAGTATGTGTTACCATCTACTCTAACAGTGATTACTTGCATGCAGAACCTAAAAACCCCGTCTTCCACTTTAACAGGATGACAGCAGCAGAGCTCTTACATCAGCAGGCCAATTCTACCTGGGAGACCGTCTTAAATGCACCTAATTTTGTTTAGGAGAAACTCATACACAATGCTTGCGAGCGTAAGGAAACTGGAGCGGGGCAGTCGTCCTCATGAACTATGACTATGATGATGCATGGAGTATGATGATGATGATGAGGGAAAGGATGTGAAGGTCAAGCTCACTGAGTTCCTCGACCTGGATCAGCTGCCTAGGCCCTAAGCTCTGGAATTCCCTCCTCAAACCTCTCCGCTCCCTACCTCCTTTAAGTCACTTCTTAAAACCTACCTCTGTGACTACCTGTCCTAATATAAGACCATAAGAGATAGCAACAGGAGTAGACCATTCGGCCCCTCGAGCCTGCTCCACCATTTAATGAGATCATGGCTGATCTGATTTTTACCTCAACTCCACTTTCCTGCCCTTTCCCCATATCCTTTGACTCCCTTGCTAATCAAAACCTTGTCTAACTCAGCCTTGAATGTATTCAATGACTCAGCCTCCACAGCTTTTTGGGTTAAAGAATTCCAAAGATTCACGACCCTCTGGGAGAAGAAATTCCTCCTCACTTCCGTCTTAAACGGGCGACCCCTTATTCTGAGACTATGCCCCCAGTTTTAAATTTCCCCATGAGAGGTAACATCCTCTCAGCATCTACCCTATCGAGTCCCCTCAGAATCTTGTGTGTTTCAATAAGATCTCCTCTCATTCTTCTGAACTCCAATGAGTATAGACCCAACCTGTTCAATCTTTCCTCATAAGATACCCGGAATCAACCCAGTGAACCTTCTCTGAACTGCCTCCAATGCAAGTATGTCCTTCCTTAAATAAGGGCACCAGAACTGTACGCAGTACTCCAGGTGTGGTCTCATCAGTACCCTGTACAGTTGTAGCATGACTTCCCTGCTTTTATACTCCATCCCCCTGGAAATAAAGGCCAATTTTTCGTTTGCCTTCCGGATTACCTGCTGCACATGTATGTTGACTTTTTGTGTTTCATGTACGAGGACACCCAGATCCCTCAGTACCGCAGCATTTTGTAGTTTTATCTCTTTGTGTAGAGGATAGTAGTAAAAATGTCCTAAGGCGCTTCACAGGAGCATATCAGACAAAATTTGACACCTAGCTACATAAAGAGATATTAGGACAGATGACCAAAAGCTTGGTCAAAGAGGTAGGTTTTAAGAAGTGACTTAAAGGAGGTAGGGAGGTGGAGAGGCTTAGGGAGGGAATTCCAGAGCTTAGGCCTAGGCAGCTGAAGGCACGGTTGCCAATGGTGGAACAATGAAAATTGTGGATGCGCAAAAGGTGCAGCTTGAGGCCGAGATGAGCTTCCGACCCCATATCCTCTCCATCACGAAGATCGCCTACTTTCACCTCTGTAACATTGCCTGTCTCCATCCCTACCTTAACCCAGCTACTGCTGAAACTCTCATCCAGATATGACCATTCCAATGCTCTTCTGGCTGGCCACCCATCCTCCACCCATCATAAACTTCAGCTTATCCAAAATTCTGCTGCCCATATCCTGTTTCATACCAAGTCCCTATCATTCCTGTCCTTACTGACCTGCATTGGCTCCCGATTTCCCCAGTGCCTCCAAATCAAAACTCATCTTTGTGTTTAAATCCCTTCATGGCCTTGCCCCTCCCTATCTCTGTAACCTTTTCCAGCCTATAACCTTCCCAGAACTTCTGGCTCTGGCCTTTTGTACATCCATGCCTCCCCTTGCCACACCATTGGCAGCCATGCTTTCAGTACTCAAGGCTCCATGTTCTGGAATTCCCTCCCTAAATCCCTTTGTCTCTCCACCTCCTTTTTCCTCCTTTTAAGACCCTCCTAAAATCCACCTCCTTTGACCAAGTGTCCTAATATCTTGTTCTTTTGTTTGATTATGCCACTATGAAAAGCCTTGGGACATCTACTATATAAATGCAAGCTATTGTTGTAGTAAGACCTCTCAAGTCACAAATCCCTCCTATTTATTTAATTTATTAATTACCAAGATCCGTATTCCACTCTATATATTTCATTTCACCTGATCCTCTACTAATTTATGCATCCCACCTGTTTATTAATTGCTGACTTCCATACTTCACTTTATTTAGTTCACTTCACATGATTCTCTGGTAAAACCACTTTTAATTGTCAAAGCTCACATTCATTCATTTATTCACATGTACATATATATACACAAAATAAAAAGGTCACTCATTGTGGTTTTAACAGAATAATCAACAGAGTCACAAAATTCAATCCTCAAAACATCACTAAAAATCCCACCATTCAATTAAAAATATAGTTTTGCCGCTCTGGCTGGCTGCCTGCCTCTCTTCTGCGGCCTTTTTCCATGCGTCGGTGGTCCTGGAAAAGCAGCATGTGGTGTCCGCCGGTACGCTTGAGGTCTTCCGCAAACGGTGGGCACCGCAGGGACTGACGTGTATCGTGGATAGGGACAATAACATTATTATTTAATTTAATAAGTTTCCTTTCTCTTTTGTATGGTTTGGGTGTTAGTTGTTTGTGCCACCACAAAATAAGGGGGCACTTGTATTAGTTTTCTTTAATTTGGGTTGATGACACTGGGGCAACTCAGTGTCTCCTTATAAAAACAAATGTAGTTTCCATCTTTCAGTACCATTAATCAGTGGTTGTAATAACACATTGTATGTCACATGGCATAGCACTCCTGCTGCTATAAAAACTGGGTGCAGCAACTTTGAGGACCTTACCTGCTTCTTAAGGGGAGAAGGTAGGCTTTTAATGAAGTTCTGTGTTTTTTTGCATTTTTATGTATCCGTTGCTGCATTTTAGTCCATGAATTAGTTGGTTTTGCTGGATAGTTCTATATTTTGGATGTTTTTTTCCTCAATCATTTACTGTTTAAGCTGTTTGTTCAGTAAAAGCACTGCCCCTCAGAAAAGGCTGAAACATAATGCATGAAATTTGATATTTTTCTCTTGGTCTCCAGGCTTTCAGTTTCTTCCGCCCTGTCATTTAAATTAGGTTGTACCAGCCCTTAGGAAAGATTCCAATTTAATAGGAAATATATGCTATTGGTAGGTTGTCATCTGTGGCAAGTCGATAGTCATGCAGCTTCATATAATGATTTCATCTAAAGTGCTTGTTAATGAGAATTTATTTAACTTGATTATGCAGATTAGGTGCTAGGCTTGAGGTAGCAGAAATATATTAGCTGTTGATGGATTAGCAACTGAACAATTTATCTCCACTTTTAACCAAACAGTGGTAGGTTTTTACATTTATGTTCTCCCATGCAATATCTGTGACTAGATGATTCCACAATAGCAAATAGTTAATGTTGTATTGTGTGACATCAAACAGACTGAACAAAGAATGCAAATAGCACTTCTCTTTGATGTGGAATTGAATGTTTCCCCTAAAGTATAGTGGGTAAAATATTGCGGAGATAGCAAAAAGCTTAGTCTGTGCATATTATTACTACACAAAAGCACAAGTGTAGTAATTATATCACTTTAGGTAAAAATATCTTCTTGGTTAAAAGAACATAATACATTTTCCTCTTTAAAAAAAACTTTAAATTATTATTTTCATTTAACTATTATTATGGATTGCTTTTAATTATAAAAGTATTATGCAGCATTGCCATGTTTAATTGCATCTATTTTCTGCTAATACAGTATAAAGATTATGCTAGCTAGGGATCACTTCCATTCCATTCCGAGCTGTTCAATTTTTAATGAACAGTGCTGTGCAGTGCTTGTTTCTTGGTGGCCAGGATGCTAATTAGGAGGGGAGATGTTTGCTGGTTACACCACAGGGGACCTATGCACACCACTCCCCAATTTTAACAAACAACGGAAGCTAGTATAATTATTGTTGTCTGGGGGTGCAGTCTGTTTTGATGTAATATTCAAGGATACAATCATTAACATATTAGGGCAGGCACACTGCTATAAAATAAATGCTTACTTTGAGTGCTGGATGCTTTGGAAGGCTCTTTACTGATCTGAAGGTGGTAGGTATGGAAGCTGTTTCAAATAATCCAGTGAAATAGACAGCTTGGAGGTCTTGGTTGACAATATTCTTATTTGATTTTTTGGAAATCATGGAACTCTATTAGTGTGCTTTGCTAAAGTTTTTTTTCAAAAATTATTTTTACTAGAATCATATAGTAATGCAAATTAAATGTAAAAACAAGGTTATAGGGATTACTTTGGTACAATGTTCGATGACCTCAATTTGTTTTTATATCCGTAGAGTAGGCTTGAAAAGGGATCATAGCATGAATGGCTTGCTGCCACACTATTATTGATGATTCCTTAGATGATTTTAGTCAGTAGCTTGTTCAATTGCTCATGCAATGTTGATGATTATTGATGTAAAGGTAGGTATAATGCTCACTATTCTTTTAGAATGTATAGCCACTTGTGTTTTTGTTTATATGGATGAAATAATAATTCACTGTTCAGTTTGCTGGGTGAGGGATACAGTAGGGTTTGTGAAATGATTGTGTTAAAAATGCATCATATACTGTAGGAGGTAGGTTGAATTTGTTTGCTGTAAAACCCTTTCTTTTGCATTCTGGTACCCCTGCTGAGATCATATTCAAGTGCTGATAATTTTTTTAAGAGGCAAAAAGCATATGGGGACAGTTGAAAAACTAGTTTGTCAGGCTGGTGATATGACAACATGATTTGAGTGGAATCACTTTCACAGTAAATCTCTCCAAATGCAGAATCTGTATTACCATAAAATGAGAATAGCAACTGGTTTGCAAAAAATATGTGTTACACTTCTTTAATTTATGGATAACTATGATTATTTATATACTGCCGTATAGACAAATTAACAAAATTAGTAGATAATATCTTTTTCAATTTGACAGGCTCGTTCTTGCCAAGGTCACTGTATTGAACAATTGGTAGTTTCTGCATATTATATATGACATGCATTGTCATTGCAATATTACATGATGATTAATGCAGATTATAACTGCTTTAGCTGGCAGTCTGCTGGTACAATGCCAGCTCTGTCGACACAGCAGGTGTAATAAAATATGGTGAATAGATTGAATCTAGAATTGCTGATTAGTTTATGTGCAGGATAGTGCCAGTATATTCAGTAATATAACCAGTGGGAACCCTTGCAATAAGGAAACTCCTGATAATATTTGTTAATGCGCTTGTATTTGGGAGTGGTGTAGAAGACCAGTATTCAATCAAATGTGAAAAAGACTAATACAATGAAAGCCACTCATAAAACTGTGTTATATGTACAAGGCATGATATTTTCCTGTCAAATAATAGTCAAGTAAAATTTTAGTATTACTTCAGTTGATCATGAGGTCCATTTGCAGCTGTGTTTTGTCCACATAATTTGAAACATCTTTGAACTTGACACTCAGTGCTTTACTGCCTGAAATTCTTCATCAGGCAAGTGTTTATTACATGCTATAAAATTACTTTCAAAGGAGTAACTCAATTTTGGTTCATCTTGAAACACACTGCCATTTATCAGTTATTCAACATACAGCACATCAGGACCCCAACTGTCCATACTCCAATTAACATCTTCACAGTTATCTGCCAGATTTTCTAGCAGGGTGGAATGTAGGTTGCTGGATGAACTCTGTTTTGAGCCACATGAAGGAGCTGTTAGTTTGTGGTGTTACTATGACATTTTGAACAGATGCATTTTGAAAAGTTGGGATCGGGACAGTTGCTGGACATGTTAATTTTGCAATAAATTTCCCCTCTCATGGAGATCTACTATTTTAATTCTCCACTTACCCTTGACGATACTCTGACAATTTACGTTATGGAGGTGGCTTGTATGTGTCTCATTGACTTACACTGAAGTTGATACTTTCAGCCTGGAGCTGGGAAAATTTGGAGTAAGCTGGGTGATGCTGTGTAGTCAGGCATCACTATGTAGTTGGTTTTATACTTAATGCTGACTTTTTCACCCCTTGTGTTATTCTGACTTGGGTTCCTCCAGAACCACATGCAGCAAGTCCAAAGCACTGACTTTGATGTAAGTGAAGAGAACAACTCCAGGAGACGGGCCACACCCACACAGATATTGATGATGTGACTATAGATATGAAATCCAAAAAAGTAGATCAATGGAGAGTGAATTATTTACAAAATTGCAGTCACCTCCACATTCTTATTTTCTTCAAATATTTGTGAGAAAATGAATACCTTGAATTGAAACTACTATTTAAGGAATTCCTTTTTCTTTTAAGAGCTACTTAAGTTACAATTAAATAGATCATTTGTTGATGAAAAAATATTTATTTTGGCAACAGCTGCTCTAGAAAGTAGTGAAGTAATAAGAGAAGAAGGCGGCTCTAGCCTAACAGGAAAGGAAGCATTCCTGGATCTAGTTTTGGGAAATGGGGTGGGTCAAGTGGAGCAAGTGTCAACGGGGGAACATTTAGGGAACAGTGATCATAGTATCATAAAGTTTAGATTAGTTATGGAATGGGACAAGGTGCAATCTGGAGTAAAAATACTTAATTGGAGGAGGGCCAATTTCAGTGGGTTGAGAACGGACCTGGCCCGGGTAAATTGAAATGAAAGATTGACAGGCAAAACTGTAATCAAACAATGAGTGGCCTTTAAAGAGGAAATGAGTCGGGTACAGTCTAGGTACATTCCCACGAGGGGGAAAGGTAGGGCAACCAAAGCCAGAGCTCTCTGGATGACGAGAGAGATAGAAAGGAAGATGAAGCCGAAAAAGGAGGCGTATGACGGATGTCAGGTTGGTAATACACGTGAGAACCAGGCTGAATATAAAAAGTATAAAGGAGAAGTGAAAAAGAAAATAAGAGGGGCAAAGAGAGAGTATGAGAATAGACTGGCGGCTAACGTAAAGGGAATCCAAAAGTCTTCCAAATTCATATAAATAGTAAATGGGTAGTAAGCAGAGGGGTGGGGCCAATTAGGGACCAGAAAGGAGATCTACCCCTGGAGGCAGAGGGCACGGCTGAGGTACTAAGTGAGAACTTTACATCTGTCTTTACTAAGGAGGAAGATGTTGCCAAAGTCACAGTAAAAGATCCCGGTTGAGGCCGTCCTCATGGGTTCATGTCACGCTACACGTAACCCCACTATCGAAAAAAGTTATCTGTTTTTAATACAACGGGTCATTCTCTGTCTTTCTCTTCCTTTCGGATGTTTCTCTCTCTCTCTATCTGTCTTTTGTTCTAGCCGTTTGTGTATTCGGTGGTCCTGTAGGTAACATCTCACAGTCTGAACACTTTGATTGTCTTGACAACGGGCAGTTGGAAAGATTATCTGTAATCACCAGGTATTGTTCTCTTACTATAAATGCGGCAACCTTCCATGGAATCCGAATCCCACACTCACCTGACAAAGGAGAAAGCCTCCGAAAGCTTGTGATTTTCAAATAAAACAGTTGGACTATAACCTGGTGTTGTAAGATTCCTTACATTTGTCAACCCCAGTCCATCACCGGCATCTCCACATCATAACAAAATTATGTCAGTCCAGTCCTATCTGTTTTTGGAGTGCCGATTTTTTTTTTAGTGGATTTCATACTCAAGGTATTATTTTCTGCTCCGTCACCCTGGGATTTGTCTCTGTAATTGGCAGGAAGCAAGAGTGGAAGAACATCAGCCAGCAGTGCGAATCTGCAAACAAAATAACCCTTAAATTAATCTCCACTATGAAAACTCAAATATCTTAATACGTAGAGACCTCTAGAACAATTTTTTATTGACTTTCATCAATAAATTTATGGAATTTTCTGTGTTGGTGGATTTGTAAGAACCAATATCTGCACCAATTTTGATCTTTCAAAAGCACAAATTCTCCTACTCCAAGTGGATCCTGAGATGTCCGAGCATTGCACTAGGAACATTATCACATACATTGCGTGATTGGTCTATTTTTGTTCCTATATTCCTTGCAGTCCCTCAAGCCTGTTCCGCCATCAGTTAGATCATGGCTGATCTGTACCTCAACTCCATTTGATCCATACCCCTTGATACCTTTACCTAATTAAAATCTGTCGATCTCAGTCTTGAAAATTTCAATTGACCCAGCATCCACAGCTTTTTGAGTGAGAGAATTCCAGATTTCCATTATTCTTTGTGTGAAAAATTGCTTCCTGCTTTCACTCCTAAATGGCCTACCTCTAATTTTAAGATTGTATCCCCCTGTTCTGGATTCCACCAGCAGAGAAAATAGTTTCTCTCTTATCTACTCTATCGAATCCTTTTATCATTTTAAACACCTCAGTTACACCACCCCATAACCTTCTAAACTCAAGGGAATACAAATTTAAGCAACCTGTCCTCATAATTTAACCCTTTAAGCCCTGGTATAATTCTTGTGAATCTGCACTACACCCTCTCCACGGTTAATATATCCTTCTGAGGTGCAGTGCCTGAAACTGATCGTTGTGCTCTAAATGGGATCTGACTATGGCTCTGTACAACTGAAGTATCATTTCCTCTGCTTCGCGTTCCAACCCCCTTGAGACAAAGGCCAACATTCCATTCGTCTTTTTGATTACTTTTTGTACCGGTGCAGTAGCTTTTAGAGATTTGTGTACTGGACCCCAAATCTCTTTGCTCCTCCAGAGTTCCTAGACTCTAGCCAGAGCTAAAATCATTTACTGCCTAGAGGATATGTGCAGCTTTTGTCAACAGAAAAATATTTCAGCACTAAATTCAACTAATCTAAAAGCTGGTATCATAGTTGATATATCCAGGTCTAACTGTCCAAGATTGTCCCTCCTTCATCGTAGTTTTTGTGCAGATGGTCTGGGTGATTCAATGAAAATGCTGTAGCTATAATCAGTAAATATTTATTGTGACCCCTTCAGTCTCATGTCAAGGAAAGTGACAGTTCATCAGATAAAAATGATCAACAACACCTGCCACCACTGAATAAAATGTATCTGTGACAGCCATCAGTCATACCTTGCGGCAATGATTTGCAGCTTCAGATCTCTTTGCGTTTGGCCTTAAATTTGAGTTTAGTTGATATTTTCTGCCTCCTTTATCGTGTATCACACATTTACTTTGGAATAGAATCAAAAAAAGTATAAACTGATTCTGCCATCACAAGTTGGAAAATCAAGTGAAATATGTCAGTGAAAGAGGTAACGTCGTCCATTGTTGAAACTTGTTAACATTTGCCAGATGCGTGGAAAGCCAATACAATCTGAGGCGTTTAAATGTATAACTCCATTTACAATATCTGGCACTTTATTCATGTAAACTAACTACAGTGAGAATTTTATTTTATTTAGGGCAGTTGATGAAAGGAGTGATGGTGGTGCTGTGTTTAAATGCATTCATTGTTCCTCCCAGAAGCTCATTTGGAAGTACAGCTAGAGTTTAGATTTTAACAAACTTAAAAACTCTACCGAATGCTTCACAAATGTATTCAGTTTATTTTTTCATTTAACGACAAATAGAAACAGTCAGGAAAAATTATCTAATTTACAAAGAGATGATGTTGGTGACAGTTTGCAATGGATGAAAACTTATTTTTAAAAATTATTTTCTCCGCCCTCTCCTCTTGCTTGCTGAGAGCCCTCCACCAACTTGCCCAGGTGATCATTCTTCATGTACAATCCCAGAGTGTGATTGTCGGCAGCCTATTTGACCACTGTGGGGTGGGGGCATCAGAGTGGAGCCTGATCCTGGTCTTATTTGACATCCACTTTTGAGCTGGGATTACTGGACAGCGATCGGGGGCAAGAGATCCTGGATATTTTCACCTTCCCTAATCCCTGGGATGGTGAGGCTAATTGTACCATCCCCACTGCTTACATGGCTGAGATCTGCTAACTCAGTGCAGACCAAGGATCAAACCCTCAGCTTCATGATCTTTTTGATTCATTACCACACCATAAAGCCACCAGGGGAGTTTCAGTTGATAAAAATTACATGTATTCACTGGAATCAAAAACACCAGATAATATTTGCTGTTTGGCTATTTACTTTCACTAGAAAATGGTGGTATTCTTCGGAAAATATAACAATGAGGAGGGGAAGGAAAACAAAAGGTCCCAAAAAAAATGAATTATAAAAACAAGGACAGTTTTTTAAAACGTACCACGTTATATTTTTCTATACATAAAAACAGAAAATACTGGAAATTCACAGCAAATCTGTCAGCATCTGAAAAGAAGATAGGCTAATGTTTTGGGTGGAGACTTGAACCAGGGTTCTGGGGAGGTGGAGGGGTTGGTGAGAGGAAGGAGCAATCCAATGCAGTAGGAACAGACAGGCAGGTATTTGAGGCAGGACCCCTTTCTACCAGGTTTCTGCCTCTTTCTGGCAGGGATCACAACTTCTGATTGGATATGGGCCATTCTTCTGCCCACCCCCTCCGTCATGATGCCACTTTTGCAGGTGGGATGGCAAATGCTAGGCTCCAGCAGGTGAAATTCCACCAGTTGCACCTACTGTACGGCCAGTGGTAGGTACACCCGCATGAAGCAGGCACACTTGTTGGACAAGGCTGTGTGTGGGTCCCACAAATGTCGCTTCCAACGGCAATTGATTCGAACAGCTATTTGGAATGGCCAGACCAGAGGGGAAAAGCACTGTGGGGAATTTGTAAATTTTAAAACTTCAGCCTGACTGGCCTGTGCCCTCCCCTTTTCCCCACTTATGGAGCAGCAAAGTGCCGCTGTGAAATCCTGCTGCTGTGCAGGATGGGCACTGCAGTGGCACCAGTATTGTCATGGCTGCTGTCCCTATGATTTAATTACCCATCCCCGGGATTTGGGATAGGGTCAAGCCGAGGGCAAACGGGCAAGTGGAAGTCCTGTCCAGAGCATCGGGCCCTTAATTTCTGAGCACTGTTGTCAGAACTCTCTTGAGGGGTTTACATCTGAACTGTTAACCTAGCTTTCCCTTTGCAGATGCTGATGGACCTGCTATGAATTTCCATAATTTTCTGTTTCTATTTCAGAATTTTAGCACTTGCAGTTTTTTTTATCTCCTATATTTCCAAACACACTGCTACCATGAAAAACCTGGTAATCCTATAATACCAGTCACATGATATATAAAGCTTCAGATGCAGTGTCACTCTTATCTGGGTCTGTCGGACAGAGTATAAATCAGGAAATTAAAGGAGAAGTAACAAGGGGAATGCAATAATCGTGGGGGACTTTAATCTTCATATAGACTGGGCAAACCAAATTGGCAAAAGTAGTTTAGAGGATGAGTTCATGGAATGCATTCAAGACAGTTTTCTACAACAATATGTTGAAGAACTAACTAGGGAACAGGCTATTTTAGATCTAATATTGTATAATGAGATAGGGTTAATTAGTAATCTTATAGTTATGGATCCTCTGGGGGAGAGTGATCATAATATGATAGAATTTCATATTGAGTTTGAGAATGATGTAGTTAAGTCCGAAACTAGGGTGTTAAATTTAAACAAAGCCAGTTACGTAGGTATGAGGGGCGAGTTGGCTAAGATAGATTGGGAAATTAGATTAAAAGATGTGACGGTAGATAAGCAATGGCGAACATTTTAAAGAAATAATTCATAATTCTCAACGAATATACATTCCCTTCAGGAACAAAAACTCTATGGGAAAAATGATCTAATTTGAGAAGTTAAGGATAGTATTAGATTAAAAGAAGAGGCTTACAATGTTGCCAAAAAGTATAGTAAGCCTGAGGATTGGGAGGGTTTTAGAAATCAGCAAACCATGACCAAGAAGTTGATAAAAAGGGAGAAAATTGAATGAGAGTAAACTAGCAAGAAATATAAAAACAGATTGTAAGAGCTTCTACAAGTATGTAAAAAGGAAGAGATTAGCGAAAGTAAATGTGGGTCCCTTAGAGGCAGAGACAGGGGAAATTATAATGGGGAGTAAGGAAATGGCAGAGACGTTAAACAAATATTTTGTATCTGTCTTCACAGTAGAAGGCAAAAAAAATACCAGAAGTAGTGGAGAATCAAGGGTCTAATGAGAGTGAGGAGCTTAAAGCAATTAAGATTAGTAAAGAAAAAGTACTGGAGAAATTAATGGGACTAAAAGCCGACAAATCCCCTGGACCTGATGGTCTACATCCTAGGGTTTTAGAAGAGGTGGCTGCAGAGATAGGGATGCATTGGTTTTGATCTTCCAGAATTCTCTAGAATCCAGAACGGTCCCCAGGGATTGAAAGATAGCAAATGTAACCCCGCTATTCAAGAAAGGAGGGAGAGAGAAAACAGGGAACTATAGGCCAGTTAGCCTGACATCAGTAGTAGGGAAAATGCTAGAATCTATTATTAAGGACGTAGTAACAGGGCACTTAGAAAATCATAATACGATTAGGCAGCGTCAACATGGTTTTATGAAAGGGAAATTGTGTTTGACAAATCTATTAGAGTTTTTTGAGGATGTAACTAGCAGGGTAGATAAGGGGGAACCAGTGGATGTAGTATATTTGGATTTTCAAAAGGCATTTGATAAAATGCCACATAAGAGGTTGTTACACAAGATTAGGGCTCATGGGATTGGGGGTAATATATTAGCATGGATCGAGGATTGGTTAACGGAGAGAAAACGGAGAGTAGGGATAAACTTGTCATTTTCGAGTTGGCAAGTTGTAACTAGTGGGGTGCCGCAAGGATAATTGCTTGGGCCTCAGCTATTTACAATCTATATTAATGACTTAGATGAAGGAACCGAGTGTAATGTATTCAAGTTTGCTGAAGATACAAAGCTAGGTGGGAAAGTAAGCTGTGAGGAGGATGCAAAGAGGCTGCAAAGGGATATAGACAGGTTAAGTGAGTGGGCAGGAAGGTGGCAGATGGAGTATAATGTGGGGAAATGTGAAATTATCCACTTTGGTAGGAAGAATAGAAAATCAGAATATGTTTTAAAAGGTGAGAGACTAAGAACTGTTGGTGTTCAGAGAGATTTGGTGTCCTTGTACACGAATCACAGAAAGTTAACATGCAGGTACAGCAAGCAATTAGGAAGGCAAATGGTACGTTAGTCTTTATTGCAGGGGAATTGGAGTATAAGAGTAGGGAAGTCTTGCTGCAAATGTATAGGGCTCTGGTGAGACCACATCTGGAGTACTGTGTATAGCTTTGGTCTCCTTACCTAAGGAAGGATATACTTGCCTTAGAGGAGGTACAATGAGAGTTCACTAGATTGATTCCTCGGATGAGAGGGTTGTCCTATGAGGAGAGATTGAATAGAATGGGCCTAAATTCTCTAGAGTTGAGAAGAATGAGAGGTGATCTCATTGAAACGTATAAAATTCTTAGAGGGCTTGACAGGGTAGATGCTGAGAGGCTGTTTTCCCTATCTGGAGAGTTGAGAACTAGAGTTCATAGTCTCAAGATAAGGGGTCGGCTATTTAGGACCGAGATGAGGAAAAAATTCTTCACTTAAACGGTTGTGAATCTTTGGAATTCTCTACCCCAGAGGGCTGTGGATGCTCAGTTGTTGAGTATATTCAACACTGAAATCGATAGATTTTTGGGCACTGAGTGAATCAAGGGATATGGGGATGGTGCAGGAAAGTGGAGTTGAGGTCGAAGATCAGCTGTGATCTTGAATGGCGGAGCAGGCTCCTGCCCCTATTTCTTATGTTCTTATGTCCCCCATTCATCCATTTGTGAACATCACTCTCCAGAGGCTGAAGAATGTACTGCTAAAATACGCAACCAGCGCCAGTAAGTGATTAAAACTAATTTAGTAGTAAAAATAAAACTGTTCTTGATGCACATTATCAAGAGTGTCTGGCAGAGACATAAAATAATAATTGAACCTCATAGTTTCAATTGCAGTGAAAACCACTCTAAATTTCCTCTTGTACTTGATGTCACTGGAACCCTGAGATTCAATTACTGCTTCTGAGTCTCTCCCTGACAGACACTATGGGACTGAAGATCCTTGGCTTCTTCTAGTGGATTCCCGCTGTAAATTCAATGGATTCCTGCCGTCATTTACATCTGTGTCAGAGGAGGTGGGGCCAAGGGTGGCAACTCCCTACATTGGGAGTTCATTGTCGTCTGCCTCACGGATCTGGCATTAGGTTGGAGGTCAGTACACCAAAGAAAGAGAGGTGAGAATAGATGGCAATAAAAGTGTGGGTGGCGGGGGGGGATCCATGCCAGACATAGGCCAAGTGCCTATTGGCCTCCATGCCAGCCCGTCAAAGCTCCACTCTTTTCATTGGTGCACTGGCACTGCCCATCAGCTCTACTTCCTATTTTCTCCTGGGTTGTTAGCAGCAGCGCCCAGGAGATCTATCCTCAATTCTGGAGTGGTGCCTAGCATTACCATGGTGCCAATGATGAAAGAACATTGTACGACATCTTCCCATCACGTGTGTATTTTTGGAATGCGCCAGTCCATATTAGGGTTGACCTATTCTTACATCCCCTGTCACCTCCGGTGAAAAGTTCTGGAAGTGGTCGGACCCATGAGGAGTTAGTGGAATGGTTCCCCACTCAATTTTCCATCCTCCGCCCACCAGGGAGCTAACTAATCCAGGTTCATGCCTGTATAGCTCAGTACAGTGGTGCATTTATCCTGTGGGCATTTGGGGGACTTTGAGTTATTCTAGTCATTCTGCATAATAATAAATAACTGCAGTTCAGTGTCAGGGTTTTGTTAAGGTTCCTAATCTGATCGAACTTTGTAATCACTGCTGTGATCAGAGCCATGCACTGAATCACAACCTTGTATCTCACCTTGTATTCATTATCCATTATGTCAGGCATTAAAATGAACAGTGATGATAGTAAAAGAGAAAAAAATGGAAGAAATATATTCCCTTTTATTTGGTGCTGAACATTTGTGCCAGGATGTCTGGAGCACTGCACAAACTAGTTTGTATTTTAATCCCTGCAGCAGCTCAAACTCATTGTGCTTATATGGTAGGGTGAGACTGGCAAATTGTCATTAATATGACTTGGCAAGCAGTGCCTATGTTATTTTGTTTCTTCAACGGCTCACTGGCATCAGTCACAGTGGTGCCATAAATATCACCTCTGAGGTAATGTATCAATTTTCGTATGTTACTGACATAAAAAGTTAAGTCCCAACATTGGCCTTTGATGGGAAAAGCCTCTGAGTAGCTTTTGTGCTGCTTTCTTGCACATAACCTTTATTAAATATTTTGTTGCAACTCATTTGGTATGCAGGAGAGAGGATGAATGGCCACTTTAACTGATATCATTAAGTGTAGCTGTGTTTTGCTGGTGCTTCTGTTGCTTTCACATCAAGCTAAGGCTGCCAACTCTCCAGGATTGTCTTGGAGTCCCCAGGAATTAAAGATTAATCTCCTGGACACTGCTGCAAACAACCAGGAGAAAAATTACACGGGCATTAAAATGTGTGGTTTTTTCATTTTATTTGAATACTTTTTTGTTTATTAGTCATAAAAATATTGGAGATGGAAAAAGGTGGGAGCGTGGGGACGCGGCCAATGGCGGGAGCGTGGGGACGCGGCCAATGGAGGGAGCGTAGGGACGTGGCCAGTGGCGGGAGCGTGGCGGCAGGGCGTTTGGAACCGGGATGAAACCTTACGGAATACATCCAATCAGAGTTGGCAATCCTACATCAAATACGTGAAAGAACATTTTAAAGCATAATGTAAATATGCGCCCAGCACTAAAATATACTTTGTGCCTGCTATATCTTATGCATTGATAGCACAGTGCTGCACATAAATGCTGTTACCATGAACAATAGTGCTTACACTCCCAGCAATAATGAAATCTTATTCATTATACTGTAATGCCACAATTAAATACTAGCTGACTCTATACTGAGAATGATGTGGAGATGCCGGTGATGGACTGGGGTTGACAATTTGTGTGTCCAAGAAAGAAACTGATTCTGAGGAGTAGTCCATGGTGAGCTTGATGGTGGGATGGAACTTGTTGATGTTATCGTGTAGTCTCTTCAGTGATTCTTCGCCGTGGGTCCATAGAAAGAAAATGTCGTCGATGTATCTGGTGTATAGTGTTGGTTGGAGGTCTTGTGCAGTGAAGAAGTCCTGCTCGAACTTGTGCATGAAAATGTTGGCGTATTGGGGTGCGAATTTGGTCACACGAATTCTTGGACACACGAATCTCCATCAAAGACGGGCACCTCAGCACCTCACTCTACCGCAAGCCCACGGACAACCTCACGATGCTCCACTTTTCCAGCTTCCACCCTAACCACGTCAAAGAGGCCATCCCCTATGGACAGGCCCTGCGAATACACAGGGTCTGCTCAGACGAGGAGGAACGCGATGGACACCTACAGACGCTGAAAGACGCCCTAGTAAGAACAGGATATGACGCTCGACTCATCGATCGACAGTTCCGACGGGCCACAGCAAAAAATCGCATAGACCTCCTCAGGAGACTAACACGGGACGCAACCAACAGAGTACCCTTTGTCGTCCAGTACTTCCCCGGAGCGGAGAAACTACGCCATGTTCTCCGCAGCCTTCAACATGTCATCAATGACGACGAACACCTCGCTATGGCCATCCCCACACCTCCACTACTCGCCTTTAAACAGCCACCCAACCTCAAACAGACCATCGTTCGCAGCAAATTACCTAGCTTTCAAGAGAACAGCGTCCACGACACCACACAACCCTACCGCGGTAACCTCTGCAAGACATGCCAGATCATCGACACAGATACCACCATCACACGAGAGGACACCACCCACCAGGTGCATGGTTCATACTCCTGTGACTCGGCCAACGTTGTCTACCTCATACGTTGCAGGAAAGGATGCCCCAGAGCATGGTACATTGGCGAGACCATGCAGACACTGCGACAACGGATGAACGGACACCGCGCAACAATCGCCAAACAGGAGGGTTCCCTCCCAGTCGGGGAACACTTCAGCAGTCAAGGACATTCAGCCACCGACCTTCGGGTAAGCGTACTCCAAGGCGGCCTTCGAGACACACGACAACGCAAAATCGTCAAGCAGAAATTGATAGCCAAGTTCCGCACCCATGAGGACGGCCTCAACCGGGATCTTGGGTTCATGTCACGCTACACGTTACCCCACCACCGAACAAATGTTATCTGTTTTTAATATAACGGGTCAGTTGCTGTCTTTTCTATTTTTCTGCCTCTCTATCTCTGTTTTTTTTTGTTTGTTGTTTTTTTTGGTGATTTGTATATTCTGAGACCTGGCAGGTAACACCTGTCTGTCTGCACACTGATTGCCTTGGCAACGGGCAGTTGAAAAAACTGTCTGTAATCACCAGTCATTGTTCTGTGAATTATAAATACGACTTCATTTCGAGGATTTCATTTCCACATCGTTCACCTGAGGAAGGAGGTAGCCTCCGAAAGCTTGTGAATTTAAAATAAAATTGCTGGACTATAACTTGGTGTTGTAAAATTGTTTACAACTATACTGAGAAGTCAGAGGAGGATTGGTGGAATAGCTGGAGTTAGCACAATGCTGATGGTCCATAGATGTATTGTGATTTCTGGTACACAGCTGTATACCTTGTAAAATGCTGATCATAATTCCCTTCTACAACTGCATGTTGAAGCAGTTCATTGCTTGTATGTCAACTGTTTTGCAGGGAACTGTAAACGGTGAAAGAAATAATACTGGTAATTCTGATAATAGATTATGGTAGATCCTTAATAACACTTTTAACAAGGAATAGCTAAGCTCTTTGCAACAAAACATTCCAGTGCCTGGCCCAGCAGAAATAGTAATCCAAGCTTTTAAATATGATTGACTTAATAAGCATGAGGGTAGGTGCCAAATTGTCTGGTTTACAGCACAGATATTTTCATTAGAAGTGGTACAGTTCTAAGTATTAGATTGCATTTGGGTGTGCAGTGATGGTATAATTACAGCACAGAGTATCTATTTTGATTGTAAATTATGATGTAATAGATGTGTTTGTATGAGGAAAGAATGCAGAATAAGGTGACAGCTAAATCATTAAACAGTGGTTTGGTCCACAGTTTATGACTAGTGACACAGTGGAGAGTGTTTTAAAGTAAAAACAATGGGACTGCCATTCCTCTGAGAATCTTAGTGAAAAAGTAGACATGAGTTAAGGGTAGTGGAATGTTGGGAGAAGGCACCGACAGATTCATTGTTTGTGTTTAGGGCTACTCTGAACATTCCTACCACTCAAAACAGGAATAAAAAACACTATTAATAGGTTTTTAAAAAAGGCAAATGTAACTTTTAAGGCCTTTTTTTATATAAAGGTCAAGTAAATTAGGAACTTGTGCAGCATCCAACAACTGCAAGGCACATTAATGTTGAGTACATTACAAAAGTGACTACACTTCAAAAAGTACTTCATTGGCTGTAAAGCACTTTGGGACATCCTGAGGTTGTGAAAGGCGCTACATAAATGCAAGTCCTTTCTTTTAGTTAACTTCAGGTCAGACCTGGCATTAGTGAGAATAATGAAGGCAATGATTTTATAGAATCATGAACTGCAACAGCACAGCCCAAAAGGCCGATTGACAATTGAAGTTTGCACGTGAGTTGTGAGGAACAGAATAGCAGTGACTAGCACAAATTTTCTTGATTGTGCAAGGGTGTAGCAGCCATTGCTGGACTCATCATGGTGGAGGAAGATGAGAGGGAGGCCCAGTAGTATAGAGGACATTGGAAGCTGACAGCTTGCCTCAGGCATTACATGAGGTAGTGGATCTAGTGGGTTAAGAATGTCTGAGAAACCCCAGCTAAGCAGCATCAGTCTCACAAAGACCTGCTACAGGTTCAGATAACCATCCATATTGCAGTACAAGTGACAGTAAAGGAATATATATAAAGTAAAAACAGAAAATGCTGGAAATACTCAGCAAGTCAGACGGCATCTGTGGAGAAAGAAACAGAGTTAATATTTCAGGTCGATGACCTTTCGTCAGAACTGGAAGAAGTTGAAGATGTAACAGTTGTTAAGCAAGAATAGAGCCAGGGAAAGTGGGGTGGGGGGGTAGGCAGGGGTGTGATAGGGTAGAGGGCAGGAGTGAATAAATGACAAAAGGGATGAATGTGCAAGGCAAGGACGGTAGTAATGGGACAAGTAAAGAAACAAAAGATGGGTCTAGAGGAACTGTAAATGGCAACAGCAGAACCATTAAAATGGGAGTCGTGGTTATGAACTGAAGTTATTGAAATCAATGTTGAGTCCAGAAGGTTTTAAAGTACCTAATCGAAAGATGAGGTGCTGTTCCTTGAGCTTCTTTGGAACAGTGTAGGAGGCCAAGGTCAGAGTGGGAATGGGATGGAGAATTAGAATGGCAAGCAAGCGGAAGGTCAGGGTCACATTTGCGGACTGAGCGGACGTGTTCAGCAAAGTGCTCACCAATCTGCGTTTGGTCTCCCCAATGTAGAGGAGATCGCATCGTGAGCAGCGAATACAGTATACTAAATTGAAAGAAGTACAATTAAATCGCTGTTTCACCTGGAAGGAGTGTTTTGGGCCCTGGATGGTGGGAAAGGAGAAGGTGAAGGGGCAGTTGTTGCATCTCCTGCGCCTGCACGGGAAGGTGTTGTGGAAGGGGAGCGGGTGTTGAGGGTGATGGCAAAGTGGATCAGGATGTTATGGAGGGAGCGATCCCTTCAGAATGCTGAAAGGGGAGGGAAGGGGATGATGTGTTTGGTGATGCTATCGCGCTGGAGGTGGCAGAAATTGTGGAGGATGATACGTTGAATGTGGAGGCTGGTGGGGTGGAAGGTGAGGACAAGGGAGACCCTATCGTGCTTCTAGGAGGGAGGGGAAGGGGGATGGGGGGAAGGGCAGAAGTGCGGGAAATAGGATGGACGCGGTCGAGGGCCCTGTTAACTACAGTGAAGGGGAATCCTTGGTTGAAGTAAAAGAAAGACATATCAGAAGCACTGGTGTGGAAGGTGGCATCGTCGGAACAGAAGCGATGGAGACGGAGACACTGGGAGAGGGGAATGGAGTCTTTACAGGAAGCGGGGTGGGAGGAAGTGCAATCCAGATAGCTGTGGGAATGGGTGGGCTTATAGTAGATATTGGTTGACAGCCTATCCCCAGAAATGGAGATCGAGAAGTCAAGAAAGGAAAGAGAAGAGTCGGAGATGGACCATGTGAAGGTGAGGGAAGAGTGGAAGCAAAGTTGATGAAATTTTCCATTTCTGGGTGAGAGCAGGAAACGTCACTGATACCGTCATCAGTGTACTGGAAAATCTTTGGAATTTTCTACCCCAGAGGGCTGTGGAGGCTCAGTCATTGAGTACATTCAAAATAGAGATCGATAGATTTCTAGATATTAATGGCATCAAGGGATATGGGGATGGTGCAGGAAAATGGCGTTGAGGTAGAAGATCAGCCATGATCTTGTTGAATGGTGGAGCAGGCTCAAGGGCCGGATGATCTACTCCTGCTCCTATTTCTTATGTTCTAAAAAAAGGTGAGGGAAGGGACATGGGCAGGACTGGAACAAAGAATGTTCCACGTATCCCACAAAAAGGCAGGCAGGGCTAGGACCCATATGGGTTCCCATCCCTTTTATTTGGAAGAAGCGAGTGCAGTCAAAGGAGAAGTTGTTCAATTTAAGAACAAGTTTAGCCAGGCGGAAGAGGGTGGTAGTGGATTGGGACTGGTTGGGCCTCCGTTCAAGGAAGAAGCAGCAGGCCTACCTGGTGGGGGCCCGGGAACTGGAAACTGTTAAAGTGGCGGAGGGCGTCGGAAAAGTTGCGGATGTAGGTCAGAAGAGACTGGACGAGGGGAGAAAAAATAGAGTCAAGATAGGAAGAAATAAGTTCCGTGGGGCAAGAGCGGGCTGAAACGATGGGTCTACCGGGACAGTCCTGTTTGTGGATCTTGGAAAGGAAGTAGAAGCGGACTGTGCGGGGTTGGGGGACTAGGAGGTTGGAGGCCGTGGAGGGGAACGGGAGGTCAGTGATGGTCTGGGAAACTATGTCTTGATGTTCGGTGGTGGGGTCATGGCCCAGGGGGAGGTAGGAGGAGGCGTTGAAGAATTGGCGTTCGGATGAGGCAAAGGATGAAATGGAACTGCAGACCAGGACAACTCTGAAATAGAGTAAGTCAGTGCTGCTGAAGAGAGAGGTTGAGAGCATGCATGTGACGGTGCATGGCGTTGAGTGTGGATCTCAGGAAATGGTGAGAGCAGTGTTTCGAGGAATGCTATCATGGAGATATCTGATATATAAAATAAAGACCACTAATTTACAGTTTTCACAGAATAATGAAGAGTTGTGGAATTCAATCCTCATAGCACCAGCAAAAATCTCAGAATGCCATTTAATAAAAATGGAATCCGACATATTTAGTCAGTGTAAACCAGTGTTCTGATGTTATGCTCTACATGGTATAAACGCCCCATTTGTATAGACAGCGTACCCTCAGACTTTGCAAGAACAACGCCACAGGACATCTGCTTTATGTACAGGAGTGCATTTTCGTGGTGGTTCCCCTGCACAAAGGAAGATGCTAGTGGTTGTTGGAGGCCAATCATCTCAGCCCCAGGACATTGCTGCAAGAAATCCTAGGCCCAACCATCTTCAGCTGCTTCATCAATGACCTTCCCACCATCATAAGGTCAGAAATGGGGATGTTCGCTGATTATTGCACAATGTTCAGTGACATTTGCAACGCCTCAGATAATAAAGCAGTCTGTGCCCGCATAGAGCAAGACCTGGACCACATCCAGGCTAGGGCTGATAAGTGGCAAGTAACATTTGCGCCAGACAAGTGCCAGGCAATGATCATCTCCAATAAGAGTATTTCTAACCACCTCTCCATGACATTTAACGGCATTACCATCGCCAAATCCTCCACCATCAACATCCTGGGGGTCACCATTGACCAGAAACATAACTGGACCAGCCACATAAATACTGTGGCTACAAGAGCAGGTCAGAGGCTGGGTATTCCGTGGCGAGTGACTCACCTCCTGACTCACCAAAGCCTTTCTACCATCTACAAGGCACAAGTCAGCAGTGTGATGGAATACTGTCCACTTGCCTGGATGAGTGCAGCTCCAACAACACTCAAGAAGCTCGACACCATCCAGGACAAAGCAGCCTGCTTGATTGGCACCCCATCACCTTACACATTCACTTCCTCCACCCCCAGCACACCGTGGCTGCAGTGTGTACCATCTACAAGATGCACTGCAGCAACTCGCCAAGGCTTCTTCGACAGCACCTCCCAAACCCGCGACCTGTACCACCTACAAGGACAAGGACAGCAGGCGCACGGGAACACCACTACCTGCACGTTCCCCTTCAAGTCTCATGCCAACCTGACTGGAAATATATTGCTGTTCCTTCATCGTTGCTGGGTCAAAATTCTGGAACTCCCTACCTAACAGCTCTGTGGGAGAACCTTCACCACACGGACTGCAGCAGTTCAAGAAGGCGGCTCACCACTACCTTCTCAAGGGTAATTGGGGATGGGCAATAAATGCTGGCCTCGCCAGCGACGCCCACATCCCATGAATGAATTTTTTAAAAAAATCAGCTATAACTTCACGTTTACACCATTTTTTGTGGCTCTTCTGCCAAAGTTACAGCAAACGATCGGGAGAACCCCCATAGAAATTCATCCTCTATATGTATATGCACAGTATTCGACCTGTCCTTATTGTATGCTTATTCATAAAAGTATATATAAATTAATATAGTGAAATAAATGACATCTACTTGGTTTTAGAAAGACATATATTGTATTAAGCTTAAGCTGAATACTTTTAATTTTAACACTCTTACTCAATAAGCCTGAGCTCATATCCCAGTTTCTGCTGCTTTTCAAGTTCTCCTCAGCTTCTGTGAGGAAGTCTCGCTGACCTGTTATTTGTAGATTGTGTTGTGGTGAGAAGCTTTATATCAAGGAACCAATCCTGTAGCAGTGCACCTCTTATTGGTTTATAAAAGCATGTCCATTTTAGAGAAGTCTAGATCTCAGGTCATCGATAATATTAGGTGACCTGGATTGTATAGGATGTATGGTTTCAAAACTGAAAGAACAATTATCACACCAGTGGACACAGGAGGCCCCTTTCTCTATGCCTCATTAGCATAAGTAAAAAAGCTGCTGTAATTTCCGACTCTCATATTCATAGCAAATAGATTCAGGAAATGGTATTTAAGAGGAGTTGTTCTACAAGCTTCCCACAAGCCTGCCTGTCATCTGAGAAAGAGCAAAGAATTTGCATTTATATAGCACCTTTCACAACCTCAGGACATCCCAAAGTGCTTTGAAGTGTAGTCGCTGTTGTAAAGTAGGGAAATGTAGCAACCAATATGTGCGTAGCAAGCACGCACAAACAGCAATGAAATAAATGACCAGATAATCTGTTTTGGTGGTGTTGGTTGAGGGATAAATATTGGCCAGAATACCAGAAGAACATCCCTGCTCTTCTTTGAATAGTGCTATGATCTTTTAAATTCACCTGAGAGGTCAGAGGAGGCTTTAGTTTAAAGTTTCATCCAAAAGAGCAGCACTCCCTCAGTACTGCACTGAAGTGTCAGCCTAGATTGTGTGCTCACATCTCTGAAATAGGGCTTGAACCCACAACCATCTGACTCTGAGGCAAAAATGCTGCCACTGAGCAAAGCCGGCACCTTTAACGAGAATAGCATTCCCTGAATTGTTCTTGTTGTGAAAGGGAGAACAAGAAGCAATACCGATACTTTGCCTATTCATATTGGGCCACAAGGAGAGAAAGAAAGAACTTGGATTTATATGGAAGGAGACTCTGGTGTAGATCTAGTAGGTGGGCAGAAGGGGTAACAGGAGGCATTCTGAGGAATGGAGCGCCGTCTCCAAGATGGAAGGGATGAGGGGCAGGTATGGGAGGTATCATTTTAGGCTGCCTATTTGAAACAGCAGCCTAAAACCATTGATTTCCGATAGCAGCCAGTGTATAGGTCACTGAGGTCACTTTACTCTCTAAAAAGCATTTAGTTCCAATGCCCAAAGCTGTAAATGTATTTGCATTTGGTAAGACCAGTTCCAGAAAGTTGAATACTGTCATTGTAAAGTTAATTTATTCCTCAAATACATACAGAGCATGGGTATAATAAATGAAGGAGGCATCTGAACAATGGAGCTGCTGAATGTGACTCCATTTCAGATTCACCGCCTCTGCTGAGAGACATCCAAAATGATGATTTGGTGGCAACCACAACAACTCTATGTAATTTACCATGGAAAAATTTTCCAAGGCACTTCCCAGAGGTGAGAGGAAAATCAGACACTAAGTCAAAGAAGGAATGATTTGGACAGGTGACCGAAAGCTTGGTCAAAGCGGTGAGTTTTGACGAAGGTCTCAAAGGAAGAGAGGCAGAGGGGCTTAAGGATGAAATTCCAGACAATGAGGCCTAGGTGGCTTAAGGCATGGTTGCCAATGGTGTGGTGAAGGTAGGTAGGGATGAACAAGAGTAAGAGGAACGGAGAGTCCCGTAGGTAATTGTACAGCTGGAAGAGGTTACAGAGATAGGGATGGACGTATTTAAACACCAGGAAAATAATTTTAAATTTGAGGTGTGTGGGGGTGGGCGGAAATGGTTGGGAGCCAATGTAGGTCAATGAGGAATGGGATGATGGGTGAGCAGGACTTAGGATTGGCAACAGAGTTATGGAGGGTGGAGGATAGGAGACCAGCCAGGAGAGCAATGGAGTAATCAAGTCTGGAAGTGACAAAGGCAGATTTCAGCAGCAGATTGGCTGAGATTAGGGGCAGAGGCAGGCAAGTTTATGGAGGTGGAAGTAGGTGGTCTTTGTGATGTAAAGGAGGTGGGGTTGAAGGTTCATTTGGGGTCAAATAGGATGCTGAGATTGCGAACAGTCTGGTTCAGCCTGAGACAGTGGGCAAGGAGGAGGGTTGAGTTTGTGGCAAGGGTACAAAGATGTCTTCAGTCTCCCCATTGTTTAGCTTAAGGCATTTATGGCATGTCAAAGATTGGATGTCAGATGAGTAGTCTGACAACACAGAGGCAGTGGAAGGGTGATGGAGAGTTAGAGCCGGGTATCATCGGTGTACATGTGGAAGCAGATTTTATGTCTGTGGGTGGTGTGGCCAAGGGGAGGAAGAGGGCAAGAGGAGCTAAGATACAGATTGAGGAAGAGGATGGGACTATGGAGGTGACAGTGCAAGGGCAGGAAGAGAAGGCGTTGCTAGAAATGCAAATAACATCCTCCGAGACAGTGACCGTGGTGCACGATCCCTCCTCATGCTTCTTGACCTCTGCAGCCTTTGAGACGGTCGACTACGTCATCCTCCTCTAATGCCTCACCTCTGTTGTCTAGCACAATGGGATTGCCCTCACTTGGTTCCACTCTTGCCTAGATAATTGTAGCCAGAGCAGTTCCAGCAATGGCTTCTCTTCTCGTCCCTGCACTCTTACCTCTGAGTCTGCCATGGATCTATATTTGGCCCTCTCTTGTTTCTCATCTGCATGCTATATCTTGGTGACATCATCTGCAGACATGGGGTCAACTTCCAAATCTACACTGACGATACCCAGCTCTACCTCTCCACCACCTCTCTTGACCTCGCCCATGCTCGTGCTGTTGGATGAGCCGCAGTTTCCTCCAGTTAAAAACTGGGACGACTGAAGCTATTGTCTTCGTCCCTCACCACAAATTCCATACCTTTGCCACTAATTCCATTCCATTACACAGCCACTGTCTCAGGCTGAACCAGATTGTTCACAGCCTCAATGTCCTATTTGACCCTGAGCTGAGCTTCCAACCCCATATCTTTTCCATCACAAAGACTGCCACCTCTACAACATAGCCTGCCTCTGCTCATGCCTCAGCCCATCTGCTGCTGAAACTCTCATCTATCTAAGTATATATATATATATATATATATATATATATATATATATATATAACATATACACACAGTCACTTGAAACACCTTCAATCACATTTACTTTTTAAAATGTACACAGCATTCTTTTTGCTATGACTGTTCCCAGTTTTTTCTGCCATTCAACTTTGTATTTACTCAGTGCTGAAGCTTTTCCATTTCTGAACTTCCTTGCTGTGTTTTTCCTTGTGGTTCCAAATGTGAGAAGCAGATGTCTTTTACAGGAAAATAAATGTGAGAATGTATGGGTAACCCACATGAGTGAAGGGACCACTAATACACTGTGGTTTACCTGGATATTTACTATCCCTTGTATATTTAAATATAAGTGTACACCTGTTTATTGACCTCTTTGGGCTGCATTAAAAACTATTTTATCTTGGATAGCCTGCTGGTATATTATGGTGGTTATTTTACTTGTCTGACGTAATTGTTGGCATGTAATTCAAATATGATGTGAGCATAATTCAGCTTTTCCTACACATTTGGGAAAAAGAGTGTTATTTTCTGCACCCTTGTGATGACCTTCAAAGTGGTATGTATGGGTGCGGAAATAATGAATTTTAAGATTCAGTATTAATAATAACATTAACAGCACATTCGCACAACATTTAATCCATTCCTGTTGCTACTGTGGCACAAAACTATGGCGCAAGTTATTGATTTGGCAACTTGCTAAGTTTAAAAGAAAATCTTCACTATGCAGACATGGTCACTGGAGGAAAGAAAATCTATAAATGAAACGCTTCATACTTATTGCATTTGCAGTTAAAATTTGTAACACAGTAAGCCCACTGTCTGCCAAGATGTGTAAAGATGATAGCTGATCCCTGCTATATTCCTGTCACTGATATGGATGTATCAGGGAATTATCTACTTAATGCATCTACTGAAGAGGTTCTGCAAAGTGCTGAGGTTGCCAGTGCTCTGGAATCTGTCCCATTTATTCTGTAGGGCAGATTTCAGAGCACTTGTGGCAAGAGGGAAACAACTGCACGTGCAGAAGCCTGCAACGGTGCAGTTGTTCTGGCTGCAAACTTTCCCCATTGAGGGCAGAATGGATAGCCACTCAGAAAAAAACAAAAACATGTCATTCTTGGCCTGTACAGGTCCAGCTGAGGGCTAAGCCCGACCACAGCCAGAAAAAAATAGTGCCTTGCGGTGCCTAGCTCCTTTGGCAGTACCATTTAGTTCTGTCACCTATTGCACAGGGAAACATCCCCTCTAGAGGTGGGTCTGTGTTGTTGGAGGCAGTAGCATTGCTCATTTGAATCATCTGCAAAGCAGATTGTACTATTAGAAGAAAAAGTTAGAATGTGAAGTGCAGATAACCAAAGATGCATTTATATTACAGCCCTGCCACTTGAGGTAGCCTTTATTATTGTGACAGTGCTTTGAGATAAATGCAACATTGTTCATCTGTACTAGAGCTCTCAACTGAACCGCCCTCAGGCCTCTGATAATAAGGCTGTTTTCATGAAATGAATGTATTGCCATATGTATCAGTGATTTATTTATTCAGCATTTCTCGGTCTAAATATTTCCTTAAACAATACAATCTAGAGTCCATAACACCTACACTGACAACTTTGAAGTGTTTTGCCAATAACCTGTATACTATTATTTGGCAATGCACATAAGAGATTGACTAATTTTATTTTAAGCGACCCTCACCTACATCTCTGTAGGTAAGGAGACGTTCTCTCTAGTAGTGCGGCTGGGTTAGGGAATTCAATTTGTACAGAGGGCCAGGAGTGCAAACCTACAATTTCAGGGGTGCGGGGGGCGGAGGGGGGGGGCGGAGGGAGGGCGGGCGGGTGGAGCAGGAAGCAGAGAAATTTTGCAAAAATTTCATCAGGAGACTAATAGGGTTGGATAGATTTTATGTTTTTCAAGGCTTGATGGGCCAGTGGTCTTTCCTTGTTGCTTATTTTCTAATTTACAGTACCTATTTATAGCCAACTTGGCACATGAGATGCAGACTGAAACGAAGTTTAATGCAGCTATTTAAAGCAGATTACGTACATGATTTAGCTGTTCTGCAAGAAACAGATTTAGAAAAGTGCAGAGCATTTAGTGTTATAGTGTAACACAGTCATATGGCATTTTGAAACTCATTTACAGGGGAATGTGACTGTTAGAACAAGAAATATCAAGCAAGAGTCCATAGCTTGGTACTTTCAGCAGTCACAATGAATTACACAGTTTTCTGTACAGTGTTACAGTTTGTACGTCAGTTATAATACTGATTCAGCTTCAACATTTGTTGAACTGATGGTCGGATTCATTCTTGAAAGGGTGTGATCTGCCGCCAAGTAGGCAAAGATGACCAAGATCCAAGAATATCCTATCAGACGTGTAACTTATTTTCTTCTGGCATGTCTTCTTGTTACCATTCTTGTCTTAAGACTTTTCTTTCAATTAAATGTTTAAGTCTTTGCAGTATGCCTGCTGCTGTTTTCTTGGCAGGAGTGAGAAACGGTTTGCGGATAAATCTTTTTGAAAAACCCGACCATTTGGCATCTTATAGCGACCGTCAAATGTTATCATATTTGTACAATGGCAGTGGCTTCCAGAGCAGTGTGCTAACCCATGTGTTGTCATTTTCTTATGTGGCTACTTACAATTGCCTTAAGCTGCACTGTGCAATCAGGTTTCTCACTGCTGTTATCACTCTTCTCAAGTCTAAAAACAGTATTTGGCATTGAAAGGGGCTGTAGATGCAGCCACAATATCGCTACCATGGCACCATCACATTACAGGAAGGATGTAATTGCACTAGAGAGGGTGCAGAGGAGATTTGCAAGGATGTTGCCGGGACTGGAGAATTTTAGCTATGATGACAGATTGGATAGGCTGGGGTTGTTTTCCTTGGAACAGAGGAGGCTGAGGGTGATTTGATAGAGGTGTAAAAAATTATGAGGGGCCTAGATAGAGTGGATAGGGAGGACCTATTTCTCTTAGCGGAGGGGTCAATAACCAGGGGGCATAGATTTAAAGTGATTGGTAGAAGGATTTGACTGGAAATGAAGAAAAATTTTTTCACTCAGAGGGTAGTGGGGGTCTGGAATTCACTGCCTGAGATGGTGGTAGAGGTAGAAACCCTCAACTCATTAAAAAAATACCTGGATGTGCACCTGAAGAGCCGTGACCTGCAGGGCTACGGACCAAATGCAGGAAAGTGGGATTCGGTTGGCTGGTTTCTCAGCCAGCGGGGACAAGATGGGCCGAATGGCCTCCCTATGCCATGAATTTTCTATGATTCTATGATTGCAAACAGCGATATCTGTGACCATTCCTTGCAACCACTAGTGCTGAGCACAAGCTCAGTTGGGCTAATGGTATCCGTGAGAACACCCCAATAGTCCCAATTAAGTCCTGAAAACTCTGAGCTAGGGTTCTTTTCAGCCCATCTATGGAAGTACAGTAGTCATTGTTGCCACTCCAGAAGCAGTTACTGCCCTTAGAGCCTCTTCCAGACATTCTGATGCTACAGTAATCTTCTAGACTGTCACACTCACCAGGCTGTTTCACGTCATGCCATACCTCCTGCGTGGTATTGCATATGTGGTTTGTTGGTTCCTCCAATTTAACCACAATTTGCAACACACGAGTGGAGACAGTATCCACAGCCTGTACATGCGATCTATGCTCCTGAATCATAGATCTGGGCTTCTAAGATTTTGACCCTTGTGCTGCACAGCTGAGGGTAGTTGTTTCTGATTGTTGAAAATGTATATAGTAACTTAATAGTCCCCATAATTTCACGTGAACTGCTTTCCTGCAGCTGGCTTCTGTCATGAAAACTTCCTCAGCAGACATTTCAGCTCCAAGTATCATTACAAGTCACAGCTCTAATGTGAGTATTTAGGTGCATGATCAAATTTGGATATGTTACTAAATTTGTTATCTGCTGCTTTATTCATTTGCAAACAATTTTACAACACCAAGTTATAGTCCAGCAATTTTATTTTAAATTCACAAGCTTTCGGAGATTCTCTCCTTCCTCAGGTAAATGTTCAGGATTAAATTAAGTGAATTTAAAATAAAATTGCTGGACTATAACTTGGTGTTGTAAAATTGTTTACAATTGTCAACCCCAGTCCATCACCGGCATCTCCACATTATTCATTTGCCACTTTGGTTCTGTTCAATGTGCCATAAAGCTCCTGAGTGTGGCAGATTTATGGCAGTAATCGGAGAGGAAGAAGTAGATCTAGTGACTACATAATAAACTTCACTTATCACTGGAGTGTGATAATTTGTGTTTGTCTCAATGTATTTCAGCATCAGTTGAATAAATTAAGTTTCTTCAGCAATGAAATTTGAATTGGTATTTCACAGCCTGTCATACCCTTTTTGTAAATTTCTACCTGCCACACCTTTGTGCCTGCTTTTCTTGATTGCTCATATGCACTTGTTATAGTTTGTGTTATAGCTGTCTTTCTTTCAATTGCTCCAGCCACTACCAAACCCATTTCCATGTACATATGATCACACTAGTGTGTGTTTATGTTCAAATTGTGCCCATGCTTTAATCTACTGTATTCTGCTGTGGTGTCTGCACAAAGGAACAATCCATAGTGAGCATTAGCATTTATTCTGACAGGATCCTGGGGTGAAAGTTAATTAGCTTGTGTCATAGCACAGACAAAGGGAAATAGATTAGCTTAATGTTGTGATGAATTTACCCACCATGCATGACTTCACACTTTGGAAATAAAACCGGGGGATTCACATATTTTACAAATATCTTTCGCTGCAAGTTTATCACCGCTGCAAGTTTATTATCAGGTGCCAGGATCAAAATGGCAGTTTTAATGTTATTCTGTTCATTCTTTCCATTCTGACATTTAATGGTGCTTAATAAATTCAATCTTGGTAGTGAGCGAAAAGCTCTCCAAAAGAAAGATTTATTAGTTTAGCAGCTTCTGGTCTGATTTAAAGTAGAGGGTTTCTAATCAAGTTTTTATGTTAGCCTGGTGAGTTCCCCATGGCTTTCAGTGGCAGGTTAGTCAATAAATGGCAAAGTGCCTGTTACTAGATTCCGGTAGGCTTCAACAATCTTTAATGGACACACGACTAATTATCTTTTTATATCTTTCTATAAGAAAATGTGAAGATGTTATTCCTGTTTGAGTACAGTTAAATATTTTTACTATTAAATAGTCACATCTTTAATTTTAAAATTTTAAATTTTCTGGCTAACTTTTATTCTGACAAATCTTACTATTTTCCTTTATATTAACCTATTCAGTATAAAATTCAGTATAAAAACAACTCAAGCAAAAAGAATAGAAATTAATCTCTTTTTACTGCTGCAGATGGTCTGTTTTTACAAGTCCTTGCAAGGCCCAGAGGAAGCATAGCTTTTCACATAGTAACCTGAATTGATAGTAAATTGATGATGCACATTGAAATGTGATGAGTTCTCAGTTAATTCCATTCCGTTAGAAGACCATTCGTTGCTGTTGGTGACCTATGAATGAGATAGTGGGTCAGAAGAATTTCCCAAGTTTAAGGTTTTAAATATGGCCCATCCAGCCTTTTTTCCAAAGGTATTGCACCAGTAGGCGGTGGTGTGAGTGTGTTACATGACGTAATGTTACATGACATGGGACACCAAAAGGAAAAAACATTAACTATGATGGATAGGAGAAAAGCAGTGGATGTGGTGTATGTGGACTTTCAGAAAGCCTTTGACAAGGTATTTCTTGGAAACTGTTGAAGAAGAACAAATGCTATGAAATTAGGGGAAGGGTAGCAAATTGGATTAAAAACTTATCAGAAGGGAAGAAACAGAGACTACGAATTAAGGGCAGTTTCTTAGAATGGTTGGAAGTGGGTGATGGTATCCCACAGGGTTTTATTCTGGTACTGCTTACGTTTACTGTGTATATCAATAATTTGGATATAGGACTAGAGGGACCAGTGTCCAAATTTGCAGATGATACTAAAATAGGAGGTATAGTAAATAACTCTGAAGATGAAAGAAAGCTGCAAGGAGATATTGATAAGATGGTGAAATAGGCAAAAAAAGTGGCCGACGGAATTCAATGTCAGTAAGTGTGACGTGGTACATTGTAGTTAAAGAAAATAAATGTAATAATTAAACTTTAAGTGGGGGGAAACCGGATGATGTGGAAGAGCAAAGAGATTTGGATTTGAGGTCCACAAGATATTAAAAGCAGGACCTCAAGTGGATAAGGCCATAAGAAAGCAACTCATGGAATACTGGGTTTTATGGCAAGAAGTGTAGAATATAAAAATCGAGGTGTAATGGCGAGTCTATATAAAATCTTAGTAAGATCACAGTTGGAATACTATGTACAGTTTTGGGCTCCACACTATAGAAAGGATGTTGAGGCAATAGATAGGGTACAGCACAGACTCACTAGGATACTGCCTGGTATGAGGAAATATAAATACAAAGAAAGACTTGAAGAACATAGGCTGTTACTGGATGATTTAATAAAAGTGTTTAAAATTATGAAGGGATGGGACAGAGTAGATAGAATCAGGCTGTTTCCAGTGATTAAGGGGTCTAGAACAAGTGATTGTCCTAAATCGTTTACTTATATTCACAGAAAGCAGGAGAAACTGTTTTACAGAGAGTTGTGAGGCTATAGAAGGCATTATCAGTTAGTTGGCCTGCACAAAAACAGAACAGTAAACTCTACATATCAAAAGAGTGCGCCAGAAAATAGAAACAATTTGTGCAAAAGATAAAGCTAACCTTTCCAGAAAGGAAATGCAGCACCCTACTTGTAAGATAAGAACCACCCAAAGCATACAGGGCAGGGAAAAAATAAAGCAAATGTGCAAGTACGTTTTTTTTTATTCGTTCACGGGATGTGGGCGTCGCTGGCAAGGCCGGCATTTATTGCCCATCCCTAATTGCCCTCGAGAAGGTGGTGGTGAGCCGCCTTCTTGAACCGCTGCAGTCCGTGTGGTGACGGTTCTCCCACAGTGCTGTTAGGAAGGGAGTTCCAGGATTTTGACCCAGCGACAATGAAGGAACGGCGATATATTTCCAAGTCGGGATGGTGTGTGACTTGGAGGGGAACGTGCAGGTGGTGTTGTTCCCATGCGCCTGCTGCCCTTGTCCTTCTAGGTGGTAGAGGTCGCGGGTTTGGGAGGTGCTGTCGAAGAAGCCTTGGCGAGTTGCTGCAGTGCATCCTGTGGATGGTGCACACTGCAGCCACAGTGCGCCGGTGGTGAAGGGAGTGAATGTTTAGGGTGGTGGATGGGGTGCCAATCAAGCGGGCTGCTTTATCTTGGATGGTGTCGAGCTTCTTGAGTGTTGTTGGAGCTGCACTCATCAAGGCAAGTGGAGAGTATTCCATCACACTTCTGACTTGTGCCTTGTAGATGGTGGAAAGGCTTTGGGGAGTCAGGAGGTGAGTCACTCGCCGCAGAATACCCAGCCTCTGACCTGCTCTCGTAGCCACAGTATTTATATGGCTGGTCCAGTTAAGTTTCTGGTCAATGGTGACCCCCAGGATGTTGATGGTGGGGGATTCGGCGATGGTAATGCCGTTGAATGTCAAGGGGAGGTGGTTAGACTCTCTCTTGTTGGAGATGGTCATTGCCTGGCACTTATCTGGCGCGAATGTTACTTGCCACTTATGAGCCCAAGCCTGGATGTTGTCCAGGTCTTGCTGCATGCAGGCTCGGACTGCTTCATTATCTGAGGGGTTGCGAATGGAACTGAACACTGTGCAGTCATCAGCGAACATCCCCATTTCTGACCTTATGATGGAGGGAAGGTCATTGATGAAGCAGCTGAAGATGGTTGGGCCCAGGACACTGCCCTGAGGAACTCCTGCAGCAATGCCCTGGGGCTGAGATGATTGGCCTCAAACAACCACTACCATCTTCCTTTGTGCTAGGTATGACTCCAGCCACTGGAGAGTTTTCCCCCTGATTCCCATTGACTTCAATTTTACTAGGGCTCCTTGGTGCCACACTCGGTCAAATGCTGCCTTGATGTCAAGGGCAGTCACTCTCACCTCACCTCTGGAATTCAGCTCTTTTGTCCATGTTTGGACCAAGGCTGTAATGAGGTCTGGAGCCGAGTGGTCCTGGCGGAACCCAAACTGAGCATCGGTGAGCAGGTTATTGGTGAGTAAGTGCCGCTTGATAGCACTGTCGACGACACCTTCCATCACTTTGCTGATGATTGAGAGTAGACTGATGGGGCGGTAATTGGCCGGATTGGATTTGTCCTGCTTTTTGTGGACAGGACATACCTGGGCAATTTTCCACATTGTCGGGTGGATGCCAGTGTTGTAGCTGTACTGAAAAGCTTCAGCAAAAGAAGCAGAAGGAAATGACTGAAGAAAAGTTGGAAGAGCCAGAATGCAGAAGGTGAAGAAAACAGTAAATGCGCCCCCTCCACCCACACTGGGACCATGGCTCCCTCCCTTCCCCCCAACCCCCCTCCCCAGCTCAGACATAACTCCCACCAAGACCCCCAAAATTAGGCATATATAAGAACATGACAACCTAAAGGAAAAATCAGGCATCAGAACCCCCCTCAAACGAAGGAAGAAACAAACAACATCAAACCCCCCCCCCCCTCAACAGCTCACGCACTGAAGCAAAAATTCAATCAAGACAACTCCCACCTGGGATGTAAAAATCTAAGAATGGTAGTACCCCAAGGCAAAAAATCAACACCCAAACTCGTTCCCCACTGAGACAAAAACCCAACCCCTCCCTCCACTGAGGAAAAAAAAACATGCAGTGCGACCACCCGTTCAAGGAAAATTAATTTCCTCTTTCCAGAGGTTGTTACTATGGAAAGTGAGACAGGAAAAAAAAGAATAATTTACATTTTATAGTGCGTGTCATGTCCCACAAACAGCAATAGATAGATGACCAGATAATCTGTTTTAGTAGTGTTGGTTGAGGGATGAATGTTGACCAGGATATCTGGGCCATGGGATCTTTTATGTCCACCTGAGAGAGCAGACAGGCCTTCAGTTTAATATCTCATCTGAAAGATGGCACTTCCAACCGTGCAGTGCATCCTCGGTAATGCACTGAAGTGTCAAGACTAAATTATGTGCTTGTCTCTAGTGTGGGGCTTGAACCTATGACTTTCTGACTCAACGGCAAGAATGCTACCATTGAGTCCAGGAACACCTTTTCCTGCTTTATATAATGGGTAAGCCCCAGGAAATTCTGTGGTAGTGCAGTGGGGTTGCAGACTTGACGTAACAGCCTGGAAATTCCTGGGGCCCTGCTCTTTTGGTGTAAGTGTGGCAGAGCAGGGCCCCAAAAATTTCCAGGCTGTTATGTCAAGTTATGCCTACAAAATCTGAGGAGGATGACCCATCAAAAATTCTGGCACCAGCTAATTTAAATAATGCTGTTAGAAAAAGGGCAGGAAACCAGCCAGCATGGGGCCAGATCTACTGAGGGAGTCCAGAACATTTGTGAAGGGGGTGGAGCAAAGAAGCAAGTTCCCTATTTAAAGAACTGCATGCAATTAAAGGGCTGAGGCAGGCTCTTGGAGGAGGGACTGAAATGGCCGGAGCTAAAGAAGGAAAAAAGGTGAGCATCTAATTTTTCAGAGGCTGATGTGGAAATGCTGCTGACCCAAAATAGAGACTGGCGGGATGCCATTGTTGGAGTAGCAGGGAAGAGGCCATTACATGCAACAGCATGGACTGTGTGGAAGGAGAAGGCGGTGGCTGTGAGTGAACGCTCCTTAACCCCAAGGACACCCTTAGAGTGTCAGAAGAAGTTTAATGATCTCACTAGGACAGCAAAGATAAGAGTGTTTTCCATTGACTAACAGGGCAGATAACTGAATCACTGAGAAGTACATCGGTATTCCCTAAAACAATAATCAAGCATTGCCCTTTAGTATATCACATGGCATTGTGTGCCTTGTCCCAGCAGCAAAATCATTTGTCAGCCCTTATGTTAAGTGTCTTACATCCTGTAATGTATGCTAGCAAACTGAAGTCTCACAACCTAGGTCCTTGCACCCTGATACCTACCATTACTACCTTGAATCCTGACTGATTGTGACTGAGGATTTGGAGACTGCGGCAGCCAATTAACACTATCCATCCCCTGCAGGAGAAGACAGCGCACAACGCCAGGCGACTGGAGATGGACATGCTAACAGCATTTGACAGCACATGAAGAGGCATCAATGGTCATAATTGGCTTCCAATATGGCGAGGCAATTGGGGATGGCAATATCTATTCCTTCAGTGGGTTTGCGAGAACATCTACTTTTCCTTTTTTAATGTTTCTATGTATTCTTCAATCGTTTCACCAGCCATTGCTTTCCTCATAAGAAATCCACAAAGTAGCAGATTAGGATGGAATGCTGCTAAAGTTAACAATACTCCAGAGAATGCAAACCAGGATACAGCGGAGAACATT
Source organism: Heptranchias perlo (assembly GCF_035084215.1). NCBI lineage: Eukaryota > Metazoa > Chordata > Chondrichthyes > Hexanchiformes > Hexanchidae > Heptranchias > Heptranchias perlo. Next base: position 28,431,481 of record NC_090330.1, on the reverse strand, counting down.
GCTGAAGAACAACACCTTACAGCCTATTCTACCTCTGGCAACACTGGTGACCACTCACCCACCCCGTCATTCACCCTCTCCCTTACACTCAGCAGATCAGAGACACCTAATCGAGGGGGTACAGATAGTATAGATGAGGAATTGACATGTAGTGGGACACAGAGCCCTGCTGTGTGCCACTGTTCAAGAGGGGTTCTAGTTGTTGCAGGGCAGCCTGGAGCATCGGCAGACCTTCCCCTGCTTCATGAGAGTTCCAGGCAAGTCAGTCAACTCAATCTGGAGGCATTGCATAATGTTGTGCAGGTTTTGGGGGATCATCTGGAGGGATCATTGTCACCCAAATTGCAAAATATACATGGCAATATAGGAACAAAGAAATTGCGAGATGAAAAAAGACCAAGGTCCATCTAGTTTGACTTCTACCATCCTGGCAGTCATATGATACAATGATAATGTTTATTTTGACTAATAATGGCAATCAATCTCTATTACTTAGTCTACAACAGACCCAGACATGAGGTGAGGAAACCCCTAGTGGTGGAAAGCTTTGGAAACCATAGGTCCACAGTCACCTCTTCCTCCCAAGCATGCTACACTTACCAATGTCACTTCTCAAGGGACTAAAGGATATTTTGTTGACTCTCCAGGAGATTTAAAGATTTTTCTGGTTCTGTCAGGTCTGTTCTTCCATTGATCACAGGTAACCAGAATCTTTCTCCTGGTACCAGTGGAGAAGCTGGTGTCCAAGCCTCAGAGGCTGCATATTCTCATGACAGCAGCACAGTGGAGCACTCCATCAGCTCCCGCAGAAGCATTCATCTTTGCAGGACCAGGCTGCCAATGACCCCTTGACACCGAGTCAGCCATACCAGGATTTGGAGGCCCTGAGAGAGAGGCCACCTCCATCTCAAGAGGCTCATAATATTTTGCAGTGGCAGTATACATCTCAGACCCCAGGCTCTCAGATGGTACGTAGAAAAAATGTTACAAGGTAGAGAAAAACCCACGTGGCCACAAGGGGTGTGCACGATAACAGAACCAAATGATGTTTTTGTAATTAATCACTGCTTGGTGCTTGGTTATCTTATATGACAATGGGTAACAGGTCACTGACGTTGAGGCTCAGTGCGAGGATGTGATGGCTAGCTCTGAGGAGTAAAGATTTTACAAGATTTTGGTGAGAGGAGACCGACCTTTGGTGGTCTGAGATTTCTAAATAATAGTACTCTATTCATCTGTGAAGGTGTGCCAAATGAGTCTGACTCTCCGGTGTCTTGCAGCTGTTACCACTGTCTGGGTGGGTGGGTGCTTTTTCAATGCACCCTGAAACTGAACTGAATTTTTGCCTAGGTGGTACCCCAGCGGAACTCCAGTGTAAATTGGCCTGTCAGAAATTCCTGGCCCAGCAAAGGTGTAAATTCCAGGAATTTCAGGGCTAATAGTTCTCTGTCTCTTTTTCCTCTTCGCTGCATGTGCAAAATACTAATTTCCCAGGCAAATCCATCCTACCACATCAATTCAGGAACTCTGTCTCTCAACTCTTCCACCAGCTATCTCTCTCCCCGCCTGTAAAATCTTCCTCAACTCCTGGCTCTTTGACCATGAATTTGATCACTTTCCCTAGTTCTCTTATTATTGCTTGGTGTCTGTTTCTCATCTGTGAAGTCCCTTGGGATGTAATACCACGTTTATGTCCTATGTAATTATAAGTCGTTGTCAATTCACTAACGAATCCCACAATTTGCAAAATTTATATCTTAATGGCAATTCACTTGAGAAACATAGAACTTAATTTCCCATATGGATTATGAACATTAAAAAACTTGCAGAACGCAGGATTCATGACTGAATTGTGAGTGTTGGCAGTACCGATAACGTTTCCATGCTCCCACTGGCATAGTAACCATACAGTATTGGATCATCTAAGCCTTTACTTATACTAGTAATGTTTAATCTCATTCTTAATCAGATATCCATCTAACTTCTAACCAAAGGAATGAATCAACGTAATATTAACTACTTGTAGTGCAAAATCTCCCAGCAGCAGGTAGATTTAACCTAAGATAAAGGCCATTTCATCCATCTTGGCTCAGCCATCCAGAAAAACCTACGGTTCCCCCGTCATAACATCTAGTTGTCTCTTAAATGTCTCCAATATTTTTGGCTCTGAACCAGTGACAACCCTCTACCTTCTGTTGAAAGGATCTCGGTTCTAAAAATTTTATTACGTTGTGACAATTGTGACAAGATTATATTGTATGTTCAACAGGAATGTCTGACTCACCATAAAGTGTAACATTTTTTTTTGCAAAAATTCCCTTGTAATAAATCAAGTTCACAATTTAGCATATTAATAAAGTGAGATAATACTTGCTTAAACGTTCTGTTGTATAATTGCTTCTCTTTTCAGATACTCATTTTAGGACATCAAGTAAAGTGCCACTTCCTCTTATTCCACTTGATCCTAATTTGCATATCAATAGTTCTACTAATTAGAATCGATGAACTGAGGTTGTGGGTGGAGGGGGAGAAAAATAATTGCTGGAGAAAAGTTCATTTCAGTTCATAGGTGAAAAAGCTCTTCAGTTTTAAGTGCTCCTATCAATCCATTAGCCGTGTTTGCGACTGATAAAATATATGGAGAGTCTACACAAGTGAAAACCTTCCACGTGAGCATGCTATTTCAATATTTATTTTTGTCTCCTTTGTACCTGATATGGGAATGGCAGGTTTTCACATGGATGCAAGTTGGGTGCATTTATACCCTTGTGTTCATTGAGTGCAGGTGCCTTGAAGGGGTAAATGAAGGTTTGTTATTTTTAAATTCTGTAAATATCTGCAAGTTTTGCATGCATCTGGAAGTGGTAGTGATTCCATACACAATTATACACACACACACACACTATATATTTTATCAGTTTAGGACTGTACTCAGGGTTTCTGTTTATTCTGGATGTAAGACATTGCAAATTAAATTAAGACCGCCAGAAATCCTTCTCTTCTAACCCTGTGTTCCTGTATGATTAATTTGAGACATGACGTGGTAAGTATAGCATGCTTGGAAGGAACAGGTAACTTTGGACATATGTTTCCCAAAGCTCTCCATCATTGGGGTTTCCCTTGCGTCATGTTGTAGACTAATTGATAGAGATTGATTGCTATGATTAGTCAACAACTCCATTATCGAATCATGTGACTACCAGGATGATAGAAGGCGAACTAGATGGACCGTGGTCTTTTATCATCTAGCAATTCCTATGTTGCCCACTTATATTCTTCTTGGCCAGCAGGAGATGGTCCAATTCACACATCTTCATGGAGTTAATCTGCCTCTCAGACTTTGTATCTGAAAGCAAGTTTGAGTGTTCTGAGAAGCACTTTCTTACTTGTGTCAGCTTGGCTCATTTGGTAGTACTTTTGGACTGAGTCTAAAAAGCATGGGCTCAAGCCCCACTGCATGATTTGGGCACATTAATATTTCAATGCAGTACTGAGGGATTGGTGTATTGCCAGAAGTGCTACCTTTTGGGTGATATATTAAAACCGAGGCCCTGTTTGCCTGTTCTGGTGGATATAAAAGATATTTGAACGAGAGCGGGGAGTTCTTCTCATCAACCAACATCGCCAAAAAAAATTAACTGGTCATTCATCTCACTTGATGTGTGTGGGACCTTGCTGTATGCAATTGGCTTCTGTGTTTCCTTGTATAACAGTGACTGCTCTATTAAAGTAATTTATTCCTTGTGCTTTGAGATGTCCTCATGATGTGATATGGTGCTTTATGAATGCCTTTTTCCTACTTTCCACAGAGGCCCCTGACATGATTTATTGTTTTTGATCAATGTTGCCTTTATCCAATTGAGGAATTATAATGTTTTTAAAAAACGGAAAAACTTCTGCTTCTTGCACTCTGTCAGCACCAAATATTCTATGTCAGTGGTGGGTTGGGGGGGAGGTGGGGGTGGATTATGGATTAGTTCAGGTAAAGCTCCTGTGCTGTTACAATATTGTTTGTTGATCCTTTCAACACTCACTGTATAAATGTACCGTACTGGGATGTATATAATCTAGAGCACGTAAGTGGTTCTTAGAACTGAGAGGGTTAACCCCGATTTCAGAAGAGCACCTCCCCTACTTCAAAACTGTGACTATATCTATTTTCTATTCCAGGCAGAGTCAGATTTCTGGCCTCTCTGAGTGAGCTTACCTAATTAGAGCTGAATTATGGGCTGCTTTATATTGCGGACTTGTGTCCACTGGGAGCTGGATTGAAACTGCCCAGACTGATTTTAATTTAGCTGAACAGACATCAGAGCGTGAAGACTTTATCCATTCCATATGAACTGGATTCAAATCCAGGTCTACGAAGCCAAAGAATGATATTCTAAGGCGCAGTTGCACTTTGTCCATCAAGACTCATTCAATTGAGATTCTTTACATCTATTATTGAAGGCAAGCTTCATCCATCACTAGTCTCTCAGAAGTACATTTGAATATGATGGGTCATTAGGTGTAGGGTGGATTGTGATTTAAACCATAATACCATCAAAACAGCCACACAAATAAAATAATTTATGATCTTTACCATCTGTTGACAATGATTGTCATCAGTCTCTTTACTGTGCTTATGCCCTTCTTACACGTCTAGATCCGGTGCAGCAGAAGCACATTAATCAATGCCACCACACTTAAGCAAGCCTATTATAGTGATGACTCATAGAGCTATCATGTGAAAGTGAGTATATATACATACACACTGGTGCTGTGAATTTCGAAGGCAATCAGAGCATGAGTATCTGCAACTCATTTCACCGAGGTATACTCACTTTCAAATTTGCTTATCAATGTGAGTCTAGAGGCACAGGGTGGAGAGAAGGGGGGCCAATGGCCTAGTAAATAGATGTAAGGAATCTTACAACACCAGGTTATAGTCCAACAGTTTTATTTGAAAATCACAAGCTTTCGGAGGCTTTCTCCTTCGTCAGGTGAGTGTGGGATTCCATGAAGGTTACCGCATATATAGTCAGAGAACAATGCCTGGTGATTACAGATAATCTTTCCAACTGCCCGTTGTCAAGGCAATCAGACAGAGAGACATTACATACAGGACTACTGAATATACAAACGGTCAGAGCCCAAAGACACAGAGAGAGAGAGAAACATCCGAAAGGAAAAGAAAGAGAGAGAATGACCAGTTGTATTACAAACAGATAACTCTTGTTTTCGCTGGTGGGTTTACGTGTAGCGTGACATGAACCCAAGATCCCGGTTGAGGCCGTCCTCATGGGTGCGGAACTTGGCTATCAATTTCTGCTCGACAATTTTGCATTGTCGTGTGTCTCGAAGGCCGCCTTGGAGAACGCTTACCCGAAGATCGGTGGCTGAATGTCCTTGACTGCCCGACTGGGAGGGAACCCTCCTGTCTGGCGATTGTTGTGCGGTGTCCGTTCATCCGTTGTCACAGTGTCTGCATGGTCTCGCCAATGTGCCATGCTTTGGGGCATCCTTTCCTGCAACGTATGAGGTAGACAACGTTGGCCGAGTCACAGGAGTATGAACCATGCACCTGGTGGGTGGTGTCCTCTCGTGTGATGGTGGTATCTGCGTCGATGATCTGGCATGTCTTGCAGAGGTTGCTGTGGCAGGGTTGTGTGGTGTCGTGGACGCTGTTCTCCTGAAAGCTGCGTAATTTGCTGCAAACGATGGTCTGTTTGAGGTTTGGTGGCTGTTTGAAGGCAAGTAGTGGAGGCGTGGGGATGGCCTTAGCGAGGTGTTTGTCGTCATCGATGACATGTTGAAGGCTGCGGAGAACATGGCGTAGTTTCTCCGCTCCGGGGAAGTACTGGACAACGAAGGGTACTCTGTTGGTTGCGTCCCGTGTTTGTCTTCTGAGGTCTATGCGATTTTTCGCTGTGGCCCGTCGGAACATTCAAACAGACCATCGTTCTCCGACTATATATGCGGTAACCTTCATGGAATCCCACACTCACCTGACGAAGGAGAAAGCCTCCGAAAGCTTGTGATTTTCAAATAAAACTGTTGGACTATAACCTGGTGTTGTAAGATTCCTTACATTTGTCCACCCCAGTCCATCACCGGCATCTCCACATCCTAGTTAATAGATAGAGTGGGATCTGTTCACACTGTGACATCATGATGTTCATTTGCTCCTGATAGATTTTTTTCTGCTCCATCTGTTACACTAGAATTGAAACTACTTCATTGCTGTGCAACTTTTGTATGAAAATCCTAGTACAATGTAAACCTAATTATTGAACTCTGAAAGATGGTGATTTAAACCATAATAGTATCTTGGCATAATAATTATCTTAAATGGACAGTGAATAATAAACTGTTTGACAGTTCAGGGGCATGATAGCTTATGCTTAATCCTGTTCTCAGACAACATCCAGTTTCCAACAGGAATCATTGGATAGAGATCAGGAACGAGAATTCTAACCTCGGTATGTTGAAGTCAATTGTAGTGAAATCAGCCAATTCAGCATAAGCTATTAAATATTATCTATAGCTCAGTAGCACACAAGCAGTGCAGTTACCCATTCACCTATCAGAAGATTTGTTTTTCTCTTCCCTATATTACCATGCACTTTTAAAGAGGAAAAAAAGAAGAAATTGTTACTACAGCAAGTTAACAACTACTGCTTGGGAAGGTTGGGATTTTTGCAACTAACATTTTCAATACTGATAAATTGAAAGAGTTGCTTCAAGTGTGGGAGGTTTAAAAGTAAATTCACTACCTTACATGATTAGCACTCCTTATGTGATTTGGTAAAGGAACAGTTTGAAATATGGTATAAGTCATTTGTCACATATTCATTAATAGGAGGCATTGCTCCCTTTGTGGCAGCACCATGCTTGAGCCAGTGAAGGGTGTCTGATGGTGAGATGATGGCACTTGTAATGGTGATGAGGCTGGCCCCAGTGCTTATGGGCCTGTGTTGAATCTGGGCTCAGGACAAGAGGCGTTTCACCAAATGTGAAGGTGAAAATTTGTTTCTCCATTGGCATTCTCGGAAAAGAGAAGCAGTTTACAGGCACACTTTTGTTTTCTTCAGCTACAGGAGGGTTAAAATCCACAAGATCACAACATTAATACAAATGAGTAGCCATTTAGCCCATCTTAATTCATCTACTTAGAGAAACATAAGGTCACACATCACAGCATCCAACCTCATCCTTGTTTTTGAATCTCTTGTGGCTTCTTCCCAGTCGATCCCAGAAGGGATATAGGGTTGTAATCTCTTCCAGCCCTATATCCCTTCTGAATACCCTGTTCCTCTGACTCCAACATTTTGTACATCCATCTTTCCTTCTCACCACGATTGATGGTAGAACCTTCAGCTGCTTCGGTCCCACTCTCCAGAACTCCATCCTTAAACTTCTCTATTCCGAATTTTCTCTAATTTTAATTCAAAATTTGTCTATTATCAATGTGTCCCTTTGTCCTACTTTCACTTTAAAGTGATGTTCCCTGTTTACCTTTTATGTGCTGTTTAATGCACTTAAAAATATATATTCTTGTGATGTGGGTGACACAGTCAAGGAAAGGTGGTATTTATTGTCCATTTCTAGTTGTCCCAAGAACATTAAGAGTCAACCATATGATGTGGGACTGAAATCACACGTAGGTTAGAAGGACATTAGTGAACCACTTGGGTTGTTATGACAATCTGGCGGCTAAGTCCAGAAATTACCAGCTTTTTGAAAAATTTAGTTTCACAACTTGCCATGGTGGGATTGTTTTTTCAGGACCTCCGGGTTTCTAGTCTAGTACTAAGCTCCTGTACTCTATAAGGAACCCCCTCAATTGCCACATTTCAAGGATGAATAGCCATGTTTCTGAGTCTTTCCTCATAATTCAATCCTCACATTAAGGACCAATCGTCTGGTTTTCTCTGTGCCACCGGTATGGTTGGTCCCACCTAAAGTTGTGTTTGCTCCTATATGGTAGGTTATTATCATGCAGATACTCCTCAAATTTATTCCTAATAATCAATTTAATTATTTTACCATTTACTGATGTAAGACAATGAATCTACATTTGTCCGGTCAGTTTTATTACCATTTTTGATTACAGGTGGTACGTTAGCTTATTTCCACTCCAGTGGGACCTCCCTAGCATTCCTTCAGCACTTTGCAAATCCAATTTGTGTCTCTTAATATCCTGGGATAAATACCATTTATGCCTTGGGATTTGTTTGTTTCAAGCCGTTTAAACCTCCATTCTCTCATTGTTGAAGTTGATAACTCTATGGATTATTTCTGATAACGGAGAGTATTCCGCTATTGTCTTCTATATTGGATATTGCATAGAAGTACTCATTGAGTTTTGTTAACTTATTTATGCTCAGCCTCTGTTTCAGTCCTATTAGCATCCTTTAGAGTTCTTGCTTCTTACCTGAAAGCCCTCTTATGGTTATAGAACTGAAGGAATTTCTTGCTGTTATGCTTAGTCTACAGCTATACTTATTTGTAGTTCCCCTTTTGTGTGTTGGACCATTTCCTCTTTGCTTACCTGACTACTTCTAACATGATTATGTATTCTTCCCAGTTGTTCTCCCTCACCTTTCTCCATGCAGACTGTGTAAATTTGTTTCCTTTCTTTATTTCACATCTCACTGCCCTGCTGAATCATTTAAGGTCATGCTTGTTTATTCTTTGCTTGCTAATCCTTGCCATATAGCTATCCTGCATGCTCAGCAGTATGCTTTTAAAGGTATTCAATTTTCTGCAACAACCGAGATGTTGTCAAACATTTACCCCGTCAATTTGTTTCAACTCTTTTCTCATTTGCTTGGGAATTTTGTCTTTTTAAAATTGTAAAGCTGGGTATTGGTCCTCAGCATTCAATCTCAGATCATGTCAAACTTAATTGTTTTTTTTATTCATTCATGGGACGTGGGCGTCGCTGGCAAGGCCAGCATTTATTGCCCATCCCTAATTACCCTTGAGAAGGTGGTGGTGAGCCACCTTCTTGAACCGCTGCAGTTCATACGGTGAAGGTTCTCCCACAGTTCCAGGATTTTGACCCAGCGACGATGAAGGAATGGCAATATATTTCCAAGTCAGGATGGTGTGTGACTTGGAGGGAAACATGCAGGTGGTGTTGTTCCCATGTGCCTGCTGCCCTGGTCCTTCTAGGTGGTAGAGGTCACGGGTTTGGGAGGTGCTGTCGAAGAAGCCATGGTGAGATGCTGCAGTGCATCCTGTGGATGGTACACAGTGCAGCCATGGTGTGCCAGTGGTGGAGGGAGTGAATGGTTGCCAATCAAGCAGGCTGCATTGTCCTGGATGGTATCGAGCTTCTTGAGTATTGTTGGAGCTGCACTCATCCAGGCAAGTGGAGAGTATTCCATCACACTCCTGACTTGTGCCTTGCAGATGATGGAAAGGCTTTGGGCAGTCAGGAAGTGAGTCACTTGCCACAGAATACCCAGCCTCTGACCTGCTCTCGTAGCCACAGTATTTATGTGGCTGGTCCAGTTAAGTTCCTGGTCAATGATGACCCCCAGGATATTGATGATGGTGGATTCGGCGATGGTAATGCCGTTGAATGTCAAGGGGAGGTGGTTAGATTCTCTCTTGTTGGAGATGGTCATTGCCTGGCACTTGTCTAGCGCAAATTTTACTTGCCACTTATCAGTGCAAGCCTAGATATTGTCCAGATCTTGCTGCATGCGGGCATGGACTGGTTCATTATCTGAGGGGTTGCAAAAGGAACTGAACACTGTGCAATCGTCAGCGAACATCCCCATTTCTGACCTTATGATGGAGGGAAGGTCATTGATGAAGCAGCTGAAGATGGTTGGGCCCAGGACACTGCTCTGAGGAACTCCTGCAGCAATGTCCTGGGGCTGAGATGATTGGCCTCCAACAACCACTACCAACTTCCTTTGTGCTAGATATGTCTCCAACCACTGGAGAGTTTTCCCCCTGATTCCCATTGACTTCAATTTTACTAGGGCTCCTTGGTGCCACACTCGGTCAAATGCTGCCTTGATGTCAAGGGCAGTCACTCTCACCTCACCTCTGGAATTCAGTTCTTTTGTCTATGTTTGGACCAAGGCTGTAATGAGGCCTGGAGCCGAGTGGTCCTGGCAGAACCCAAACTGAGCATCAGTGAGCAGGTTATTGGTGAGTAAGTGGTTGATAGCATTGTCGACGACACCTTCCATCACCTTGCAGATGATTGAGAGTAGACTGATGGGGCTGTAATTGACTGGATTGGATTTGTCCTGCTTTTTGTGGACAGGACATACCTGGGCAATTTTCCACATTGTTGGGTAGATGTGTTGTGATCATTATCAGTCAAAGGTTAGATTATCCTGATTGTCCCTTCTGCTGATTACTCTTCCAGATAAACATGCATCCTCCACGACAACAGGTAAAAAGCAGGACATGCAGGTAAAAAGCAAAATACTGCGGAGAGAACAGACAATCAATATTTCGGGTTTGTTCCTACATTCTAAAGAAGGGTACGAACCTGAAACAGCAACTATCTGTTCTCTCCGTAATTGCAGATTGCCCTGCTGTGTGTTTCCAGCTTTTTCTATTTTTATTTCTGTTAGATGTACATACCTTGTTCTGTGTCCAAAGCATCATTTGGTGGTGGGTGTGCTAATGTTGGTATGTTGAAAAAACTTTTCAAACAGTTTCTGGAATGGCACAGGAATCTTTTAAAGAATTCTGTGCTGCAGATCTGATTACTGTTCACACTTAGTTCAGAATAAAAGGGGTAAGTTTTCATCTTTAGGGCTTCTAGCGCAGAGCTTTGCAAGCCAGGAACACACATTAGAAATTCTGGTGTGCGCCTGATTCATTGACTATGATTTTGCATTTATTAATTTGCAATGTGCACTCCCAGCTCGTGAAACTCTGTGCCAGGAGCACTAAAGGTGAAAATTTACCTGAAAGTCTTTTAAAATATTTGTGCTCAATTATTTCCTTGCTTAAATCTCAAACACATGTCTGGGAACAGGTACAAGAACTTTTTTTATTTGCTTTTTTCTTTAAGATCCACAGAATGCAACTCAGAAATGTTTGTCGTGCTGGCCGCAGTCAGTGTTTTTTAAACTATGGTTGTTATGGTTCCAGTCATAAGCTTAAACTGCTCACCCAATCCCCACCAGGGCAGCAGGGAAGCATAGCAGGTAATTTTAACCACAAAGAATTGGTGGATTGGGGGCAGGTGGGAGGTAAAAATAACAGTTTTTTTGAAGTGGGACCATAACCTGGCTCCAATGCGCCAGGTTTAACCCAGACGTGTTTGGAAATCCCGTCCCTACATAATGACGGTGGGCAAATTGTTAAAGGGGCAATGTATCTCATTGAAATAGTTGAGGTACTTAATTTTTTGTGGATCCTAAAGCTGAAACGCATTTAAGCCCACCTGCACGGGTTTTCCTGGCTTCTGATTCTCATCAGGTGAAAGCAGGCGAGAAAGGCAGGATTCAAGGAGGTGAGTGCCTTTATTGCACTGCTTGTGGGCCAGGAGGAGCAGGAGTGCTTCATCCAGGCCCAAAAGCTCACCTGGTGCGATCGGACCCCCATGATCGATCCGACCCCCCCTCCCCCCGGTTGATTAGATCTCCCCACCACCTCCGACTGCCGATCCGATCACCTCCCCCTCCCAATCTTCTCCAAGACCCTTTCTCCAAGGCCCCCCCCCCCCCCCCCGATGTCGGCCATGGCCCACGATCTCTCCCTCCCTCTCTCCTCTCCAATTCGCGGCTCCTTTCCCTCCGGACAGGCAGCCAGCCTGTCAATCTGGCTGGCTGTTGCACGGGAAACCTGGAAGCAAAAATAATTCTCTCAAATTGAGTTGCAATCGGAGATTGTGATGCACTCACTTGACTTCCGGGTTCCCTACACGAACATGTATCCACCTGCTGGGTTCCGGCTCCGAGTGAAAATCATGCCCATGGTGTGGGATATGCAAAATAGCATGGCCATATATAGAGGGATAATTTGCACATGTATAAATGGATTTTTGGGGTAGAGATAAGTGAAAGCAGCTGACCTGTCATATCCAACTTTAGATCACGTCAGGTTCCGATTTTGATTCACTACTCACCCTCAGTGTAAAGTCTGATTTCAAATCTGGCATTTCTCCACATCTGTCATTAACCAGTGCATGCCTTAGATTGTAATTTGATATTGTCCCATTTATGTTTGGTTTCCTGACTCATTAACTTCCTAATCTCCCCCAAAGATTTGTAGATAGTGAAATAAAATTAGTTGGTGGAAGTTATAAATCCTTCCTTCCATCCTGAGGTCATCCAGGATGTTCAATCCTTGTTAACCTACCCTGAGGACCGAATGATTTAAAATCAGGAATTTAAGCTTAGTGCAAGAATTTTTTTTGTCTCGAAAGTATGTTGACCATTTTGGGCAAAATGGTCTGTGTGTTTATGGATTATTTTTGAGGATTCGTCTGTTGAGATGCAGGACTTGTTTAGATATTCTCCTCCAATCAAAAATGCAAGTGGGCTTATGTCATTCATGTAACCACACTGTAGTTATTTGCCTTTTGCAACTTATATAAAATAAAATTCAAAATGTTGAAAGCAAAAATAGTGATGAATTGCACTCCTATTATTAGTACCCATCTTAATATAGTACTTGTTTAATACACTGCCACATGCCACTGCTGCTGTTGCACTGGGCACCAGGGAGGAATTAGCATGAAATTTGAACGTCACCTACACTTAAAGCAGTGATTTACTCATTCTGCCTGGTAACTGCATGAATATCACTGGGGTCAGGTTTCCTGATGCATTTTATTTGTGGATGGCAAAACATGGAAAGGGCAACATAGCAGCACTGTTTCATCACTTCCAAGGTGACCTAAAGGATACAGCGGATCAGGCCTCTATTTAAGGTCAAAAATATAAAATCCTATTGGCAGCTCTTGGCATGCTGCATCAAAGTGAATGTGCCTTCCCTGCCATCTATTTTAATGTGTTATACAAAGCTCATCCCACCTTTAAAGGGAGGTGGCAGTCTCTGTTTATATGCTGTTAAGCAACGCAAGCACCACATGCTGTGGTGCTAAATTCTTTTAGGAGCAATGTAACTGAAGCAGAATTCTGCCCACAGTACCTAATTTATCTTGATAATCACTGAGTGCTAACCCCTGGACTGTTTGCTGTCTATATATCTTTTGTATTGTTCTAGTTTGACAGATACACTTTAGGATAAAACTATTCCACACTTCAGAAACCAGTGACTGAATTAACTGATGTGCTGTACTTCTGGGAAGTGTGTTAACACTGGTAACATTATTAACTCTTTGAACACCAAAAGACTTTCAACTTTGCACATATTTTCTGCTCTACAATATCTGTAAACATAATTTTCTATAAATTTCTCCTTGTGAATATCTGACAAATGGAATTAATGATGTACAAGCCTGCAAAATATAATTGCCATTTTTTTTTTTAAAGATGGGTATGCAATACACACTTATAAGGTAACTGCAGCTGGATCGTTCTATTGTGCAGTTGAATAGATGCACAGTGGAATTTATGTTCATGCACATAATGTACAATAGAAAATATAGGGTGGTCCTTAATTCTTGGAATAAACTCTAATTGTAATCTTGTTTTAATTTTACTGATGAAATGGTTATCTTCAAAGTGTATACTTGTTTAAAAACAACTTCTCACCATCTATTTATGTCTGTTTCTATTTGATTGTGTATTATTGTTATCCCAAGATACACCCTTCCTTCATTAGCTGGGAAATGTAAGGGTCAATCTAATGAATGAATACTCTTGGCGAGGAGCTTCGCCTGCCAGAGGACATGTGTGAGAATTGTGCAAACAATCCTCAAGTATGTCCGTCCATACTCAATGAAAAATCATGGGGAGTGCACCCACAATTTCCCAATATGTGCTCTGGCCAATGAGGCTCTGCACTGAGAGTGTACAATTGTAAAATTGGCCCTGTAGTATTTATTATGTAGGTATACATGTATCCAACTAGTGTATAAAACACTAGTTAGGCCACAACTTGAGTACTGCATACAGTTCTGGTCACCACATTACAGCAAAGATGTGATTGCACTAGAGAGGGTACAGAGGAGATTTACGAGGATGTTGCCAGGACTGGAGAATTTTAGCTGTGAGGAAAGATTGGATAGGCTGGGGTTGTTTTCATTGGAACAGAGGAGGCTGAGGGGTGATTTAATTGAGGTGTACAAAATTATGAGGGGTCTAGATAGTGTGGATAGGAAGGACCTATTTCCCTTAGCAGAGGGGTCAGTGACCAGAGCACATAGATTTAAAGTAATTGGTAGAAGGATTAGACTGGAGCTGAGAAAAAAAATTTTCACCCAGAGGGTGGTGGGGGTCTGGAACTCTCTGCCTGAAAGGGTGGTAGAGGCAGAAACCCTCAACTCATTTAAAAAGTACCTGGATGTGCACCTGAAATGCCATAACCTACAGGGCTACAGACCAAGTGCTGGAAAGTGGGATTAAGTTGGATAGCTCTTTTTCGGCCGGCACGGACATGATGGGCCGAATGGCCTCCTTCTTTGCCGTAACTTTCTATGATTCTATGATCCAGCAGAGGGAGCTACTCATGGAGGTAATGCTGTCATTCATTTGGTAAGCTGCTGGCTGAGAGATGGGTGTTAAAAGTTAGAAAATGGTTGCTAATACAAAAGGAATAAAGCCCCAGCCTGGCTCTGTTGGCAGTATTTTTGCCTGAGTCAGAAGGTTACATCAGGACTTGAGAACGTAATCTAGGTTGGCACATAAATGCAGTATTGAGGAAGTGCTGCATTATTAGAGGTGTCACCTTTTGGGTGAGATGTTAAACCTCATCTGCCTAGGCGGGTGAAAGTAAACGATCGCATGGCGCTACTTGAAGATCAGTGGAATTCCCCTGGTGTCCTGGCCAAAATCCCCCCCTTAGCCAACACCACTAAAAAAAAACAATGAACTGGACGTTCATTTAATTTGCTGTGTGTTGGACTTTGCTGTCTGCAAATTAGCTGCAACGTTTGCCCACATAACATTTCTTTAAAACCTTGGAAAGTGATCCTCATGGAGTGTTTTGTTTTTCATTTTACTCAGAATCCAGTTCCACACATGACAGGAAGGCACAGATAAATTGGGTGGTAAATATCTTAATGGGCAGTAGGGAAGTCATGCTGTGGCCAGTGGCTGGAAGGCGCAATTTCACTGTGTGGAACTGGGCCTGTTTTTGCTTTTCATGTAGTAAACCGGTCCTCTACTTTCAAATTCAACTTGGCACAGTCCAACCCTATAACAGTTGACTTCAAGTGATCATGCTAAAATGCATTACATAGAATGTACAGCACAGAAACAGCCCATTCGGCCCAACTGGTCTATGCCAATGTTTATGCTCCACACAAGCCTCCTCCCTCCCTACTCCATCTAACCCTATCAGCATACCCTTCCATTCCTTTCTCCCTCATGCGTTTATTTAGCTTGTCCTTAAATGCATCTATGCTAGTCACCTCAACTACTCCTTGTGGTAGCGAGTTCTACATTCTAACCATTCTCTGGGTAAAGAAGTTTCTCCTGAATTCTTTATTGGATTAATTAGTGACTATCTTATATTTATGACCCTTAGTTCTGGTCTTCCCCACCTCTACCCGATCAAACCCTTTCATAATCTTAAAGGCCTCTATCAGGTAATCCCTCAGTCTTCTCTTTTCTAGAGAAAAGAGCCCCAGCCTGCTCACTTTTTCCTGATGATGATATAACCTCAGTTCTGGTATCATCCTAGTAAATCTTTTTTGCACCTTCTCCAGTGCCTCTATATTCTTTTTATAATATGGAGACCAGAACTTTTCACAGTATTCCAAGTCTGGTCTAACCAAGGTTCTATACAAGTTTAACAAAACTTCTCTGCTTTTCAATTCTATCTAGAAATGAAATCCAGTGCTTTGTTTGCTTTTTTTCATGGCCTTATTAACCTGTGTCATTACTTTTTAGTGATTTGTGTATCTGTACCCCCAGATCCCTCTGCTCCCCTACCCCATTTAGACTCTTATTATCCAATCAGTATGTGGCCCCCTTATTCTTCCTATCAAAATGTAATACCTCACACTTATCTATATTAAAATTCATTTGCCATTTATATGCCCATTCTGCAAGTTTATTAATGTTTTCCTATATTTTGTTGCAGTCCTCCTCCGTATTAACTATACCCCCCAATTTGGTGTCTTCCGCAAATTTTGAAATTGTACTTCCGATTCCCGAGTCCAAATTGTTTATGTGAATGGTGAACAACAGTGGTTCCAGCACCAATCCTTGTGGAACACCACTTCCCACCTTTTGCCAGTCTGAGTAACTGCCTTTAACCTGTACTCTGTTTTCTGCTTTGTAGCCAGTCTTGAGTTTACTATGTGGTACCTTTTTGAAGGCTGTTTGAAAATCCTAATACGTTACATCTACTACGTTACCCTTGTCTACCCTTTCTGTTACTTCTTCAAAGAATTCAATAAGGTTGGTCAAGCATGACCTTTCCTTTTGAAATCCGTGCTTACTATTCTTTATTATATTTTCGGTTTCTAGATGTGTTTCTATTACATCTTTGAGTGAGGATTCCATTATTTTTCCTACCACCCACGTTAAGCTAATTGTTCTATAATTCCCTGGACTGTTTCTGTCTCCCCTTTTAAATATAGGAATCACATTAGCTGTTCACCAGTGCTCTGGCACTATTCCCCTTTCTAATGAATTTTTATATATATGCAATAATGCCTCTACTATCTCTTCCCTAACTTCTTTTAATATGCACAGATGCAATCCATCTGGACCAGGGGTTTTATCTTCTGTAAGTTTGATTAGTTTATCAATTATCTCCCCTCTTTCTATCTTAAATGTCTTTATATCTTTTTTGATCTCTTCTAATGTCATGCCCACCATGTTAGTCTCCCTGGTAAATACTGAGGCAAAGTAATTATTTAATATTTCTCCCATTTTGCTGTCATTACTTGTGTGTATCACTTAGCGGCCCTATCCCAATCCTGATTCATTTGTTATTTATATGTTTGTAGAATACTTTTCTATTTCTTTTTATATTCCTTGATAATTTAATAGTTTCTCTTTGCCTTCCTAATTTTTTTTTAAACCTCTTTCCTAACCTTTTCATATTCCCTTTTGTCATCCTCTCCTTTGTTGTCTATGTACTTAGTGTATACCTGTTTCTTTAGTTTCAATTTTGCCCTTATTTCTTGATTCATCCATGTTGTATCATTGTTGATTAGTTTGTTCTTGCTTTTTAGTGAGATATATTTCTTCTGGACTCTCGATCACCATTTTAAATGTTTCCCACTGCTTTTCTATGTCTTTGCTTATCAGTAAATTTTTCCAGTTTATTTTCCCTAGTTCCATTCTCATCCCCTGAAAAATCAGCTTTTTTCCAATTTATTACATTGGTCTTTGTCTTACTTGTGTCCTTCTCAATCTTTATCTTAAACCTAATTATGTTGTGATTGCTATTGCCTAGATTTTCCCCATCACTTACTTCTCTTATCTGTCCTGGTTCATTTCCCATTACTAGATCCAGCAGTACTTTTTCCTCTTGTTGGGATTTTTACATACTGGGTAAGAAAGGAGTCCTGCACACATTGTAAAAACTCCATTCACTGTACCCATTTACCTACCTCTTCTTGCCAGTTTATTTCAGGATAGTTAAAATCTCCATGATTATTATTCTATGTCCTTTACTCATTTCATATATTTGCTTACATATTTCTTCCTCCACCTCCTTGCCACTATTAGGTGGTCAGTGGTATACCCCTATTAGCTTGATCAGTTCCTTATCTTTTATTTCAATCCATATGGATTCTGTTTCTATCCTTCTCATAATTATGTCCCTTTTTTCTTCTGCCATTATGTTTTCTCTAATTAGTACAGCTACTCCACCCCTCTTCTTCCTTCACTATTCTTTCTGATTATGTTATAGCCTGCAATATTTAGTTGCCAGTCCTGTTCTTTATGTAGCTATGTTTCAGTTATTCCTACTACATCTGGTTCCTCACGATGGATTATTGCCTCCAGTTCCCCCGTTTTATTTTGGATGCTGTGTACATTGCTGTACAGGCAGTTTAATTCATCTTTAATAGTTGTTTCTTTTGCTTTATTTTTGATAGTCCTTTTATACTTGTTTTATTACTGTATTTGTTCCTTGACAGTTTGTTATCTTTATTCTTTACCCTGGTCTGATCTTTACATTCATCTCCTGTTTCTTTCATCTTTAAGCTTTTGTTATTACTACCAGATCCATTCCCCCATCTTGCTAGTTTAAAGCCTTATGCAAGGCCCTATTTTTCCCTTCTGCTAGGACTCTGGCCCCATTCCAGTTCAGGTGGAGCCCATCCCAGTGGTACAGCTCCTTCTAGTCCCAGTACTGGTGCCCCTGTCCCATGAAATGGAACCCCTCCTTCCTACACCACACATTCACCTTTCTGATCTGCCTATCCCTATGCCAATTAGCACATGGCTCAGGTAGTACACCTGAGATTACCACCTGTGAGGTCCTTCTTTTTAAATTTATTCCCTTAGCAGGACCTCCTCCTTGTTCTTCCTTAGGTCATTGGTGCCAACATGGACCACAACAACTAGCACCTCCCCCTCCCTTCCCAAGTTCCTCTCCAGTTGCTCAGGGATGTCCTTTACCCTTGGGCCAGGTAGGCAACACACCCTCCTGGACTCTTGGTTGCAACTGCACAGGATGCTATCTAACCTTCTAATTATAGAATCCCCTATGATTACAACCTTTCTATTCTGATCCTCTCCCCCATGGACTGCTTCACACTCCACAGTGCCACGGTTAGCATTCTGGGCATCCTTCCTGCAGCCTTCATTCTTATCTTCACAGCTATCAAGTACCTCATACCTGTTAGATAGGACCTCCCCCTCCCCCATGTGTCAGAGTGTCTAACTCACACTCTAGCTCAAAGACTCTGAGCCAGAGTGTCTCAAGCCAGAGACATTTACTGCAGCTGTGGCAATTCAGAACAGTTTCACTGTCCACAAACTCCCATATACAACAGTCCCAAAACACAGCCTGTACTGCCATCACTAGTTTTTATTTATTTAATCCATAGTTTATTTCTAGGACTAATAGAAACACTTGAAATCTAGATTATTTTTAGTAACTGGATTTAGCTTGATTTCAAAAAATTAGTAATTACTTAGTTTTTTTATTTTTTATTTACATTTTAAAAGTTGATAGATTAGTTTATAGCCTCTTGGTTTAAATCACTTAGCACCTCCTTCCCCCTCTGCACTTAATTCCCACACTCACCAAATTCCCAGTTGAAAGTCCTCACTCTGCTCACAATTCACACCATTAGACTTTCACTCTCTGTCTTGCTCAAGCTCTATGCTTTTGCAAAAATCCTTGTATTATATACCTTCCTGACAAACCCTAGTTATAATTGGTTAGTCAACTTCCAGCCACAATGATTAATACCGAGTCAGGAACCTACTAACAGCTAATTGTCTGTTAACTATTAACTGCCACTGACTTGCAGGTTTTTAAAGTTAGTAAATTAAGTTCAATCTAAGTTAAATTTCAGTTTAAGCCCATGGGATCCAAGGGAAAGTGGCGAGTTGGATCCAAAATTGTCTCACTGGCAGGAAACAAAGGATAATGGTTGAAGGGTGTTTTTGCGACTGGAAGGCTGTTTCCAGTGGGATTGCGCAAGGCTCAGTACTAGGTCCCTTGCTTTTTGTGGTCTGTATTAATGATTTGGACTTGAATGTGGGGGGCTTGATCAAGAAGTTTGCAGATGATACAAAAATTGGCCGTGTGGTTGATAGTGAGAAGGAAAGTTGTAGACTGCAGGAAGATATCAATGGACTGGTCAGGTGGGCAGAAAAGTGGCAAATGGAATTCAATCCAGAGAAGTGCGAGGTAATACATTTGGGGAGGGCAAATAAGGTAAGGGAATACACAATAAATGGTAGGATACTGAGAGGTGTAGAGGAAGTGAGGGACCTTGAAGTGCATGTCCACAGATCCCTGTAGATAGCAGGACAGGTAGATAAGGTAGTTAAAAAGGCATTCGGGATACTTTCCTTTATTAGCCGAGGCATAGAATATAAGAGCAGGGAGGTTATGCTAGAACTGTATAAAACATTGGTTATGCCACAGCTTGAGTACCACGTATAATTCTGGTCACCACATTACAGGAAAGATGTGATTGCATCTAGAAAGGGTACAGAGGAGATCTACGAGGATGTTGCCAGGACTGGAGAACTTTAGCTATGAGAAAAGACTGGATAGGCTGGGATTGTTTTCTTTGGAACAAAGGAGGCTGAGGGGAGATTTAATTGAGGTATATAAAATCATGATGGATCTAGATAGCGTGGATAGGGAGGACCTATTTCCCTTAGCAGAGGGGTCAGTGAACAGGGCTCATAGATTTAAAGTAGTTGGTAGAAGAATTAGAGTGGAACTGAGGAGAAATTTTTTCACCCAGAGGGTGGTGGAGGTCTGGAACTCAGTGCCTGAAAGGGTGGTAGAGGCAGAAACCTTCAACTCATTTAAAAAGTACTTGGTTAAGCACTTGAAATGCCGTAACCTACAGGGCTACAGACCAAGTGCTGGAAAGTGGGATTAAGCTGGATAGCTCTTTTTGGGCCAGCACGGACACGATGGGCCGAATGGCCTCCTTCTTTGCCGTAACTTTCTATAATTGTATGACTCTATGATAAGAAAGAAACACATTTACTACTTACCAGTGAATTCCCACACTCACCAAATTCCCAGTTGAAAGTCCTCACTCTAAGTCCTCACTCTATTAGCAATTCACTCCGTTAGAGGTTCACTCTCTGTCTTTACCAATCCCTATGCTCAAGCCTGTGTAACAGGATATGAACACAATGAAGGAGACGATTGGTTGTCACCAATTGTGTGTGTACGAATGCCACATGTATTCCTGGTGGTAAGGTTCTGCACCAGGATGGCCTATTCATAAAATTGGCCCTTGCATTCATTGGTGATGGATAGCAACTGGCGGCCAGAAAATAGTGCGTTTATGAACTCGCTGGAGCTTTCGGACCCTGTTGTCAACTGATAATGCCTTCTCACACAGAATGATGAAGAACAAAGAAGGGAGATAACATGGCAGCAGAAGCAGAATGACTGCACCCAATATTATTGCAGCAACTATATCAACAGGCCAAGTCACAACTACCTGGAAATGATGGAGAAGAACTGCCTTTCAAGGCTCTGGTTCAGCAGGGAGACAATGACAAAATATTGCCACCTGTTGTATGGAGACCTGCAGCCAATCTCAATCATAGCGACAACACTGCCAGTAACAAGTGACTGTGACCCTCAAATTGTATGCTTTGTCATAAGAGAAAATTGAATTATCAGCCAATTTGCTGTCCAAAGATTTATCAAACGGGTGATAGATGCATTATTCAACACTCTCATTTCCTTTCCCACTGAACATCAGCAGCAGCATGATAGGGCTCCCCATTTTAATGGAATGCTGTAAGGTTGAGTGTTTCACAAGGGGCTGTAGTAAAAGACTAACAGGTTAAGAGGAAACACTTGATAGCATGCAAGCTTAAAGAAGAGAGTGTCAGAACTTAGATTTATACAGCGCTGTTCATGACCCCAGGGTGTCCCAAAGTGCTTCACAGCCAATTAAGTGCTTTTGCAGTGCAGTTACTGTTGTCATGTAGGGAATGCTTAAGACAGTTACTAGGTATAAAAAACTGTTGCTAACCTTAGTTGGGCAGCTTTCCTCTAATCTGCCATCTCTTTCCTTATTTACACCCTGTCCACTATTTTCATTGGAAAGGTTCTTAGAGTGGCAAACAGCAGTGTCCTACTGTGCCTCACTTCCTGAAGCATGAGCTCACATGCTTCTTCTGTCAACGCGAGAGTGTGCTTTCCAGAACTCACCATTTTATTGCAGTTATTCACCTTCAGTCACCTGAGATTGCTGATCATCAGAGAATGCAGCCCTTTATGTAGCTGTTGCAGCCCTCTAAAAATTTCTGGCAACTTTATGTCTGCTCAGACAGGCAGCCCATTGTGCGGGCAAAAGCTCACCTTGAATAAGTAATTAGGTTCAAACCTGGAAATTCTGGCAGGACCGTCAGTGTCTGCCATTTGGCAGAGTCTCCTATGGCAGTGCACACAAGCAAGAATTTTTACTCTAAAATTATCTTTCAGCAGGAATACCACCAATTTTGAAAAATTATTGTAATATGTTCCGATCCATCATGTTAAAAAAAAAAGTTTCAATTCACAGCTATGCCAAAGGAGTTGTGAAATTATGAAGTAAAATTTTCAGTTATCGATGTGTGACTGTTTACACTTTGCTTTTCATTTTTTGCTGAGTATCACAGAGCAGGAGAAAAGTGAAACGCTGAAAGAAAAAACTGAACATGTGTGACTATAGCAATATCTGTGCTTAGCATAAAATGTCAGCTTTTTCAAATATAGTAACTGGAACAGTCGAAAATTATTGAAGAATTTCTCTGTTCAGTATTAAAATGGCTTGATATAATATATTCCTTGCAGCATGCAGGGAATTGAAACCCATGTAGTTCAAAGCTTATGGCAAACGCAGGATAAACACAGCCTGAAATATGTTATAAGGGGTTGATGTCATAAACCACAAATGTAAAGCGAGGGCAGTTTTTTAAGCATCATCTCCTCACTGCTATCTTTATTTCACAGCATGAGGAAGATCTTAAAGGTCTCTCACAAATTCATATCATAGATTCTGACTGATCCTGTAAGCAGACATCTGTATGACAGCTCACGTCACCTGATCTGTACTGATAGATGCTGAATGTGAGGTTTTGAATGGTTTTCAAATTAACTTAGACAATAAGAATAGGATAAGAGGACACAAGTACAAAATTCACAAAATGCAAATAAGGTTAGATATTAGGGAAAAAAAACCCTTCCCCCACCCCACCCCCAGAGTAATTGTTTCTGGTCAACTGACATGTAGCTGAATCAATGCCTGTTGGAATGGGGATGTGAGGGTTATAGAAATATTAACAGCGCTGCTTAATTATTTTCAGTGGAGATAGGGAACAGAAGTTAGGGGGTAATTTTAACCTAACCCACCCAACATGGAGAATAAAATTGGGCGGGGTGTAAAACAGGCAGATCACCCGATCTCGTCAGTTTCCCGCCAGATGGGTTAGGTTAAAATGACCCCTTTAGTGTTCCTTAAAGCAGGGAATCGACAGATTGTTGGAAGGAAGCTTGTGACTGAATAATTACACATGGACTCTGCATGAGGTGGGCTTGATGGGCTGAGTGGTGTTTTCTTGCTGTGGACTTTGTTATATTCTTAGGGTTTGCGGAGGAGTTGGCTATCTTTGAATTTTTCAAACCTGTGATAACTTAAGAGCTATTAGCCTAAATGTTCCTAGTATGTGCTGGTGGCGAGGAACCTCGCCTTCTGCCAGTGCATACCAAAACAGTGCAGGCACTTTACACGTGATTTTCCAATATGTGCTGATGGCGGGCGAGGTTCCCCACTGTGAGTGAAAGCTCAGAACATTACCTACATTGTTTTATGATCCTCACAGGGATCAACTCTTACTATAAACTGACCAATCCCAGTACCTTCAGGAGTCACTAGTACTGATTACTCTGGATTTCTGAATAGGGGGTTAATCAGATGGAGCCAAGAGATGCTTCCCTGAGTTGTTTTTGGTTAGTCCTCCTATGTGGGCTGCCTGGATTTGGATGCTGTGGCACATTATCCAGATCAGGGTAGATTATATATTTGCTCCATTGGAACCAGGATAAACCCTAAAGATCCGCCCTTTTTTTGAACGGTGCTCATCAAGCTGCATACTGAATTTATCCACAGGAGACTAATACTCAACAACTTCTGCATTTATAACATCAGTAATGTAGCAAAATGTCCCCAAAGTGCTTCACAAGAGTGGGGGAAAAGCAGATACTGAGCAGGAATCAGGAGGACAGTTAAAGGAGGTGACCAAAAGTGAGGTTGAAGTAGTAGGTTTTGAAAAGACATTTAAAAATTGAGAGAGATGGAGCAAAGCAGAGGGGTCTAGGGAGCGAATTTTAAAATGCTGGGCCCTGTGCTCAGTGACCTACATTGGCTCCCGGTCCAGCAACGCCTTGATTTTAAAATTCTCATCCTTGTGTTCAAATCCCTCCATGGTCTCGCCCCTCCCTATGTCTGTAACCTCCTCCAGCCCTACAACCCTCTGAGAACTCTGCATTCCTCCAATTCTTGCCTCTTGTGCATCCCCGATTTCCTTTGCCCCACCATTGGCAGCCGTGCCTGCAGCTGTCTATGCCCTAAGCTCTGGAATTCCCTCCCTAAACCTCTCTGCCTCTCTTCCTCTCTCGCCTCCTTTAAGACACTCCTTAAAAACTACCTCTTTGACCTAGCATTTTGTCACCTGTCCTAATATCTTCTTATGTGACTTGAGGCATGATTTTGACCCTGAGCGGGGAAGGGAGCGGGGGTGTCAAATTGCGGACGGGAAACCTGGAAGAACGGGTTTCCCGGACGTCCTTACAATTTTGATGTAAGGACGTCTTTCATTTTGTTTTGTCGGTTTCCCGTCTTACTGACCGGCCTGATTGACAGGCTGGCTTCAGTTAGTCGGGAGAGCAGCCAGGGAGAGGACATGTTCAGGTAAGTCTTTAGTTGTATGGATGGGGGGACATGGGTGGGCACAGGGGTATGGGTGGGCACAGGCCACTGATGGGCATGGGGGCACTGGTGGGCATGGGGGGGCAGTCAGACATGGGAGGGATGTCGGGATCGGGGGACATCACGGGGGTCCGCGATCGATTGTTGAGGGGGGGGGGATCGGAGATCGGGGTGGGGGAGTCCACGATCATTTGGGGTGTCGGGGATTGGGGTGTCTGTGATCATTGGGGAGGGGTTTTGGAGTTCGGAGGGGGGGGTCCGCGAACACTGGGGGGACATTGCAGGTAGGTTTGTTGGGCCTGGTGGAAGCACTCCTGTTCCTCCAGGCCCACGAGCTGTGCCAGAAAGACACCTACCTGCAGTTTCGGGCCTTCTCGCCTCCTCTCGCGAGACGTGAATGAGAAGGCCCGGGAATCCTGGCCCCAGGGGTTGAAATTGCAAAACCTGCAAAAATGGAGGCCAACAGTCCCGCCCCAGTGTAAACCAGAAATGGGCGGGTTGGGGGCAGGTCTAAAATGGTTGCGATTTTGAATGCCCCCGCCTCGCCCCCAACCCACCCATTTTTCAATGTTAAAATCGTGCCTTTGGTGTGAAATTTTATCTGGTAATGGTCCTGGGAATCGCATTGAGACCTTTTACCACGTTAAAGGCGCTATATTACATAGAATTTTACAACACAGAAACAGGCCATTCGGACCAACATGGCAAGTGTTTATGTTCCACACGAGTCTCTTCCCACCTTAGTTCATCTCATCCTATTAATATATCCTGCTCACAACTCTGAGTATAGAAGTTTCTCCTGAATTCCTTATTGGATTTATTAATGCCTATCTTATATTTATGGCTCCTAATTTTGGACTCCCCCGCAAGTGGAAGCATCTTCTCCACGTCTACCCTATCAACCCCGTCATAATTTTAAAGACCTCTATCAAGTCACTTCTCAGTCTTCATTTTTCTGGAGAAAAGAGCCCCAGCCTGTTCAGTCTTTCCTGTGCACTAGTTCTGGGGAATGAAGTGGAGCATATTTCAGTGGGGGAGCATTTGGGGAACAATGATCATAATATCATTAGGTTTAGAATAGTTATGGAAAAGGACAAGGAACAATCAAATGTGAAAATACTTAATTGGAGGAGGGCTAACTTCAGTGAGTTAAAAAGGGATCTTGCCCAGGTGGATTGGAATCAAAAATTGGTAGGCAAAACTGTAATTGAACAATGGGAGGCCTTCAAGGAGGAGATGGTTCGGGAACAGAGTAGACACAGTCCTACGAGGAGGAAAGGAAGGGCATCCAAAGCTAGAGCTCTCTGGATGACAAAAGATGTAGAGATTAAAATGAAACAGAAAAAGGAGTTTTATGATAAATGTAAGGTTCATAGTACAGTAGACAACCAAGGTGAATACAGAAAGTATAGAGGCGGTCTAAAAAAGGGAATAAGAAGGGCAAAGAGAGAGAATGGATTAGCAGCTAACATAAAAGGGAACCCAAAAGTCTTTTATAAACATATAAATAGTAAAAGGGTAGCCAAAGGAAGCGTGGGACTGATTAGGGACAAAAAAAGCGATCTACCGGGGAGGCAGAGGGCGTGGCTGAGGTATTAAATGAATACTTTGCTTCGGTCTTCACAAAAGAAGAGGATGCTGCCATTGTAGCAGTAAAGGAAGAGGTAGTAGTGATGTTGGATAGGATAAAAATAGATAAAGAGGAGGTATTTAAAAGATTGGCAGTACTCAAAGTAGAAAATTCACCTGGTTCCAGATGGGATGCATCCTAGGTTACTGAGGGAAATAAGGGTGGAAATTGTGGAGGCTCTGGCCACAATCTTCCAATCCTCCTTAGATATGGGAGTGGTGCCAGAGGACTGGAGGATTGCAAATCTGACACCCCTGTTCAAAAAAGGGGAGTGTGAAAAACCCGGCAATTATAAGAGAATCAGCCTGTCGTCAGTGTTGGGGAAGACCATAAGAGATAGGAGCAGGAGTAGGCCATTCGGCCTGTCGAGCCCACTCCGCCATTTAATGAGATCATGGCTGATCTGATTTTTACCTCAACTCCACTTTCCCGCCCTTTCCCCATATCCTTTGACTCCCTTGCTGAACAAAAATTTGTCTAACTCAGCCTTGAATGTATTCAATGACTCAGCCTCCACAGCATTTTGGGGTAAAGAATTCCAAAGATTCACGACCCTCTGGGAGAAGAAATTCCTCCTCATTTCCGTCTTAAACGGGCGACCCCTTATTCTGAGACTATTCTGTCTTTGAACTTTTAGAAGGGAAACTTTTAGAGACAATAATCCGGGACAAAATTAATTGGCACGTGGAAAAGTATGGGCTAATAAATGAAAGTCAACCCGGATTTGTTAAAGAAAAATCGTGTTTGACTAACTTGATTGAGTTCTTCGATGAAATAACTGAAAGGGTTGATGAGAGTAGTGCGGTTGATGTTATGAATATAAATACAAGTTGTTGTTGTTGTTGTTGTTGTTGTTATGATAGCTAAAGTCTCTGCCACAAGTTGTGAAACAGAGGGAAGGGGATGCACAGTGAGTCAGGCTCAGAACAGCAAGGGTGCAAACTAAGATGTTGCACTGGAGGAGGTTGGGGAATGAAGGTGTTACAAAGCCATTGGGGAGATTTGTAAATGAAAACAGAAACTGCGAAATCCATCCTTTGGGGATGGAGAATCAGTCAATGATCAACCTTCACTGTTTATCTAAGATCCAATAGCCTGCTCTGAGTTTTTGTAGCCAAGAGCATTTATTACTGTAGCTAATTGTCTCTATGCTAATGACACTAATTATTATTTTTGGTTTGAAAAATCTACCCTAAACACCATATTTGAATTATATTTTTTTCACCATTGTTCAGTGGTGATAATATTTTACAAATTGTACTTACTATGTCTCAAAGAAACCACAAAGCTTTTCAAAGTAATTTTGAACAAAAAAATTCAAATCATTTCTGACATTGTAAAGGTGTGTGGATCCTGTGTGAGCGCATATGTTTGCAGGCGAGCTTAACAAAAATTACTGCTTCTATGTGTGAATTGTATTGGAGCTTCAGACATACTGTGCCATGCAATAATAGGACACCGATTTAAACCTGTGATTTCCTAGATGGTGAATTTTCAATCTCAGGTTTAGGGAGGGAGGGAAAACCGGACATCCAGTCAACCCAATACGCACCTTCTTGTGATCAACTGAAAAAGCAAGGTTGTCAGAGGCCTGAAAGCAGGCTGGGAAAATACATGTAATAGAGAGACTGAAAACAGAAAAGGAGAGAAATTGAATTTCAATAAAATCGGTTTTAATGAAAAGTATGAAAAAAATCACACTGGAGCACAAATTGAGGCTAACTTGATGACCTTTGAATAGCATTTTTAGAGCTGTTTGAACTACAAATTCAGCTCATTTAAGAACTCAATCAAAGTGAAAAAAGTACTTAATGAAAAATACTGGATCTCTAACCTCCCTACAGCTGAGTTATTCTTTATTGACAAAGTGATGTAAAATCTTTCTTATGAAAGATTAACAGAGCTTAACATTTTTGAAAATTCTGTTCAGGTCGCCTACACCATGCAACCACTCTATGCCTAGAGGACAAGCTAGCAACCTACTCTAAGGCCTCTGTCAGTACCACACTTGAAAAATACAAAACAATACACTAGCTGGGTGCTATAAGAGTAAGTTAGTTGATTCTGCATGTTTTGTTTGTGTGTTACTTTGATTTTTCTGTTTCCTCCTTTGGGAAAACTCCTTGCACAGGATTTGCATGCTTCCTGATGATATGGCCAACACCAAGAACTCACTACTTTGTGGTGAATAAGAGGGAGGAGGAATGGTCAGAGTGCAAGAGAGGAAGGGTGAACCTGCATCTTTCCTCTATTGCAGTGCATTGCTGCATCAGTGTAACTCCGCAACTTCTTATTTAAAAGGTACAACCAAGTATAGAAACTGAGCTTAGAAATAAAGAGAAACACTGACGTGCAAGCCCGTGTAATACATCTCCTAACGTTAAAACATGCAGAATGAACGTGTACAGAGATAGTGTAAGACAGATAAGAAGCAGGTAAAATGGTGAGAGGAAGTAAGTGACAGGATGGAAAATGGAAATGCCATTTAGAGGTGTTCAGATCAGAGAAGGAATTTAAGTTATCACTCTTGTTTGGCAGTAACGTAATAAGGCAATGAACCACTCCAGCACTGATTAAATCAAAGCAGGAGAACCACTTGTTATTGAGGAACTCCAAACACATACCTCAGTGTGTTTGGCTCTCGGTCTGATGACACCAATAATGCCACCTTGGGAGGAATGCATTGGAATGGAGGTACTGGTCCAATTTTTTCAATGCTGTCAAAGTAGCTGTATTATCCAAAGAGCCCCAGTCCCTAACTGGGCAGTGATACCGTTCTCATTTTTCAAAGATGTTCAAGATTATTTAATCTTTTGACTAATTTTGAGAAGGAATATTGTTAGATATATGATGCTATGCCAAGTAGCATGTATAGTTGTGTAAAGGCAGATTTGTGTATAGGATGACTCCTCCAAAATTCCACCCCAAATCCAATTAGACAAGGGTTAACATTGCAATAGTACTATGTTAACTCATCAATCTAAATTTACTGCTGGAATTTGCTGGAAGTCTTGTGGGATTAGTTTATTAGCCTTGATAAACTAATAAATAAGATGTCAGCCTTGGCTCAGTGGTAGCATTCTCACCTCTGAGTCAGAAGGCCATGGGTTCAGCCCTACTTCAGAGACTTGAGCACATAATCTAGGCTGGCACTTCAATGCAGTACTGAGGGCATGCTGCACTGTCAGAAGTGCTGTCTGTCAAATTAGACATTAAACCGAGGCCCTGCCTGCCCTTTAAGGTGGATGTAAAAGATCCCATGGCAGTATTCGAAGACGAGCAGGTGGGTTCTCCCGTTGTCCTGGCCTACATTTATCGCTCAACCAATACCTAAAAACAGATGATCTGGTCATTTATTTCATTGCTGTTTGTGGGACCTTGCTGTGCACAAATTGGTAATGTTTCCTACATTACAACACTGGCTACACTTCAGAAAAACTTCTTTGGCTGTAAAGTGCTTTGGGATAAAATCTTTTCTTTCTTTCTCTCTCTCGCTTTCTCTCTCTAACGGGAAGCACATTCATAGGGCTTAAAGTATATTTGCAATGTAAATAGTACTTTTTCCTTCTCCTTAGTATGGACAGCATTTTTTGGGCAGCTACGGAAAGAGCCATCCCATTCTTTAAAGATGCCAATAAATCAGTCTGCAGCATATGACATAGCTCAGTCAGTGCCTCTAAGTGAAGCTTAGGCGCTGAATATAAGTGTCCTCTGACATGCCTAGATAGGAATGGTGTGTAGTCTGTAAAGATGGGTCCTTGAGTTTTGATGGCAATGAACATTCTGCCTGAGCTGTCATCGCACTTGAATATTTTGTGACCTCACCAATTCATCCTCCTTGTGTAATTCATGCAGCACTATGGGAGCAGCCAAAAGAATACCTATCCTTCCAACCTTGTTAGTGCAATTTGTACTGCAGCAGTAAATGGAAAGACTTTAGGAAAGTCTGCCTTAGTAAACAGAAGGCTTCAGCAAAAAGGCAGAAACAGCAGGAGAAATAAAAGTATGCAAGATGTTCAATGCACAAGTAGAGAAATGCTCCCTGCAAAAAAAAACTAGACTTCAACAGTTACTAAAAAAACAGCTACCTTGCCTTAAGAAGCACTGTAAAGCAGGCCAGACCCATTTAGCTATTATCAGCCATTTTATATGGGCAAAGTATGCGCTGGGAGCGAAGCCTCACCTGCAGTCATAAAATTCTACACAGTATCTGATTTGCATACATTTTCATTTTAAATGAAGCTAATGCACAGCTTTAGGATGGTGTCCTCCCTTGCCCCAAATTCCCTCTTGGAAAATTGGGCGAAGTGTGAATCAGGCATGCAAGATTGAGGGCTGATTTTCTGACCTGCATTTGCTGCCAGCACTGTTGGTAGAGCATCGTAAAATTTAGCTTATGTGTTAGTCTTTTTTCTGTTAGATTTAATTGCATCATTTGAAGTTGTTGACTCGTGATAAAGATTACAAGTTGAGTGCTGTACTTGCTGACTGTAGTTGTGATGCTGTGGTCGAGGTACTCTCTTGTGTTCAGCCACTGCATCACAGATACACTCAGGATGTACACTACTCAACCTGCACCCAAAGTGGGAGCTGAATACAGAGCCACAAAATCACTAGAAGAGTCAGCATGAACAGTACTCATCCTGCACATGGTGTGCACTGAGTGTGACTCTAACTGCAGTAAAGAGTAATTAAATTCACAACATCACTGCTCTCTTGTTGATAGTCATATGTAGGAATATATAATGCTTTACTGCATCATTCATTTAAAGCCATCTGCTTTGTTTGGTTGAAATTTATTGCACTGCATTATTTCCATTAGTAGTTAAAACAGGAACCGTACAAAGTTGTTGACATATACCTGTGGAGCCACCTTGATGAACATTGTGACATATTCAGAGACATTTTTAATTGTTAAAGTAACTCTACTGCAGTTCAAAAAATAATGTCATGACTTTTTTTTATAAGTTCATATAGTTATTTATTAAAGGAGAGCTCAAAAATACATACTGCGATGTCAATAAATTATCCTATTGATTTCCCTTTCAATTACCTTTCCACTAATTAACTGTAGTACCCGTGACCAACATTCTATCATACAACAATTGTATTTTCACCAGATCAATACAGTTTTTGCAGAGATCAGCATAAAGACGGTCCAATTTAGAAACCTATTTAGATCAGAGGTGAATAATTGTGATCACTATTTAAAACTGAATTTCACACGTACTTGCTTATTTCAACATCACTGTTTTCAGTATTATCTATGTTTTAGTCCAGTTTGGTGATGAGCAATCCTGAACCATTTTTTCTATATTAGTGGATCTCCTGTGCCATTGCTCATTGTGAGTCAGTAATTACGCTGTTTCAAGCCCATCTCTCTCTCTCTCTCTCTCAAAAATAATTAGGTAGCATTTGGGTGTGGTTAAAACAACTACTTTTATTTAGCCAGAGTTGTTTTCATCAAGGTTAGACCATCATTGGTAGATACAATATCTAATCAGCAAAAATATAAAAAATCTATATTTGTTTTACCTGTATTAAAAACAACATCTTGTATTTATGTAATGCTTTAAAGTGGAAAAAAGTCCCAAGGTGCTTCACAGAAGCATTATCAGACAAAAGTTGACAACAAGCTGAAGAAGAATATTAGGAGAGGAGACTAAAAGCTTGGTTAGAGGTAGGTTAAGGAGGATCTTAAAGGAGTAGAGAGAAGTTGAGAGGCCGAGAGGTTTAGGGAAGGAATTCCAGAACTTAGGGCCTAGATGGTTGAAAACATGGCAACCAATAGTGGAGCAAAAGGCGTGGGGGATGCTTAAGAGGCCAGAGTTGGAGGAATGCAGAGTTCTTGGAGAGTTGTAGGGCTGGAGGAGGTTTACAGAGATAAGGAGGAGTGAGGCCGTAGGGGGATTTGAACACAAGGATGAGAATTTTAAATTGGAGGCATTGGTGTACTGGGAATCAATGTACATCAGCAAGGACAGGGGTGATAGGTGAGTGGGACTTAGTGTAGGTTAGGATACGGGCAGCAGAGTTTTGGATGAGCTCAAGTTTGTGGAGAATGGAGGATTGGAGGCCGGCCAGGAGAGAATTGGATTAGTTGAGTCTGGAGGTGACAAAAACTTGGATGTGGGTTTCAGCAGCAGATGGGCTGAGGCAGGGGTGGAAACATTCATGGATGTGGAAGTAGCCGGTCTTGGTGATGGAGAGGATATATGGTCGGAAGGTCATCTCAGGGTAAAATAGGACGCCAAAGCTGCGAACAGTCTAGTTCTGTCTGATAGAAGTATTCAAAATTATGAGAGATTTTGATATTGTAAATGGGGTAAAATTATTTCCACTGGTTAGTGAGCGGGTAATTAAATTTACTTACATTAATTTAAGCAAACATAAATTTAAGTTCATCACCAAAAGAATGATGGGATTGATCAAGAGAATTTTTTTTCAATGTAGAGGGCTTTTAGGACATGTACTGCCCTACCAGTGGTGGAACCCGAATCTACAATAATGGGCTGGAACTTGCTCCGACCGGCGTGGCAAGGCTCTCCGCACATCCTGCGGATAAAAAATATGAATATACTCACTGCGTAGACCACAACGTCCATTTGATTAGTTTTGAATTCTTCTCCAGTAGTGCGCCCCGAGATCAGCGCAGGCCATGTGCCCATGCAAAGACTGTGAAAATGGAAGCCAATGCCCACAAGCAGGCAAGTAATACTCATTCATTTAAAGTGACATTCCCTATGATAGTCTAAATAAAAATTTAACATAACATACCTTATTATAAAAAGGCAAGGAAATGATTTATAATGTATTGAAACATACAGAAATTAAAAGTTAAAAAAAATTAAAAAAATTTTAATGATCAAAAAATATTAAAATAGGAATAATTAGACATTCCACCTTTTTAAAATTTAATTTTTTGTTGTTTTGCAGTCATTATAAGTCTTTGCGCTTTTAAAAAGTAGTGTAGGGCTGGTATTTTCAAGCATATCTTCTCGTGGCATAAGTATCTTCATTCCAGCTGGGCAGATGGGTAAGTTTACGATTGTTTGATGATTGTATTGATTGTAGCATAGGGGCACTTTAATTCGGAACTGTCAAAATGCCAGTGAACAATCAGAGCAAGTTCGCGATTTCGGGGTTTTATTGCACATATGCGCATTTGCAAACGTGCTCCGATGGATTAGACAGTGGTTGAAGAGGACGCCATTGTGGAACAGCGTCCAGAGTGAGTAAGTTCTGCCCCTAAATTAATAGCTTTTAAAAGGGAAGGTGATAAATATTTGAAGAAGAAAAACTTAAAAGGGTATGAGAATGTAACTAAGTGACTAGCTTTCTCAGAGTAGGCGCAATGGGCCAAATGGTCTCCTGGGCTGTAAAATTTTAATATTCTATAATAGCTTCAAATTGTCTGAATACTTGGACTGATTCATCAATAATCAGAACCACATACATTTCCTTTTCTTCTTTGTCAAATAGAATCGTTAGTGTTCCAATTTGCATTACTTCACATTTATCTATTTTAACATCCAACTTGAAGTCATCTGCTGAACTGGTTCAGCTCCCTTTAAATAATTTCTTCTTTCCACTTATCACCTGTCTACATAGCTAGATGTTGTCAATAAATATTAGTTTATGGGAAATTCCCTCTTTCATATCATTATAGAATAGAGTGAACACAGGAAGCTTGGAATAAATCCTTGCAGAACTTCACTCCAGACAGCCAGAGCTATTTTTTATTTATCATCACTTTCTGCTATCTGTTACTACATTTTCAAGCGAGTTAGCTAATTTACCATTAATTCCATGAACCTTAATCTTCTCTAAAACTGCTAGCTTGGAGGGACTTTCAAAATGGCATCAAAATGCATTGAACAATTGCAAATTGCCTCATTATTGTGCGGAATATTAAAGCTGACTCGAATGCTTATAATTTTAACTTTAATTAAACTATGCTGCTTTAATTGTTATAAAGTACTCTACTGGTAGATGCAGTGTACATTTTAATCCTACTTGAGGAAGACCTTCCTCTCTCATTCATAGATCATTCATTCATGTGTTGTGCAGCCTGTCCCAGTTCATTCAGCATTATATTCGTTTGATACTTTATTACATATAATATGAAATTTATTTATCCCATAAATTTATTTTGAATTTTCTTTATGCATTTAAGTGCTGTAATGATTGTGTTATATTGGATAATATTTCCTAACTCTAAAGTTATATGATTCTGTGAATGGTATGACTACTGTCATCATGGAGGTGGAAACTCCCTGCCGTTTAATGTGGTGAGAAATGCAAGGTATACTCATCAATCAAGCACTGTACACCCATTCCTGAAATGTTTCAGTATCCATTTAGCTTGGATATGTCCATGGCAGAGTGAAATGTACTGTTAGCATACAGTGTGTTTTTTATTCATTCACAGGGACGTCGATCTCGCTAGCAAGGCTGGCACTTATTGCCCTGAGAGGGTGGTGGTGGGCCTTCTTCTTGAACTGCTGCAATTGAGTATTTTTCTAGGCCACTTCAGGGGGCAGTTAAGAGTCAACCATGTTGGTGTAGAACTGGAGTCACATATAGGCCAGACTCAGTAAGGACAGCAGGTTTCCTTCCCTAAAGGACATTAGTGAATCAGTTGGGTTTTTACAATAATCTGACATCATCCTGATTACTTTTACTGATGCCACTTTTTTAATTTCCAGTTTGTTTAAACTGAATTAAAATTCTCAAAGTGCCGGGATGGGATTTAAACTTACATTTTCTGGATTATTAATCCAGGCCTCTGGATTACTCATCCAGTTACATAGCACTGCACTACATTATTAAATATATTATGATTAAATTAACTGGGGTATTTTTCTGTATTCTATTTCCTGGCATAAACACACTCAGTTGACATGACACTACAAGAATTCAGTACTCCTGTCAGCACTCCTTCATACATCCCAATGTGACTGCAGATGTCCAGTGAGAAAAAAAAACATTGACTGTACAGATCCTTAGTCTGCCAGCATGGTGTGTTCCCAACCTGCCAGGCAGGTGTGAAGGAGAGAACTCTTTGTCCTCAGGCTATTACGGTTGTCAATTGTAAACAATTTTACAACACCAAGTTATAGTCCAGCAATTTTATTTTAAATTCACAAGCTTTCGGAGGCTTCCTCCTTCGTCAGGTAAATGTTCAATTGTACAATTGTCAACCCCAGTCCATCACCGGCATCTCCACATTATTACGGTTGTGTTATCTGTTTAGCTACAGTTTTCCCACAAGGCAGATGGCTATGATCGCTGACAGCTCTTCACACACATGATTGCTCATTGAGCCAGGGGACATTTGACCTTACTACTGTAAAAGTGAGGTACTGTACTATTGCGTATTAAGCCATCATTTAAAGCTTTGCTATTTTCTTCCACTGCTTTTTGCATTGAGAATCCAAAACAAAATTAGAAACTGTCACAATATGATGCCCTTTATATTATAGGTGTTCATAACCATTTATGTGATAATTTTTTTGTCTACACATTATAAAAGTCATTTTTCTTAACTTGTAAGTTCTTCACATTAAAGTATTCTCTATCCACCCCCAGGATGCCCATGGGGAAGAGTGGCATGTTTGTGATGTCATGTTGGGGTTTTGTGGACGTAACTGTCCCTATCCAGGTTGTTAGGTCTTTTTCCAGGAGAAGTAAAGGCACTCATAACTGTATGCAGTGTAGTCACAGAAGGGAATCAAGGGATAGGGGGATAGGGCGGGAAAGTGGAGTTGAGGTAGAAGATCAGCCATGATCGTATTGAATGGTGAAGTAGGTTCGAGGAGCCGTACAGCTGACCGAGACGGAGCGAGAGAGCTATACCGGGAGAGCAAGCTAAACACTGACTGGGAGTTAAACACCAACTGAGGTGCCGTTATCTTCTGAACCTGTAGATGGAGGCTCACTTAAGAAAGGATAACTTCTGTTGAATTTGTGCGCCTTGCTTGTGGAGTGTGTTTGGGGCGAGTTTTAACCCCCAAGACAGGTGGGTTGGGGGCGGAGGTGTTAAAATAATTGATTTTTCAAGCGCGACCGCAACCTGGCTCTAACGCACCCACTTCTGGGTTTAACGGAGGCACGTTTGAATGTGTGCTTGTAACCTGCTCGTCCTTATGAGACGTTGATTAGATCTTTTTAAATTGAATTTCACAATCCTTTAAATTTAACGCCTCCAACGCTGTTTTCCTGCAGGCCCAACAAGCTTAGCTGCCACGATCGGACCCTTGCGATTGGTCGACCCTCCCCCCAATGTCTGAGACATGCCCCCCTGATGTCCACGATCGTCCCCCCATCCAAACCCCAAAGATCCTGATCTCTCCCCGACGCCACCTATCCAACCCCCAAAGATTCCGATCTCTCCCCAATGACCCCCATCCAAACTCTAGCTTACCTTCCATCCGTTCCCCGGCTGCTTTCCCGCCCAACAGGTGAAAGGCCTGTCAATCAAGCTGGCTACTGGGCGGGAAACCTATTGAAAAATTTTAAAACAGGTTCTGCTGTTAAATTCGGTAGGATCTGCAGGAAACCCTTACTTCCGATTTTCCCGTCCGCTCTCTTCCCAGCTCCAAGTTAATATCTAGGCCGGTTAGCGTTTGGTGAGGTTGTTGATTCAGGAGGTTTTGCACCTATGGGCTAACCGTAAATTGGATATTGTAGCATTTTACTGTAACATTAAGATACAGCCATGCCTATGCAACCTGAATTCTCTGTGTCCGTTCGCGTATGCATTTTGGCTGCGTCTCACGGACCCAAGCCCATTACTCTATCTCTTTTTTTTCTTGGTCCCTCTTGGACCCTTCCCTCCTCTCTCCTCCCCTTTCCGTCACTCAATTGTGCAACTTTTAATTTCTTTTCCCTTGGGTACTTTAGCCTACCCCAACCTATCACTACTCCCCTGCCTTCCTATTCTCCTGCTGCCATTACAGGCTTCAGTCCACCTTGGATAAGCCCACAGCCATCCTCTGTGCTTCCCTCAGAATCCTCCAAAGGGCCCATCGAGTCACTGCCTCCTTACGAGCAGCCGCCCAAACTGCTCCATTCTCCTCTCTATTCAACTTTTTCACCCAGCATGCCCACTGGGTGCTAACCTCGCCAACCTCCTTCCTGCCCTGCTCACCTCATCTACTACTGCTGTCTTGGACTTTGCCAGTGGACCAACGATCACCATCCCTCTCTGCATTTGCCTCCAGAATGTCCATTTACTTGCAAACAAGACCCTTGCCATCCAAAACCTTATTGTAAATGATTACATTGACATCCTGACTTTGACTGAAATCTAGCATATGGGTGGCGACAACTTGACCCTATTGAAGCCTCCCTGCCTGGCTGCACTTTCCATCACCTAACCCACCCAAGCTGCCACGGTGGCGATGTGGCCCTTATCACCAAATCATACGTTGGTCTCTCTCCCTACTCCTCTGGTACTTTTGCTTTCTTCGAGCCCCT
The DNA here is from genome assembly GCF_035084215.1 of Heptranchias perlo. NCBI lineage: Eukaryota > Metazoa > Chordata > Chondrichthyes > Hexanchiformes > Hexanchidae > Heptranchias > Heptranchias perlo. The sequence goes on along the minus strand of NC_090330.1, from coordinate 28,393,682 downwards.
CACCTTGCTCCATCCTTCTCGCCTCCCCTTGAAAATCCTCATTGTCTTCTGCCCCCCTCAAGCCCTACCCTGAGTTTCTTGCCTTCTTTCCTCTCTCGTTTCCTCCTTCTGCCTCTGAACTGAGTGACTCCTCATCTTCAGTGATTTCAATCTTCATCTCTTGCCCTTTCTCCTCTTAATTCACTGACCCCTTGTTCTCACTAAATCTCTCCCTCCATATAAACTCTCCATTGTAAATAGTTCCCTAACTTTAGGTATTAGCCTCCTTCCATTCAGACACACTGTCATCAGGTCCCTTCTCATAAAACCCACCCCTGACCCTTCTGTCTTTGAAAACTACCACCCCATCTCCCAACCTCCCTTCTCCTAATTTCTTGAACATGTCATCTCCTCCCAAATCAGTGCCTGCAATTCCATTTTTGAATCTCTCCAACCAGTATTCCACCCCTGCCACAGCACCAAAATGGCTCCAACTGAAGATACAAATGACATCCTCTGTGACTGTGGTACATTATCTCTTCTCATCCTCCTTGACCTCTCTGCAGCCTTTGGCATGGTCAACTACACCATCCTCTTCCAACACCTTTCCTCTGTTGTCCAGCTGAGTGGAATTGTCCTCGCTTGGTTTGATATTTACCCATCAATTCGTAGCCAGCAGTGGCTTCTTTTCCTACCCCAATGCTGTTAGCTCCAAAGTCTACCAAGGATATATCCTTGACCCTCTCCTCTTCCTCATCTTACATGCTGCCCTTGGATGACATCATCCACAGACATGGGGTCAGTTTCCACATGTACACTGACAGTATCCAGCTCTACCTGTCCACCACCTGTGTCAATCCCTCCACTGCCTCTATGTTGTTAGACTGCTTGTCTGATATCCAGCCTTGGATGAGCAGCAATCTCCTCCAGTTAAACATTGGATAGGCAGAAGCCATCGTGTTTGGCCCCCACCACAAACTCTGTACCCTCGCCTCTGATTTCATCCCCCTCCCCAGCCACTATCTCAGGCTGAACCAGACTGTTCGCAATCTCAGCATCCTATTCAACCCCAAGCTGAGATTCCACCCCTCTTCATCAGAAAGGCCACCTACTTCGACCTCCTTAAATTTGCCTGCCTCTGCCCATCTGCCACTGAAAGCCTCATCCATGCCTATGTCACATCCAGACTTGACTATTCCAAAGCTCTCCCATCCTCTCCCTTCAGCTCATCCAAAACTCTGCTGTCCAATCCTAAAACCCACCAGGTCCTGCTCACCTATAACCCCTGTCCTTGCTATGTTACATTGGCTCATCATCTCCCAATGCCCCCAATTTAAAATTCTCATCCTCATATTTAAATCCCTTCGTGGTTTTGCAGCTCCCTATCTCTATAATCTCCTGCAGTCCTACAACATTCTACCCCCCCCCCCCACCCCCATCCTTCGAATTCTCCGTTGCTCTGACTCTGTCTTTCGTCCTCAGTCCTGAGGAAGGGCCTTAGACCTGAAATGCTAACTGACTGATTTTCTCCACAGAAGCTGCCTGGCATGCTGAGTATTTCTAGCTTTTTCTGAAAGCTTGAATGCTGTGTCATCAAAACAGCTTTGGAACTGAATACAGCAATTATACCAATTCACAGGAATCAAGAAATGAGTTTGACTAGGCTCACAGAAACATTTCAATGCCCATTGGTGGTGAGAGGTTCTCAGTGCTGGAAAGGTGGGGCGGTTCATTGAGTTGGTGAATCCACATGATCATAAAATGGACCACTCAGTGCAAAATGTTGCCACGAATAGTAACAACAATCTGATCAAAACCTTTGCTGCTGATGAAGCATGATCTTGCTAGAGCTTTTTCGGCATCAGGTCATGCAACCTTTGTTTATTCTTCATTAGTGCTGAGTTGATTGATTGCAGACTATTATTGGGACTTCTGCCGTTGATTTAATGATCAGCTGTCAACTATTTTGTGATATGTTCGGTCGTATGGCTTGCCAAGTTGATAGAGTCTTGATCTGGTGGGTGTGAATTCTGTGGACAAACTCATAAGCTTCCGGCTTACCTCAAATGCCTGATTCCTTATGTGATATCCTGAGTTTAACCCTCCCCGCCTGACAGGAACGGAATGGATGAGCAGTTAAAATCAGGGAAATCCACTTACTGCCTTGTTCCTGTCCTGAAGTGACCGGTCCCAATTTTAATAGCCAACTCAATGGGAAAATCACCGGTGAGATTATAATGAGGCTGAGGAGTTAAATTCCCTGAGTCTGTTTTTGGCTGAAGTGGATGAGTTTTCAACTGAAATGAAACTCACCTGTCCTTAATGGACCCAAAGTTTAAAATTGGAGCCATAACTTTGCAAGAAGAGGCTCCTATCATAGCTGTGCAGTGGCAGAGTGTGGAAACAAAGACATGAGGCGCCGCAGATGTAGGTTCTACAGTTTTAATCCGTCACACAGATGAGTTGTTCTCAGCCATGTTGATGATGTGATATGTGAAGCCAAAGCCCTTGCTGAGAGAGAGAGAGAAATAGATAGTGTTCCCCAGGCTGGTCTCCTGTGCTTCCTAGCAGCTGGCTCATAACAACATTAGCAGAAGCCTAGGCGAGGTTCTCCACCTCCCCTGTTAACCATAGATTATGAGTGATTTGGGGAAAGCAGGGTGACTGGAGGACTGGAGGCAAAACAGAAAGGATTTGTCCTCTCATAAAAATGTTAAATCTGAAAACGTTCAACGAATGGAAAGAAGGCCCCAGTGTATCTCATATTTGTTCTTAATGACAAAAGAAGAACTTGTTCATGTGTTCAGTGTAAAATGTACTCCATAGTACTTGTTCCAATATCTAAGTCTTCAAAACATTATTAACCTGTTTTCTTTTTATATTGATTCTTAGGATGTGGGCATTGCTGGCAAGGCTGGTATTTATTGCCCACCCCTAGCTGCCATGATAAAGTGATGGTGGGCTTTCTTGAACTGCTGCAGTCCATTGTGGCCATTTGATGCAACTGAGTGGCTTGCTAAGCCACTTCAGAGGGCACCACGTTGGTGTGGGACTGGAGATGTAGGCCAGATCGGGTAAGGACAGCAGGTTTCCTTCCCCAAAGAATATCCGTGAACCAGTTGGGTTTTTAAGACAGTCCAACAGCTTCATGGTCACTTTTACTGATTCCAGATTTTTTTTAAAGAAACTTAATTCAAATTCTCAAACTGGCATGGTGGGATTTGAACCCATGTTCTCTGAATTACGTGACTCTGGATTACTAGTCTGGTATCAACCACTACACAACTGTATACTAATTCAATGAAAGTAAATCAAGTGGGACTCAAAAAGCCTGACGGGTGAGCTATAGAGGCAACAGAAAATAACTGAGAACAACCATGATGGCACCATGTATAAAGGATGCAGGAGGGAAAGCCGTACAGAACTCTCCCCCTTCCTAATGTTATGATGTATGTCAGAACATATTGGGACACATTTAGTCATTTCCCCCTTCAGTGAACTGGGCTATCCTAGTATAAGAAAAAAAGTCATTTATGCTAAATGAAATGATCCGTTGTTTGTGATGTTACAGTAATTACTCTGATGTCAAACCATTCCATGTGACATCATAAAGCAGCTGAGTTGCCCTTGGTACTTTAATTTTTAGTTAAGTTAAAGATTACTGTGTAATGAATCTCAAACACATTCTACATGTTTACTTCTGTATAAACCAAATACTCGGCAAGAATGATGGAATACCCAGTTTATTTTGGTTGAGAGAAAAAACTTCATATATATCGGATGTAGAATCTCCCAGGTAATTAACTGCAGATTATTTCCTGATAAATAGTTAATTTACTTGTTTGCGAGCATCATGCATCAAGGATATGAAACACACACAGTCAGTCGGTCCCCACACTATTAGATGCTGACAGCATTAGAATTGACCAAGGCAGACTACACTCATGACAATTAAAACCATATACATTGTATACTTAAGAGTGATGACAAGACTGTAATGTAATTTTAGGGTTCAGGTGACAGTTCTAAACAGCTTAATTCCTTATGGTTTATGACCTCATTTGAGGCCCTCAATTAGGTTGCGGTCTTGCTCTCATTCCTAAATATCTATTGTTCCATATATAACTCTATCATAACTTTATTGCACGTGAGTTATGAGGTCTTCCTCTCTCGTGGAATGAGTTTGGCATCCTCTATCGATCTCAAACAGGCCAACAGGGGATATGATAATCTGACAGAAGGTATTTCCATGTAAGGGAGAAAAAACAAAACAAAAGTTACTCTTGCACTTTTCCTAGTGGCTGACTTTAAAATCAGCTTAAACTAGGGCCAGGGAGCAGATTGACTGACTGACCTCTCAAACTGGAAATGGTATATGACAAGAGGGGAGAGGAAATTACTGCAATTACAGTGGAAGTCCACAGAGACTTAGGGGTCCATGTACATAGATCATTAAAATGTCATGGACAGGTACAGAAAATAATCAAAAAGGCTAATGGAATGCTGGCTTTTATATCTAGAGGACTAGAATACAGGGGGGTACAGCAAGAGCTATACAAAGCCCTGGTTATAGAATCATAGAAGGGTTACAGCGTGGAAGGAGGCCATTTGACCCATCGAGTCCGTGCCGTTGCTATGCAAGAGCAATCCATCTAGTCACACTCCACCGCCCTATCCCCGTAGCCCTTCAAATTTTTTCCTTTCAAGTACTTATCCAATTCCCTTTAGAAAGCCACGATTGAATCTGCCTCCACCACCCCCTCGGGCAGTGCATTCTAGATCCTAACCACTTGCTGTGTAAAACAGTTTTTGCTCTTGTCACCTTTGGTTCTTTTGCCAATCACCTCAAATCTGGTTCTTGACCCTTCCGCCAATGGGAACAGTTTCTCTCTATCTATTCTGTCTAGACTTCATGATTTTGAATACCTCTATCAAATCTCCTCTCAATCTTCTTTGTTCCAAGGAGAACAACCCCAGCTTTTTCAGTCTATCCATGTAACTAAAGTCCCTCATCCCTGGAATCATTCTAGTAAATGTCTTCAGCACCCTCTCTAAGGCCTTCAAATCTTCCCTAAAGTGCAGTGCCCAGAACTGGACACAATATTCCAGTTGTGGCCGAACCAGTGTTTTATAAAGGTTCATCATGACTTCCTTCCTTTTGTACTCTATGCCTCTATTTATAAAGCCTAGGATCCCGTATGCTTTTTTAACCGCTTTCTCAACTTGCCCTGACACCTTCAATGATTTGTGTATATATACCCCAGATCTCTCTGTTCCTTCACCCCTTTTAGAATTGTGTCCTTTAATTTATATTGCCTCTCCTCATTCTTCCTATTGAAATGTATCACTTCGCATTTTTCCACCTTAAATTTCATTTGCCGCTTGTCCACCATGTAACCAGCCTGTCTATATCGTCCTCACTGTTTACTACACTTCCAAGTTTTGTGTCATCTGCAAATTTGGAAATTGTGCCCTGTACACCCAAGTCCAAGTCATTAATATATATCAAGAAAAGCAATAAGATCACACCTGGCGTACTGTATTCAGTTCTGGGCACCGCACAGTAGGAAGGATATATTGGCCTTGGAGGGAGTACATCATAGATTTACTAGAGTGATACCTGGACTCCAAGGGTTAAATTACGAGGCACAATTACACAAGCTAGGGTTGTATTCTATGGAATTTAGAAGATTAAAGGGTAATTTGATCATCCTTAAGTGATCAAATTTTCAAGATATTAAGGGAAACTGATAGGGTAGATAGAGAAAACTATTTCTGCTGGCTGGGGAGCCTAGGACTAGGGAACACAGCCTAAAAATTAGAGCCAGGACTTTCAGGAGTGAAGTTGGAAAACCCTTCTACACGCAAAGGGTGGTAGAAGTTTGGAACTCTCTTCTGCAAACGGCAGTTGATGCTAGCTCAATTGTTAATTTTAAATCTGAAATTGATAGATTTTTGTTAACTGAAGGTATTAAGAGATGGGGGCCAAGGTGGGTATATGGAGTTGGGTCACACATCAGCCATTGAGTGGCGGAACAGGCTTACTCCTGTTCCTATATTCCTATGTACAATGATCCATAATTTGCTGTAGCAGATCATTTAACGGCAACTGCAGTTAGACTTGCTCTTGCACAATTACATTTTTTGCGTGGAAAGTTGCTGCAAGTGTGAGCTGATAACATCGCAGTGAGGGAAACAGGACATCTAGGATCTGAGTGAATGGGGCAAGCAACTGTTATCTCCTTAACCAATCAGATTGAAAGATTGTGAAATAAACATCACAAGGACTGAGAAGGAGGTGTAAATTAGAGTGGTTGAATTCAATGTCAAATCAAGTACAGAAAAGAGAAATAAAGAGAGGGAAAGAAAGATTGGATTAAGAGAGAGAGAAAAAGAAGAGACAAAGGAAAAGTAGAAAAAAATTAAAATTTTAATTTTAAAAATCTCCAACCATAATTAAAACCTGAAGGAATGATAATCCACACTTGTAATAGTTAATTTTCAGTGTCAGAGAGGTTGATTGGCAGTAATTAACTCTTAACACATTGTTAAAAGGATACTTAGATTGATGTTAAAAGGGTACTTAGTGATGGAATACTTGCCTGGATGATTTCAGCTCCAGCAACACAAGAAGCCCGACGCCATCCAGGACAAAGCAGCCTGCTTGATTGACACCCCATCCACCGCCTTAACCATTCACTCTCTCCACCACTGGCACACTGCGACTACAGTGTGTACCATCTACAGAATGCACTGCAGCAACTCGCCTCGGCTTCTTCAACAGCACCTCCCAAACCCGCAACCTCTACCACCTAGAAGGACAAGGGCAGCAGGTGCATGGGAACACCACCACCTGCATGTTCCCGTCCAAGTCACACACCATCCTGACTTGGAAATATATTGCCGTTCCTTCATCGTCGCTGGGTCAAAATCCTAGAACTCCCTACCTAACAGCACTGTGCTAGTAGCTTCAGCTCACAGACTGCAGCGGTTCAAGAAGACTGCTCACCACCACCTTCTCAAGGGCAATTAGGGATGGGCAACAAATGCTGGCCTCACCAGCAACGCCCACATCCCATGAATGAATTAAAAAAATAAAGGGGTACTTAGACTGGAATGGATAAAACTTAAATTTCTGTGGCTAGTTTAGTTCGCCTCTACCACGCAGATACAGGAACTTCACTTTGTTGAATGCATTTCAATGGTGAGGCAGTTAGTGAGATGCCGTTTTCACTAAGCTAACGGAGGAGCGGCGCATCTCGGACAGCAACTTTTGGATATCTGCGTTTAACTGTTCATCGGTTCCTCACCTGAAGTTGCTGTACCATTTGCGCATAACCATTAGCCTCACTGTTATTTTGACAGCAAAATTTGGGCCATCTTCACTTATCTAGCCATCTATATTTATATCTATATCTATCTATAAGTTTTCATCTACGTCCATCATATTTCAGGTATTACACTTTGTCACACATGCAAATTTCTGTGTCACACTTAAATAAAAAGAAAGGCAATCATTTTCTGCTGATTTCTTCCAATCTTCAAATTTGTCACCAAAAATAATTATCCTAAAATTAACTTCAGATATACTCATTCGCAGCAATTAGACATTGTGGCCTTAAGGGGACAGACCTGGACTTCACAACATAACAATCTGCTGTGCGTTACATGGTATGAAACTACTGTTATTATAAAATAGGATAATCCTCCGACTTACTTTGAGATTCACTAGTTTAATAAAATAATTGGCTCGTATTTTCTTGATGCTGACCAGCATAATTTTTAGCTGACTGCCTATCATTATCATCTGACTACTACATTTTCTTTTTCACAAACCAATTATTTCTTATATTAACAAAACTAACAGGTTCTCTCTGGCTCTCAAATGGGGTTCATGTGGTGGAAAAAGATATTAATTATACTGTCTACGGATCCTGAGATTTGGCCCATTGACAGCCTGCTTCATCATAGCCATCTGTGGGCAGAATTTCTGTATCAGCTGATGCTGTTTTTTTGTTGCATGTCAAAGAAAAAAAATCCCTTTAGAGCCAACAGTGCTTTCAAGTTGAAGAAGCAGCATTTTATTCAAATTGAGTTTGATCTCGGCAGACTTTTTTTCATCACGTTGATCGAATGCCCAAGAAACCTTGACAAACATCTGTTTGCACAAATTATTTTCAACATCAAATGGGAGTACATTTCAATGGTCCAGCAGTGACATACTTTTATAGGATGTGCAATATGGTGAAAATGAAAGATGACGAGCATTTTTTTTATGCTTAGTACAATTTGTTGAGCCAGTTTCTTTGCAGAACTGCTGTTGCTGTTTCTTGACTTTGATTCTTAATGTTGATATTCGGAAGCAAATGAATGAGAAAGTTTGTAATAATAATGGAATAGAAAAACCAATAGTAACGTATTTACTAATTTGCTAGAGTTTTATGTGATTTCTTGGCGAGGTTTATATCATTCTTTATCTATTATTAGATATTATTACCCTATATATATTTCTCTGATATTAGATGTAATACATAATAAAACTGAGATTATTTGGAAGACCAGTACAATGGTTAAAGTGATGTTGTGACAATGAACAGAAATTGGTACTTCAAACTTTTCTTTAAATTGAGAAACTAAGGTGAAGTGCCAAAGCCCATGGTGCAAGACAGCACCAAGACTGAAAAGAATAAATGAGGTAAATGATTAGGTGACACTTGGGCTTTAAAAGCCTCAAGATTGTTGAAGATATGAAAGACTGAGGAAGTTCAGGAATTCCACAGTTTTAGGAACATTATGAACAAGAGTAGGCCATTCAGCCCCTTGAGCCGGTTCCGCCATTCAATTAGATCATGACTGATCTGCACCTCAGCTCCATTTTCCTGTCTTTGCTCCATATCCTTTGATACACTTACCTAATAAAAATCTATCTATCTCAATCTTGAAAACTCCAATTGTCCTAGCATCCACAGCCTTTTGGGGAGAGTGTTCCAGATTTCTATTACCCTTTATGTGAAAAAGTGCTTCCTGATTTGTGTGAAAAAGTGCTTCTTGATTTCGCTCCTGAATGGCCTGGCTCTAAATTTAAGATTATGTCCCCTTGTTCTTGATTCCCTCACCAGAGGAAATAGTTTCTCTGTATCTACCCTATCAAATCCTTTTAACATTTTAAACACTTTAATCAGATTACCCCTCAATCTTCTATACTCAAACAAATACAAGTCAAGTTTATGCAATCTGACCTCATAATTTAACCCTCTAAGCCCTGGTATCATTCTGGTGAATATGTGCTGCATCCCCTTCAAAGCCAATATATCCTTCCTGAGTACTGAACCCAGTACTCCACATGCGGGTCTGACCAAGGCTCTTATACAACAGAAGTATCACTTTCTCCCTTTTTGTTTTCCAGCCCAGTTGACATAAAAGGCAACATTCTATTAGCCTTTTTGATTGCATTCTCTTTGATCCTCTACAGTTCCTAGTTTCACACCATTTAGAAAATACTCTGATTTGTCTTTCTTGGGTCCAAAGTGGATGACCTCACACTTGGCCACAGTGAACTCCATTTGTCATAGTTTTGCCTGTCAATCAAGCTGGCTATCGGGCTGGAAATGTTTTGAAAAATTTTAAAACAGGTCCTATCATTAAACCCTTACTTCCAGGTTTCCCGTCTGCAAAGCCCCCCCCACCCCAACCCTGCTCTCTTCCCGGATTCAAGTTAATATCAGGGCCAAGGTGTTGGCTAGATATGTGAAAGACTTGAGGGAACTCTATCTTGAGGAATTGACAAAAACAAGATTTGCCTCATTTTAAGAACTGTTGATCAAGATGTAATGATTCAGCCAATGCACTGCAATATTCTTTTTACTGATCTTATCCCTTTGAAACTATCAACGCTCTGCAATGCCCCATGTTAGACTGAAATAACTTTTGGACTGTGCCAAAAAGTCTCATCACATGAAGGCCCCTGAAACTGCAAACTAATAACTTTCCTACATGTGTGTTAAAAATAAAGCAACACAAATAAAATTACACAATGGTACAAGTGGTGTAGCTGTTATGATTTTCAAATGTATAGAATATACCAGCTATGACTCTGATGAACACAACCAGGTTCTTACTTTGAGTTGTAGACATGCCCATTATGAAATCCCAAGGTGAATGACTTTGTGAAATAGCATTCAATGCAGCATTCAATTTCTGTTTGTTCTCAATTTAAATTATTTCCATTTAGAATAATCATAAAAATCAATCAGCCACAATATGCAGGATTTTGAGTGTTTTTCATACAAAATATCTGGACTAGAAATTGCTTTCAAAATAACGGTTAACCCACAGCATTCGCTATTATTAGTAGCGAAATTGAAGAGCAAGTTCTGGTGACCACATGTGCGGAGTCAAACACAGAAAGTCGGAACTTGCTCTTCCTTGTTTGCCGGCGATATGACAGCTTTGTCTTAAAGGGACATCGCCAGCTGAAATCAATAGAATCAATGGACCAATGCCAACTTGCTCTCCTGCCCAGTTGGAAACTAACTCAAATCGTTACAAAACAGTTACGCTCAGTTTTTTAAGTCTAAACTAAGTTTTAACAGCGTGGTAAGTGTGAATGACTGCCAAACAACTTCTCTGGCACTAAAAATTAATTTTTAAAAATGTGCAGTCTCATTACTCCTGATTTTAATAGTTTTTGGACATTTAAAAAGTTTTTTCAAAATATAAAAATTTTTAAAAACTTTTTCCTTCTCTTTTATCTCAGTCTTTTAATCTTATCCTCTATTTATTTCGCTTTCTCTGTCATTTTATAATACCTTATCGGGCACTTCCTGGTTTTTACTTTGTGCAGTTTGACTATGAACTGCACTTCCTGGTTCGCACAGTGTGGCTAGCTTCCAGCTGATTGGTTGAGGGGCCTTAGCGATTCTTTCACCACTCACACAGCCCGGGAAAGAACGCTGATATTATTTGAACTTGCAGTTCAAGGAAGTTGCCGCCAAAAAAGTAACTTAGTGTGTGAATTTAAATCTAGTGAGCGGCGACCACTACTGGTGGACATTCTTCCCCGTCACAATTTCCAATTATTAAATTTTATAATTTATATTTCTTTACATTTTAGGCCAATAATTTCTGACATGCCACACTATTTTTTGGTAGTGCTGGTGGGGATCCCACCTTGCCTTGCCTGTTCACATGCTGCTTCTCAGTTTGCGCGTTGCAAGCATTCTCACTGTATTGAAGCAGTTATGCCTATTTAATCATGTACTTTTTTGCTGATCTGTTTTGAATCAGAAACACAGTGGGACTGAAATTACTCAGCTGTTCCAACGGACTCCTGCCTTAACTTTGACAGGAGACTGCTGGAACAGCTATAAACTCCGCCGGGACCCAGATACGCCAAGTCTTGGAATTGCCTGGCGGTTTGTCTCTTACAAGGACACCTGCATCAGAAGGGGCAGGGCTGAAGGCATGGACTCTTCACCTATGTTGGAAGTTCTATTTTCTCGGCCTCACGGGGACCTGGTATATACCAGCCTCCTGAAGGGTGCACGTGGACCCCACTGGAGAGATCCCAGGCCGGGACTGTGGCTTGGATTCCTGAAGAATCTTGCAGAATTTTTTTTATTAAAAAGGGAGCTGTTTAGTTTTTCTGAGGGAGGGGGAAGCCTGCCAATCCCATACAAATTAGGTTCCCTATCCCATCCTTTGACCCATTGTCTGGCAGAGTCAGCACCGGAGGACACTAGCAGGTACAATTCTGCAATAAGTGGCAGGATTGAGGTCCTTGAAACTTTGGGGTCAGTCACTCTCACAACTGCAACGTGTGTTTTACTTCTGATATTGTGAGACCCAAACTGTTATTAAAAAATCAAACTTCAAAGTTTCAGCTCAATTAATTTCAGATGTTTAATTGAACTGCACCTACATGATTCACTGTAAATTGGCCTCAGATGTTTCTTCCAATGTAATATTTGTGGGATTTATAAAATGTGTGTCTGTACCTTTTGTGATCTTGAGAAAAATTGTGTAAAGCTTTTTTCTGTTTTTTACCATTTTAATTTTTCTTCAAGATCATATTTCTGTGCGGACACTCAGTTGTATCAAACAGCTACTATGGACTGCAGTGATTCAAGAAGATGATTTTTTCCATGCACACAGCATATTAGTCCTGTTTTACAAAGGTTTTATGGCAATCACTACTCCAATGGATATGCAAAAACCTAGGAAATTCTCATATAAATACCTCTCCACACCATTGGCGGGTGCAACTCTTTTTCCTTTGGTGTGAAAGCAGTGCAATTCACCGCATGGAAATTCGGGGTATGTATGTTTTAACAAGAATATATGTTTTGCAGTCCTGAAGTCACTAATGGTATAATTGGTATGTTGGAAAATAGGTCACTTGTCTTCAGGCCACATGCTACACTTTCACTAACATAATTATGTCAAATGTAGACACAATATCATTCACAGTGGAGTATGAATCACACCTTGGTGTGGATGCACAACTTGTGGATTCTGAGAAACTGTGACAGACCTTCTTTCCTACTACTGAATTCAGGCAGGGCCTGCTTTACATGGAAATCTGATAGTGGCATAATGAAGCTAAAAATGTTTATGGTAACTTAACATTTTAAAACCAATCCATTTTGCGTGTTAAAGTGGCAATCAGATGCTTATGACATGGGAGATGTATGCAAATAATGAGAGAACTACACTGGTCTATCATATTGCTGTGTGGGAAGCAACTGTTCCTTATAAGTTATACAATCTCATTCAAGTCTACATAATATCCTTTGTGGAATAAGCAATATGTCAATATTAATCTTAACGGATTATTTTTCAACAAATTGTGTTTTGAAATTGAAAAGGTTTCTGCTGAAGTTCAGGTGTTTAAAATCACTTCTGTTTAGAGTTGATTATTGGTCAAATCAAGATAATTAGGAAGCCATCTTTATAAAGCCTGTTTTGTTTTTATTGTTTTAATTAAACATAAATTGAGTTTGTTGTTTATTGGTGGGATTTTTTTGTCACAACTTCTGCAACACCTCTGACAAGAGCAAACTTATGAAATGCCTAGCAGTTTTACATGTGGACCCTTTGAGGAGTGTAGTGGTATGTGTGCAGCAGAACAAAAAAGTAGCAAAGCAGTGATGGTTCAGGTTATTCAATCAAGGATGTCACAAAGATGGATTTAGTGGTGCAGAATGTTATTGCACAATTCACTGTGTCAAAGGATGGTGAGAAATTAGTTGCACGCATTATTTCCCCATTATGCTGTTGATGAAAGATGATGAGCACAGGATTGGCATTCCACACAGGGAGAGACAGGAACTTGATGGGGTGTCACCCTGAGACATCCTCATGCACCTCCGAAAGGCCAGATTATAAATGGATTAACAGAAAATGTGAAAACACTGTCTATTTAAAGAATAGAACAGATAACAAGGAGGCGAGAAAATGAAATGTATATTAAAAAGTGGAGATAATTTCTAATGGGTTTTATCGTAAAAAATTATTTTAATTTGTGAAGGGAAGCAGATTCTTTTGTGACATCTTATTATGGTTTTAGTGGCTGTTTGGATCAATGTGATGCTGGTGTCCTTTGTAAAAGAATCCATGGGGGTTAAATTGGTTAACTTTCAAACGGGCCCGGGGATCGCAGTGCGCGATTAACCTGCGTCCGGTCGTTGCAGTGCAGGCAGCACGTAACATTCTAACTGCCTGATGATTTATATGATTGTTGTGTGCAGCTAGCACTACCTGCACTGTTGATTGGCTGCATGCTGAAGAGGCAGTGGGAAGCTGTGGTGGACGAGATAAATGCCAGGAGCATTGCAGCACTTACATGGATGAAGTGCGGGAAGAAGTTCAATGATTTGACATGAGTGGTCAAGGTAAGTGACTTCAACTGTCAAGTGGCATATCCTAACAACTGCACCCTAGCCTCATCTACTGCTCCACACACTACACCCCCTCCCCTCACCCACCTACGAACAATCTCTTTCCATCAGTACGCAGCTCTTCAAATCAGATGCTGCATCTCACCTTCATACAGTACCAATCTTGCCAGCTGCACACCTACAACTCATAGGTCACACACACTGGCAGCTATTCAACCATGACAGCCACATCACCCAAACATCTTGCAGGACACTCACTGACACACTTCCCTCTTTCTTGCAGGAGAAGGTGGCGCGTGACAGCAGGGGAGAACAGGTACCCCTACACGTCCTCACTCCCATGGAGGAGACAGTGATGGCAATCATTGGGTGGGTCGTCGCTGCGGCAGTGGCCACTGGCAGTGCTCAAGGTATCGATGGTGAGGGTCTCTGCATACCTAATCCTCCTCCTCGCTCCCCACTACTCCCTCATCCCAAAATCTTTTCTTACTCACGTGCTGCAGCTGGTGTGAGCACACATGGCTTACTTTCTCCTCTCCCCTCACCACAACTCAACCTGTGTCGCTTTGTCATTGCAGATATCCTAGAATTGGAACCGGCAGCGTCAGAGGAGGCAGAGGGCGATGACCGTGATGATGCAGACACATCGTCACTCAATTTTACACTCGCAGCCACCAGCTCAGAGATTGACACTGTGCATACTTTACAGGCTAGGTTAGAGGAGGGATCGGCACATGGTGAGACACAGGGACAAGGTGCAGGAGCCGGGTAGGAGGGAACAGACACTGCAGGTGCCAGCTTGTCGGAGGGCGAGGTCGCACACTGGTTCTGCTGTCGAGAAATCTGATGATAACTTTGATGGGCCAGACTACAGAAGAAGGCTGATGGGCGTACACAACCAAATGCTTGGTGCACTGGAAAGCCTGCCAGAAAGCCTGCAAGCAATGTCAAGGGGCATGGAGGAATCCAGCTCCAACTTGGCACAGGGCTTTGCGCAGAGCTTGGAGCCCATCCTTTCCAACATGGAATGGGTGGTCACCTCCATCAGCACACCTGTGGAACCCACCATGCAGCATCTGATGACCAATGCCACAGCTTCCATTGCAGCACAAACATCTGCCATCCGAGATCTGACTGCTGCATTTGGAGCTCAGACTGCTGCTATCGTGGCTCTGGGTACCAGTGTGGAATGGGGATTCCAGGGCGTCACAGCAGTCCAGCAATCTGTTCTCCAACAGATCACCGGGATTGCTGAGGCGCCGGCCCGGGAGAGTGGCAGTGGCACCATGGAAGGCAGACTTGCTATCCTCTCTCAGGATAACAGCATTCCTGCTCCCACCCTGCCACTCCGCCAGTGCCCTTGCTGTTGCCTGTAAGCCAGCCAGGCCAGACTGCTGCAGCCCAGGGCGAGATGGTGCAGTCTGAAGCCGAGCACTCCTGGCCCAGAGCTGCATGAGGTCTGCCTCCAAGGCCATCTGCATGCTCCTCAATTGAAGGTCAGCAGCCTTCCAGCACCCATGCTCCAGCCACTGGGGATGCACCTTGTAAGAGCACTAGGAAAGGAAAAGGCACACTAACAACAGGCACTGAGAGAATGCACAAGGGTGAATAGTCTCATTTTGTTTAAATTATGATGTGTTAATTTATAAATGTGGATTTGAATTTGCATTTGGTGTTGGTTTTCATTTCTGTGGTGGGCTGAGGGATAAAGCAATATGTAATCATAAGGAAAATGATATGATGGTCATTTGGGAGCGGCAAAGGTAAGAAGTGGGGGACTGTTGATGAATGAGGAGTTGTCGTTGAGGTTACTGGTATCGCTCGTTAATCAGCTGGCAGATAGGGCCTGTGTACCTTGTTGCCACCCTGCCTCTTCCTGTATTTCCTGCTGCACTTCTTCCTCCTCTGTCTCCTCCTCCATCTCTTCCTCCTCCTCCTCGTCCTCTGGCTCAGGTTCTCACCAGACCGACGGTGGCAAGGGCTGTTCCCTCATAACGGTGAGGTTGTGCAGCATGCAGCATACATCGACAAATCTTGATACCCGCTCAGCTGAGTACTGCAGGGCTCCTCCAGAACGGTCCAGGCATTTCTTGAGGATGCCTATGGTGTGCTCGATGATGTTTCGTGTGACAGCATAGCTCTCATTGTACACCTGTTGTGCAAGTGTGCGTGTGTTCCGGACCGGAGTCATGAGCCACTTCATTAGAGGATAACCCTTGTCGCCCAGTAGCCAGCCTTTGACTTGCCGTGCTGGTTGAAATATAGGTGGCACGTTGAACTGCTGCAGAATGAAGGAATCATGACTGCTGCCAGGATAGCGGGCATTGACCTGCATGATGTGCTGCATGTGGTTGCGCACCGGCTGCACATTGAGGGAGTGGAATTCCTTTCTGTTCATGAATATGGCCGAATTCTGATGTGGAGCACGGCAATGGTGCTGATGTGCATGGCAATATGCATGAAGTCAATGACACTCTGCACCATGGGGAAACCTGCAATGCGAGCAAATCCTCATGCTCGCTCTGTCCAGAGGAAATGTGATGAACCCATTTGAGTGCGTACAGAGCCTCCGTGACCTCCCTTATACAGCAGTGCACTGCAAACTGCGAGATGTTGCTTATATCGCCAGCAGCAACCTGAAAGGAGCCGGAGCCGTAAAAATTAAGCGCCCTGCGCTGAGGCTGCAGTTGTGGCTGCAGCAGTTGACATCTTTCGTAAACTGCAGCCGTCGGATGCACTGGTTGTCACTGAAGTTGAGGTAAGAGAATTGGTCCTTGAAGGCCCTCGTTGGATATGGCCTCCAGCTGAGTGCCCTGCTCCTCCTCCTCCCTCCTCTGGCAGCTTGTCCTGTTCTGCATGGCCTGTCTGTACGCTCCCAGTCATGTTCAATTCCCAGAGGAAGCTCTAGCAGGCCACCCATGTCTGGCAGCAACCTTGTTCAGCACACTATTTTAAATGCCACTAACAGTACTGCATGACCAGTCAGACCACTCTCTGTATAATATAGCAACTTTCTCCAAGTTTAGGAAACTTTCCAAATGCGCACAATTGTACCAGCAGCCAGAATAACTAATCCAGCAATTAACCTGTAATTCCTGCATACTCCCTTTAAATAGCGCTGATGGGGGGGGGTCCTTCATGCCCTTTAACTCCTGTTCAGCTATCCGAGCTTAGGACAGTGCATTTGCTGGAGCAGGGAATTCGAAAATGGTGCCAGCAGCTTCAAATCAGTGTTGCACACTTACGAAGATGGCGTTCTGTGCACGTCACGCCGGCAGCTCAACATTCCTGGTTACAGGGTTTTCAGACGAGATAGAGAGGGGGATAAAAAAGGAGGGGGTGGCAATATTGGTTAAAGAAACAATTACGGATCATCAAATGAGGCCATATGGGTTGAGCTAAAGAACAAAAAAGGGGCAGTCAAACTTCTGGGAGTGTACTCTAGACTCCCAAACAGTCAGAGGGAGATAGAAGAGCAAATATGTAGGCAAATTTCTGAGAAATGCAAAAACAATAGGGCAGTAATAATAGGGGATTTCAACTACACTAATATTAACTGGGATATAATCAGTGCAAAAGGTTTAGAGGGCGCAGAATTCTTAAATTGCATTCAGGAGAACTTTTTTAGCCAGTACGTAGTAAGTCCAACAAGAGGGAGGACAGTTCTGGATTTAGTTTTAGGAAATGAAGCTGGGCAGGTGGAAGGAGTATCAGTGGGAGAGCATTTTGGTGGTCGTGATCATAATTCAGTTAGATTTAGCATAATGTGGAGATGCCGGTGATGGACTGGGGTTGACAATTGTAAACAATTTTACAACACCAAGTTATAGTCCAGCCTCCGAAAGCTTGTGAATTTAAAATAAAATTGCTGGACTATAACTTGGTGTTGTAAAATTGTTTACAAAGATTTAGCATAGTTATAGAAAAGGACAAAGATAGAACAGGAGTTACAGTTCTAAATTGGGGAAAGGCCAATTTTACTAAGCTGAGAAGTGATTTAGCAAAAGTGGACAGGAAATAGCTTCTTAAAGGTAAATCAATGTCAGAGCAGTGGGAGGCATTCAAGGGAGAGACTCAAGGGGTTCAGAATAAACATGTTCCGACAAAGAAAAAGGGTGGGACTGCCAAATCTAGAGCCCGCTGGATGATAAGGAGTATACAGGGTAAGAAATGGCAAGAAAGGAAAACTTATGTCAGACACCGAGAGCTCAATACTACAGAAAGCCTAGAGGAGTACAGAAAGTACAGGGGTGAAATTAAAAAGGAAATTAGGAAAGCAAAGAAAGGGCATGAAAAAATACTGGCAAGTCAAATTAAGGGAAACTCAAAAATGTTTTATAAATTCATAGAGTGCAAAAGGATAACAAAGGAAAGAGTAGGGCCTATTAGAGACCAAAAAGGTAATCTATGTGTGGAGGCTGAAGATGTGGGTATGATTCTTAATGAGTACCTTGCATCTGTCTTCACAAAAGAGGGGGATGATGCAGAGATTGTAGTTAAGGAGAAGAAGGAGTGTGAAATATTGGATGGGATAAACATAGTGAGAGAGGAAGTATTCAGGGGATTAGCATCTTTGAAAATAGATAAATCCTCAGGCCCGGATGAAATGTGTCCCAGGCTGTTAAAAGAAGCAAGGGAGGAAATAGCAGAGGCTCTGACTATCTTTTTCCAATCCTCACTGGCTACAGGCGTGGTGCCAGAGGATTAGAGGACTGTTAACGTTGTACCGTTGTTTAAAAAGGGAGAAAGAAATAGACCGAGTAATTATAGGCCAGTCAGTCTAACCTTGGTGATGGGCAGAAATCGTCATTTAGAAAGGCACGGGTTAATCAAGGACAGTCAGCAGGGGTTTGTTAAGGGAAGGTCGTGTCTGACTAACTTGATTGATTTTTTTGAGGAGGTAACAAGGAGGGTCAATGAGGGTAACGCGTTTGATATAGTGTACATGGATTTTAGCAAGGCTTTTGACAAGGTCCCACACAGCAGACTGGTCAAAAAAGTCAAAGCCCATGGGATCCAAGGGAAAGTGGCTATTTGGATCCAAAATTGGCTCAGTGGCAGGAAGCAAAGGGTATTGGTTGACGGGTGTTTTTGCGACTGGAAGGCTGTTTCCAGTGGGGTCCCGCAAGGCTCAGTACTAGGTCCCTTGCTTTTTGTGATGTATATTAATGATTTGGACTTGAATGTGGGGGGCTTGATCAAGAAGTTTGCAGATGATACAAAAATTGGCCGTGTGGTTGATAGTGAGGAGGAAAGCTATAAACTGCAGGAAGATGTCAATGGACTGGTCAGGTGGGCAGAAAAGTGGCAAATGGAATTCAATCCAGAGAAATGTGAGGTAATGCATTTGGGGAGAGCAAACAAGGCAAGAGAGTACACAATAAATGGGAGGATCCTGAGAGGTGTAGAGGAGGTGAGGGACCTTGGAGTGCATGTCCACAGATCCCTGAAGGTAGCAAGACAGGTAGATAAGGTGGTTAAAAAGGCATTTCGGATACTTTTCTTTATTAGCCAAGGCATAGAATATAAGAGCAGGGAGGTTATGCTAAAACTGTATAAAACATTGGTTAGGCCACAGCTTGAGTTCTGCGTACAGTTCTAGTCACCACATTACAGGAAAGATGTGATTGCACTAGAAAGGGTACAGAGGAGATTTACAAGGATGTTGCCAGGGCTGGAGAATTTTAGCTATGAGAAAAGATTGGATAGGCTGGGGTTATTTTCTTTGGAACAAAAGAGGCTGAGGGGAGATTTAATTGGGGTAAATAAAATTATGATGAGACTAGATAGAGTGGATGGGGAGGACCTATTTCACTTAGCAGAGGGGTCAGTGACCAGAGGGCATAGATTTAAAGTAGTTGGTAGAAGGATTAGAGGGGAGCAGAGGAGAAATTTTTTACCCAGAGAGTGGTGGTGGTCTGGAACTCAGTACCTGAAAGGGTTGTAGAGGCAGAAACCCTCAACTCATTTAAAAAGTACTAGCACTTGAAGTGCCGTAACCTACAGGGCTACAGACCAAGTGCTGGAAAGTGGGATTTTTTCGGCTGGCACGGACACGATGGGCCAAATGGCCTCCTTCTCTGCTGTAACTTTCTATCTTTTTACAATTCTATGAAGTGTGCCCGCGCATCTCGGACACCATTTTCGGGGCTTAGGAATCCGCGTAGTGCCTACAAAACTGGCACTACATGGCCCAATTTAGCCCCCGCTTTGATCCAATATGTCAGTTGTACTGTATGTTTTACATTGCTGCCAGGCAATTACTTAGTTAGGAAATAACTAAGTAATGCGCTGTTGAGAAGAATTATGTGCATTTAAGCTGTACTCTTCCACCTCCAGAGAATGTAATTTAATACTGTCCAGTTACATGGCTGTAAAAGCAGGTATCAGTACCTGCAACATTACTGGAGTTTACATTCGTACATATCCATCTAGAATATATTCAGATCTTGAGATTTTATGTTTCTCATGCCTACTGGTGGCGCTATGATGTGAGTCACCCGTCTTCTATTTACCCAATAAAAACCCAGCTAAAAGAAGTACCAGGGCAGATTTTCCTGTTATTGTACTTGGATGCATTGAATTGCCTGGACACAGCACGTAGAGGAAAAGTGCACACCTGAAACGAAGCCCACCCAATTTTCTACCCATATTCCCTAATTGCACTAATCTACATTGGCTTCCCGTTCCCCAATGTATTGCATATAAAATTCTTGTCAAACCCCTTTATGGCCTTGCCCCACCCAAAATCTTCAAACTTCAATAGTCTTGTATCCACTCCCATATTCTTCAGTCCTCTGACTGTGGCCTTTAATGCATTTTCCCCTTCCTTTGCCCACCATTGGTGGCAGAGCCACAGCTCTACTCCCTGGAACTCCTTGCTAAAACCCCTCCACATCTTCCTCATCTGTAATTACGTTGTAATCTTGTGATATTAGGTGCTTTACCAATAATCCCTTTCTTAGTCAGGTGCAGATTGTATTTGTTGTCCAATAGACCCAAGTAAGAAGCTCTCTGGAGAGCTGGTTACAAAAATACACTTGGCAGTCAGCATAGACGCCAGCAAAAGAGCTAATGTCACATACTAGTGGTAAAATACAATGGAAGGCAGACTTTGACAGCTGATGTAAAAATTAAAGTCATCCAATTATGTACCTTTAATTATTTCTTGCAACAGCAGTAAAGCAAAAAATGATTTTACTAGCTTTTAGTTCACCACCCATATTGCAAAATATTGCAATGCACTTGAGAAAAAATGTTGAATTACAAAGTGAAGATACTATTTCATGTTTCAAAAGTTCCAAGAAAATGTTACACACATACAACATAATTGATTTTAATTGGAATGTCCACATTTTGAAGTGAGAGCTTTTGATCATTATTGTGAATATACTTAAGCAATCACAGCTGTAATTCTAATTAATAAAAACCAGTACTCAAAATATACAGAGAATATATGATTACGAATTTATATGTGTTTCCAAAGCTACAAGGGAGATTTGGAAACTCAAGAGTTAATACAAAGAACAACATAGCACTGAGTTTTTGTTGCAAGCTGTGATGTACATTCATTACTCAAGGATTATAGCTATCCTCAGGGTAGAATAAGCAATTATTCAGGAGTCTGCAGTTCTCAAAAATAGGATGCCAGTCACAAAAGATCAGGAGAACAGGTGGAATGGAAGGAATGCTGTGGATGTTCTGAAAGCTATTAGGAATAACCACTGCAACAACAACATCTTCTTGCATAACGTAGTAAAATGTCCCACACCGCTTCACAGGAGTGTTATCAAATAAGATTTGACACTGAGCCACATGAGACATTAGGACAGGTGACTAAAAACTTGGTCAAAGAGGTAGGTGTTAAGGAGCAACATTAAGGAGAAGAAAGAGGTAGCGAGGCGGAGAGATTTATGGAGTGAATTCCAGAGCTTAGGGCCTAGGCAGCTGAAGGCACGGCTGCCAATGATGGAGCGGATTTTGTGGTGGGGACCAAAGACAATGGCTTCGCTCTTCCCAATATTTAATTCGAGGTCATTTCTGTTCATCCAATATGAATAAGCAGAAGTTATTCTTAGTCTTTCTTATACCAGACGTTTGAAATTTTTGAAGTACAGTTTTTTGCCCTCCTCATTTTTAATGTATGATTCTTCCTGCAAGTGCAGCCCAGGACGAATGAACCCCTGCTGCCTTTTTCTTCCCTCCTATCAAACTCAACAGATCTCCATATAAGGTGGAATGTGGATGAATATGCAGAAGCTGTGTTTAGAAGCTGGTTCTTAAGTCCACGGCATAATGCACAATCATGTTGTGCCCCAAAGCTGCTTTTGAACGTTTTTGCAAAAGGCAGCCATCTGACAAAGAGCTTAGAAACAGATATCCTCTGCAGGAATTAAAAATATAATGGGCCTGCACTGGCACATGAAGAGCTTATGACTTCATACATTAGATATACTCAAAATACAAAGGCTTGAAGGCTTATGTATTAATATTGCTTCTGTCTAGAGAGTGTAACCTCTATGCTCCGCTCTTATCCATTAGTGGCCGTGCCTTCAGCTAACTAGGCCGTAAGCTCTGGAATTCCCTCCCTAACCCTCTCTGCCTCTCTATCTCTTTCTCCTCCTTTAAGATGCTCCTTAAAACCTACCTCTTTGACCCCCTGTCCTTATATCTCCTTATGTGGTTTGGTATCAAATTTTGTTTGATGATCGCTCCTATGAAACGTCAGGGACCAGAACTGGAGGATCGCTGTGTTCTCGGACGGTGGTAGGGCTGGAGGAGGTTAGAGATAGGGAGGGGTGAGGCCATGGAGGTATTTGAACACAAGGATGAGAATTTTCAATTTGCGGCATTGCTGGACTGGGAGTCAATGTAGGTCAGAGAGCACAGGGGTGATGGGTGAACGCGAGTTAGGATACGGGCAGCAGAGTTTCGGATGAGCTCAAGTTTACGGAGGGTGAAAGGTGGGAGGCCGGCCAGGAGAGCATTGGAATAGTCGCATTTGGAGGTAACAAAAGAATGGATGAGGGTTTCAGCAGCAGATGGGCTGAGGCAGGGGCAGAGACGGGCGATGTTATGGTGGTGGAAGTTGGCGGTCTTGGTGAAGAAGAGGATGTGGGGTCGGAAACTCAACTCAGGGTCAGACAGGATACCCAGGTTGTGAACAGTATGGTTCAGCCTCAGACAATGGCCAAGGAGGGGGATAGAATCGGAGGATAGGAACGGAGTTTGTGGCGTGATTTCTAGCAATTAATTTTCAACATTATAGACTTGGATTTCCAATTAGCATCGGCATATTTAGCACATCTAATGGCAGAATTATAGCCACTTTGCACTTTCTGACCAGTGTTAATAACAGACAGTAATGCTTATGCCAGAATCATTAAGACTGAATTAAACCATCAATTAAAGGATTGTACAATAGAAAAGGACCCAATACTCCCAGATATAATTTTCAAGGCCAAATATCAATGATATACATTGGTGGTATCAAGGGCAGCCATCAGATCAGCATAAAACAATTCCTAGGAACTCCACATAGAAAGTGGGAACATCTACGTGCCTTAGACCTATCCAAGTCTCAATTATATACAGTGAGGCTCCAACACAATAAAGGAGAAGTGGCCAAGTAGCAAATGTGTAAAACATGTTCACAGCTCTATTACTTTCAAAGTTTATGAGCTCTGTTTGATGAATGTTTTAAAAAAAAGATGTTCTTGTTAGGAATAGTTTGATTGGACAAGATGTATATGGGCTTACTGGCATACTTAAATATAATTGAATAGGTTTTCAGATCTAATTTCTAGCAACTAATTTTCAATATTATAAGTCTAGATTTTCAATTAGCATCAGCATGTTTAGTATATCTAATGGCAGAATTATAGCCACTTCGCACTTCCTCCCCAGTGTTAATAACAGACAGTATATATAAAATTATATAAATATAAATGCATGTTGTTATTTTTGATATATTTAGGTAGCATAAACAAATCCTGAATAAGACAGGTTCAAAATTAGCACAGATATGAACAAGTTATTGGCCACCAACATTTTACTCACTCAAAAATGCTAGTGCCAATTAATGCCCGAATGGAGCCCATCCTGCCCGAATTAGTGCCCCTAATCTGACCATCAGAAACAACGCCACTGCTGAAGTGGTGGCTTGAGCAGCAGAGTGGTATCCCTGAGGCAGATACCGCGTAGAGGAGGCCATTGTTGCAGAATCTTAGAATGATAGAAAGGTTACAGCACTGAAGGAGGCCATTCAGCCCATCGAGTCCGCGCCGGCTCCATGCAAGAGCAATCTAGCTAGTCCCACTCCCCCGCCCTATCCCCGTAGCCCTGCAAATTTTTTCTGTCAAGTTCTTATCCAGTTCCCTTTTGAAGGCCACGATTGAATCTGCCTCCACCACCCCCTTGGGCAGTGCATCCCAGATCCTAACCACTTGCTGTGTAAAAAAGTTTTTCCTCATGTCACCTTTGGTCCTTTTGCCAATCACCTTAAATCTATGACCTCTGGTTCTTGACCCTTCCGCCAATGGGAACAGTTTCTCTCTATCTACTCTGTCTAGACCCTTTGTGATTTTGAATACCTCTATCAAATCTCCTCGCAACCGTCTCTGTTCTGCGTTAAATTTCATCTGCCACGTGTCCGCCCATGCCACCAGCCTGTCTATATCCTCTTGAAGTCTATCACTATCCTCCTCACTGTTTACTACCCTTCCAAGTTTTGTGTCATCTGCAAATTTTGAAATTGTGCCCTGTACACCAAGTCCAAGTCATTAATATATATCAAGAAAAGCAGTGGTCCCAGCACCAACTCCTGGGGAACTTTACTGTACTTGCATGTTTGTGGAATTTTCATTGGGGCAACAATTTTTGTTTCTGTGAAGATTTGAAGCTTGAGTGATTTGGACTGGAGAGACTGATTTCCCTGTGGGGGTCCCTTTCTTCTTGTGTTATGAAAAGGAGGATAATGAAGATATCCAATAGAGGTTAGTTTGGAGGAACTTGGTGTGAAGCATCACAGAAGATGTTTCCAATAAATTGATACCCACAACACTGGATTTACACACCTCAGAGGTCTTATATAGATTTCTCAGCCCGTAAATGATGCAGAAGGCTGTTCTTTCCTCCAGAGACTAATGGGGAGGTATACCAGCTGTTCACTGAAGACCTGCAGCCCACTCCCAACAGGGGCACAGCATTATATGTAGCAGTCAAAGTGAAGACTGCCTGGAATTATTTTGTCACTGGATTATTCCTGGCTGCCTCGGATGATCTTTGTGACATTAGTCAGACAGCAGCTCACCACTGTGTATAGAAGTCACTGATGCTGTATTCAGGCAGGCCTCTCAATTTATTAGTTTCTCAAAGGAACCTGTAAAACAAAGAGAGCAAGCAATCCAATTCTGTAGATTAGCAGGGTTCCCACAGGTGCTGGGATCAATTGATAACACACATGAGGCCTTGACTGTCCCTTTGGCAACCCCCTCAATTTCATCAATAGGAAATGATTTAATTCCATTAACGTACAGCTAGTGTGTGATGCCAGTCATCTTATCCTACACATTAATGTTCGCTACCCAGGAAACTGTCATGATGTCATGTACCAATCCACCGTACCACCCTGATGAATCAAGATTATGTATCAGGATGATTTCTTCATGATCAGTGTTATCCCCCTAGTGTCAAGGGTCTGATTCATGAGGAAAGACTGGAAAAATTTGGGGCATTTCAACTGAAGAGGCATCTGAGAGGTGATCTTATAGAGGTATATTACATAGAATTACCTCGAATGTACAAATCAGAAACAGGAAACAGGCCATTTGGCCCAACTGGTCCATGCCGGTGTTAATGCTCCACATGAGCCTCCTCCCACCCCTCTTCATATAACCCTATGAGTATAACCTTCTATTCCTTTATCCAGCTTCCCCTTAAATAAGGTATAGAAAAGGTTAATCCAGCATTCTACTTTAAAATAAATAGTGGGAGTAGGACAAGGGACATAGGTTCAAACTATAATTGAACAGTGGACGGCCTTTAAAGAGGAGATGGTTCGGATACAGTCTAGGCACATTTCCATGAGGGGGAAAAGTAGGGCAACCAAAGCCAGAGCTCCCTGGAGGACGAAAGAGATAGTGAGTAAGATGAAATGGAAAAAGGGGTGGGGGGGGTGGTATGACAAATGTCAGGTTGATAACACAAGTGAGAACCAGGCAGAATATACAAAGTTCAGAGGGGAAGTGAAAAAGGAAATAAGAGGGGCAAAGAGAGAGTATGAGAATAGACTGGCGGCCAACAGAAAAGGGAATCCAAAAGTCTTCTACAGGCATGTAAACAGTAAACGGGTAGTAAGTGGAGGGGTGGGTCCGATTAGGGACCGTAAAGGAGATCTACTCATGGAGGCAGAGGGGATGGCCGAGGTACTAAATGAGTACTTTGCATCTGTCTTTTCCAAGGAAGAAGATGCTGCCAGAGTCTCAGTACAGGAAGATATAGTTGAGATACTGGATGGGCCAAAAATTGATAAAGAAGAGGTATATGAAAGGCTAGCTGTACTTAAAGCAGATAAGTCACCTGGTCCGGATGGGATGCATCCTAGGTTGCTGAGGGACATAAGGGTAGAAATTGCAGAGGTACTGGCCATAATCTTCCAAACACCCAAAAAGGGTGTAAGGATAAACCAGCAACGATAGGCCAGTCAGTTTAACCTCAGTGATGGGGACACTTTTAGAAACGATAATCCTGGACAGGATTAACAGTCACGTGGACGAGTGTGGATTGATTAGGGAAAGCCAGCATGGATTTGTTAAAGGCAAATAGTGTTTAACTAACTTGATTGAGTTTTTTGATGAGGTAACAGAGAGGGTAGATGAGGGCAATGCAGTTGATGTGATGTATATGGACTTTCAAAAGGCGTTTGATAAAGTGCCGCATGGTAGACTTATCATCAAGATTGTGGCCTATGGAATAAAAGGGGCAGTAGCAACATGGATACAGAATTGGCTAAGTGACAGGAAACAGAGTAGTGGTGAACGGTTATTTTTCGGACTGGAGGGAGGTGTACAGTGGTGTTCCCCAGGGGTCGGTGTTGGGACCATTGCTTTTCTTGATATATATTAATGACTTGGACTTGGTGTACAGGGCACAATTTCAAAATTTGCAGATGACACAAAATTTGGAAAGGGAGTAAATAGTGAGGAGGATAGTGATAGACTTCAAGGGGATATGGACAGGCTGGTGGCATGGGCGGACACATGGCAGATGAAATTTAACGTAGAAAAATGCAAAGTGATACATTTTGGTAGGAGAGGCAATATAAATTAGAGGGCACAACTCTAAAAAGGGTACAGGAACAGAGAGATCTGGGGGTATGTGTGCACAAATCGTTGAAGGTGGCAGGGCAGGTTGAGAAAGCGGTTAAAAAAGCATACGGGATCCTGGGCTTTATAAATAGACGCATAGAGTACAAAAGTATGAAAGTCATAATGAATCTTTATAAAATACTGGTTCGGCCACAACTGGAGTGTTGTGGCCAGTTCTGGGCACCGCACTTTAGGAAAGATGTGAAGGCCTTAGAGAGGGTGCAGAAGAGATTTACTAGAATAATTCCAGGGATGAGGGACATCAGTTATATGGATAGACTGCAGAAGCTGGGGTTGTTCTCCTTGGATCAGAGACGGTTGCGAGGAGGTTTGATGGAGGTATTCAAAATCATGAAGGGTCTAGACAGAGTAGATAGAGAGAAATTGTTCCCATTGCCAGAAGGGTCAAGAACCAGAGGACATAGATTTAAATGATTGGCAAAAGAACCAAAGGTGGCATGAGGAAAAACCTCAACAAGTGGTTAGGATCTGGAATGCACTGCCTGAGGGAGTGGTGGAGGCAAATTCAATCATGGGCTTCAAAAGGGAACTGGATCAGCACTCGAAAGGAAAAAATTTGCAAGGCTACGGGGATGGGGCGGTGGAGTGGGACTAGCTGGATTGCTCTTGCTTAGAGCCGGCGCGGACTCGATGGGCCGAATGGCCTCCTTCCGTCTTGTAACCTTTCTATAATTAGTAAAAAGTAACTTTAGGACTGATATCAGGAAGTGCCACATCATGCAGAATGTGATCAACACTTGGAATAGACTTTTGTGCAGAGTGTTGCAGGTGAAAACCTTGCAATCATTTTAGAAACAATTAGATGTTGCAATGGGTGGAATGTAGGGTTGTTCTGGATGAATGAATTGAGATGTGCTGAATGGCCTTCCTGTGTTGTGATTTTATGGTTTTGTGATCTTGTAAATGCAGACTGAATCCAGAGTCAGGGCCGGACCTGTGGAGGAGGCTCTGGAGGAGGCAGTCTCACTCTGCTTCGCTTCTGAGTGAGCTCGGTCCTTGACACCTGATTTATATTCCAGAAACTTAGTGGCGGTGTGTAGCCAATACACTAAACTTGCAGTGTGAATTCACCGTAGTTCACCTTTTCTCTCAAGGTTTGGCTCCATTTGCTCTTATAACACAATCAATGCATATTTTTCCCGGTTTTGAAACTACCTATTCAAGGTGGCCTCTGATGATTGGCTGGGAAAGCGACTTGATTGCTGTAATGATAACTGAAGAAAATCGCTGATTTGGAGCGGCCACATCAGCATGGGGAAACAAACTCAGATTTAAGCATGGAAATGCTGCCTCCTGCAACCTGTGTGATGGAGGCAGGTTTCTATTTTTAACAATATTTAGGATATGCAGCTAAGTTGAAGCTAAAAATGTGATGTCTAGAATTTGCCCAGTATTGATAGCTCTGGTGAAATGCAGCTCAAAGAATCCCTTGTTTGCTTGATTACTACTGAAGTGACATACAAAGCTTGTCCTATTTGACCAGCTGTACTATAGATAGGAACTGATACACTCTGTATTCACCCATTATTGAGGCCAATAAAACATTGCAATTTCATTATTCACCCACAGTGACCTAAGAGTCCACATCTCCAGGTTTTCAAGAAAGCTGAAGGTAATTATATGGCAGCTGGGTCAATGAGACTCCATGCTTTCCTTGGTAGGAGACAATAGGAATGAAACACAGTGCTTTTTGAATCAGCAGTAACCATTGGAAGCTTTCATTTTAAACACATGTCATTTGATTAAGCCCTGTTATTAAAATCCATATTCATGAATTATCTGTGACAATAAAATAAATTTCACTTGTTATTTTTCAGGTAAAAAATTTACATTCCTTCTTGCCGGTAAGCTGAGGAAATAAAATATTTACTATTTGTCCAGTGACTGTTCAAACCGTAGTGATTTATATACAGTATTATATACAGAAGCTCATTCACAGCAAAACTGGATGAATAGTTCCTTCGTTTCAGACTGCCAAAACTGCTGAGAAATTTAATGTTGCCTTGACGGTTCATGTCTTGGAGTGTACAGCATTTGCATGTTCCAGGATTTTGGGTAGCCATTTGTTATCATTAAATTTATGGAACAAACCGCTGTAAATAAATATTATTTTTTTCCTTCTACTTCTTTTGACTGCTGTGCGTATACCTGGCACTATGCAATATGCACTATGCAATAAGCCATTAAATAATACATGAAAATATATTGTAGGAATTGTGTGTATTTGCAGTTGCGTGGAATTACAGTCTCATAATAAATGCAACTTACGGATTGAATGGACAAAATCTCCTCTGCTGGCTGTAAGGGTGAGATGAATTTGTGCAGTCTCAATCCAGTTCCTGGGGCCCTGAGGCATAAAACTGGCAATAATTGGCAATCTTGCTTACAGAGATCATAGAATGGCTGCTGTGCAAAGTGGAAGAGTGTCAGTGATGCAGTAGAGTGCTCTTCTGCAGCACTTTGTTAGGGTAGATTAGAACTTAAGAATGTTATTCTGCATCTGGCTATGCTATACTGTTTGGCCAAAATTAATGTAATGACAAACTTCCATAGGGCAAGGGAACAGATAAGGGAAATTGGTACGAGCCTCAGAAAGTCTGCCAAGGTAAGGGTAGTCAACATTGTATATATCAAAGTTTGCAGGCCACTTGCAGTTTCCTCTCACCCTCATAAGCCTTCGAAAAACAACTCTTTCCATACTTCATTTGCACACTTTATTACTGCCATTTCAAACTGTTGCCATATGATCATTTGTAACGGTGACTCCACAAAGCAAGCTTTCCAGACGATTACCCTGCAGGATGTGTGATCATTTACTCGCACAAAAAGATAGATGCAAGGTCACCACTTGGCTATCATTTGTTTATGTGCTCTTCCAGTTTCAGTACTGGTCTGCTTGCAGGACAAAGCAATGTGTAACAGGAGGGCATATACCAAATCTGAAAGAGGGCTCTCCTCATGTTACGCCTCTCAAAGAGGAAATGGATATGATGGGGCCTGAGCACATAGAAAAACTGGGCCATGGTGGTTGGAAGGTATCCCCAAAGCTCAGGGTTCATATCATTTAAAAAAATTATTATTAATCCCCTCATTCAATCACTCACTCAGTTACTCACATTTCAGCAAACCATCATGACACGATTTAATAATACAAGTTCTGTTTCAGGAGGTACATTCTAGCATATGTTCTTTTTCTGCTTCTGTAGTTGTCGCCATAGAAAAAGCCACATGATGAGCGGCGCTCACAAACCCAGCACCTAATAGTGCTCAGTATCACTCACATCATCAATGAGAAACACCAGCACAGGTACATCCAGGCCATGTGATTTAAATGGTCACTTTGAGGAGGGTACACTGTGCATGTGTGAGCAGGACCAAGGGATGGAAGCACAGAGGAGTAGGATCCTGCTCATATCCTTCCTCAGCTCCAGAGCCCAGGGAGCTGGATCTCATGGGGCCTACGTTTAAAAAAAATGTTTTGACTGAACATTGGCACTTTCTCCAATCATTAAGAGGGTAGGCTAAGCACCTTGCAAACTGGTGGTGAACATGGCGGAGTCCACTAACCACACTTAAATAGAAATTACAAATGGAAACAGGCCATTCAGCCCAATCAGTCCACGTTGGTATTTATCCTCCACATGAGCAGTAGTCCTAATCACATGTGCCTGCTGTGTTCCCATATCCCTTTATCCACTTTCCTTCAACTGCTTACATAACATATTCTTAAATATTGATATGGTCTCTACTTCCATCACTAATTCCAGGAGTGCATTTTACAGCCTCAGAAATTTCTATGTAAAAAGGTTTCTTCTGCTTTCTGGCCTAATTTTTTGGCATTTAATCTTCTTTCTATGTTCCCGTGTTCTAGATTCATCAATCACTTGAAAGAGTCTGTTTCTATCTACTCTGTCCCATCCCATCATAATTTTAAACACCTCTATAAAATCACCCTGTAATCTCCTCTGTTCTGGCGAAAACAGCGTCAATTTTTCAAGTCTTTTTCGTATTTGTATTTCCTCAGGCAGCATCCTAGTGAATCTGTGCTATAATCTCTCAATTGCCTCAACATCCTTTTTATAGTGTGGAGCCCAAAACTGCACACAGTACTCCAACGGCAGTTTTCCTAAAGTTTGATATAGATTCACTCATCTGTATCTGTTTATCAGAACTGTGGTATCAACATGAAGCATTTTGCAACTCCAATGTCCACTGCTGCTGAGCCCCCAATGACAGAGGTCCTAAGTTTAATTAGGACATCTCTTATAAATGCTCAGACCACTAGAATAGTCTGACCATTCACTGCCTTTTTTGCTACCCAAAGGTCAGTTTCCATGAAGTTCATTGGACATCCTGAGGCACTATCCAGCAATTAAGGCATAGCTGGACTAGGCACAGCGAGGCTGCTGCCTCTCAGAGTGATGCCATAACCGGCCCCTTCAGTTGCCCCACAAAATGATACATGTGGCATAAAACTCGCAGGACCAGACAGCCAATACTGTAACGCAAGTAGTGGAAGCAGCTGAACCTTCTAATGACCCAGCCCAAAGAAGTGGAGAGATGTTAGAATCCCAAAGGACTCCCACTGACACTCACCAACCAGTTACCTCACTTACTCCTACTGAGTGAGCATCTAAAAGGAGCTCTAGTTTAGTTTCTCAAAACATACACTGTCAGCAAGACGAAGCTTTGGAGCAACAAACATTATACACATACAAATTATTCATTGGATATTAAATTTGGTTGTACCTTACTTTACTTATGCAAATAGTTTTCTTGGGATGGGATAGAATAAAGTAATAGCAAATTAAAATAATTGATGGAGTGAACCTTTGTGGTTCTTGAAGAGCATGATATTGAGTGTAGGGGCCCTGTGGCCAGGTGCATGCCATCAGCGATGGCTTTGGGGAATCTTATATTTGAAAAAATTGCAGAGCCTTCTTATTCCCATGAAGAAGGTGAGGAAAGTTGTCGTCTTGATGAAATGTGTCAGGCAACTGCTTGATACATCTGTAAACTGAAGATTGATTGATACTGTTGGTGTTCTCTGCAGCAGCTTGGAATGAGCCATATGCATAAAAGTTCAGGGCTGTGGTGACCTTGACAGGCAATGATGGAGATGGCTGGAAGTCAGATTCTAAACCTCTTTCAATGCCTCTCTAGTGAAATGGAGCCTGCAAAGACAGTTTCTCCTCCAGCATTCCAAGGAAGGTATGCCTCTGCCTATTGATATAGCTTCATGGGCAAGGGCTGATGCATGGTTACTGTGCTGGGATGCAGTTAAGCGGTGGTTGCTGTTCATATACGTTGCTATGGTGACATTAGACAGATTAGTACAATTGGACTGGCTTATACTGAGCATGTGAAGTTTGAATGGTTTCCACTGTCTGAGGTGATTTATTATTGATGCGTCATCAGCTGATTTATTGTGTGCTTTGAAAAACGAGTGCCATTTTAAAAAAAAATTATTGGCTTATTGTCTACATTTGTGAAAACACTCATAATGCAAGTAATGTTTGCCTTTGTAGTACTATGCAGGTTATTTCATTTTGCGTTTTTGATAGATCAAATCAAACACTACAAAACACTGAGGTACTCTTGATAATCACATACATTGATGGCTACCTTTTCTGTCTTAATGATTCTTTAAACCCTTGCAGACTGCAGGAACATTACAGCACCCGAGTGAAAAAAACTCATAAGATTAACATGTTTGTTTATTCCAAGAAAAGTTAATTAAAAAATCTTTATAGGGCTGTTTCCTTGATCGGGTGCTTCTGGTGAGGAGTGGTGATCACAGGGTTTAGCGGTCAGCAAATTGTGGGTCTCAAGCTCCTGATATGCTCTCTGTTAATTTGAATGAATAGAAAATGATGGGCTTCAGGCCTCTGATTTAACTGACCACTGCTCTCCGTGAGTGCTGCTCCTTGCTGGGAGCACCCGATTAGGGAATTAGTCCTTATAATCTGCATTATTAGATATTAACAGTTGTACAAAAGTTGAAATATACATATTTTAAAAGGTGAACGGCTATTTGCCAACTGGAAGGGCAAAGTACACCGATGTTTACCGCTCTATACCATAAGGATTGGCAAGACTACTCTTTTACTGGCCAAGAAACTTCAACAAATAATAAGAGATCAAGCATATAATAGAGAGCACATTCATTTTTTCTGTTATTTCTAGTGATTGTTTTGAAATTGTGCATTTAAACAGTGCACCCTGATACTATCATTGGGGAAACGGTTTGGAGGAGTTACTGAGGCCAAGTCCGGGAACTGAGTTAGTATAGAGAGCCGAGCTGAACCACCTTTAAGGCACCTCTAAGTTGCAAAAATGTTTTCAAGGGGAATGATTTACACAAAGTCTACTGGTACTCCAGGAACACAGGAACATTAGAAACAGAAGGAGGCCATTCAGCCTCTCGAGCCTGCTCTGCCATTCAATTAGATCATGGCTGATCTGCACCGCAACTCCATTTACCTGCTTTTGCTCCATATACCATGATGCCCTTACCTAACAGAAATCTATCTATCTCAATTTGAAAGCTCCAATTATCCTAGCATCCACAGCCTTTTGGGGGAGAGAGTTTCAGATTTCTACAACTCTTTTTGTGAAAAAGTGCTTCCGGATTTCGCTATATTTTCTCCTTATCTACATTTTAAACAACTCGATCAGATCCCCCTCAGTCTTCTTTACTCAAGGGAATACAAGCCAAGTTTATGCAATCTATCCTCATAATTTAATCCTCTAAGACCCGATATCATTCTGGTGAATCTACGCTGCACCCCCTCCAAGGCCGATATATCCTTCCTGAGGTGCGGTGCCCAAAACTGAACCCAGTACTCCGGTTGGAAGCATCACTTCCTCCCCATTGTATTCCAGCCCCCTTGAGATAAAGGCTGGATTCCATTAGCCTTTTTGATTGCTTTTTGTACCTGCCTACTAGCTTTCAATGATTTCTGTATTTGGACTCCCAAATCTCTTTGCTCCTCTACAGTTTCTAGGATCTCACCATTTAGAAAATACTCGGATTTATCTTTCTCAGGTCCAAAGTGGATGACCTCACACTTGGCCACAGTGAACTCCATTTGTCATAGTTTTTTAAAAAATTTGTTCATGGGATGTGGGCGTCGCTGGCAAGGCCAGCATTTATTGCCCATCCCTAATTGCCCTTGAGAAGGTGGTGGTGAGCCGTCTTCTTGAACCGCTGCAGTCCGTGTGGTGACGGTTCTCCCACAGTGCTGTTAGGAAGGGAGTTCCAGGATTTTGACCCAGCGACGATGAAGGAACGGCGATATATTTCCAAGTTGGGATGGTGTGTGACTTGGAGGGGAACGTGCAGGTGGTGATGTTCCCATGTGCCTGCTGCTCTTGTCCTTCTAGGTGGTAGAGGTCGCGGGTTTGGGAGGTGCCGTCGAAGAAGCTTGGCGAGTTGCTGCAGTGCATCCTGTGGATGGTACACACTACAGCCACTGTGCGCCGGTGGTGAAGGGAGTGAATGGTTAGGGTGGTGGATGGGGTGCCAATCAAGCGGGCTGCTTTATCTTGGATGGTGTCGAGCTTCTTGAGTGTTGTTGGAGCTGCACTCATCCAAGCAAGTGGAGAGTATTCCATCACACTCCTGACTTGTGCCTTGTAGATGGTGGAAAGGCTTTGGGGAGTCAGGAGGTGAGTCACTCACCGCAGAATACCCAGCCTCTGACCTGCTCTCGTAGCCACAGTATTTATATGGCTGGTCCAGTTAAGTTTCTGGTCAATGGTGACCCCCAGGATGTTGATGGTGGGGGATTCGGCGATGGTAATGCCATTGAATGTCAAGGGGAGGTGGTTAGACTCTCTCTTGTTGGAGATGGTCATTGCCTGGCACTTATCTGGCGCGAATGTTACTTGCCACTTATGAGCCCAAGCCTGGATGTTGTCCAGGTCTTGCTGCATGCGGGCTCGGACTGCTTCATTATTTGAGGGGTTGCGAATGGAACTGAACACTGTGCAATCATCAGCGAACATCTCTGACCTTATGATGGAGGGAAGGTCATTGATGAAGCAGCTGAAGATGGTTGGGCCTAGGACACTGCCCTGAGGAACTCCTGCAGCAATGTCCTGGGGCTGAGATGATTGGCCTCCAACAACCACTACCATCTTCCTTTGTGCTAGGTATGACTCCAGCCACTGGAGAGTTTTCCCCCTGATTCCCATTGACTTCAATTTTACTAGGGCTCCTTGGTGCCACACTCGGTCAAATGCTGCCTTGATGTCAAGGGCAGTCACTCTGACCTCATCTCTGGAATTCAGCTCTTTTGTCCATGTTTGGACCAAGGCTGTAATGCGGTCTGGAGCCGAGTGGTCCTGGCGGAACCCAAACTGAGCATCAGTGAGCAGGTTATTGGTGAGTAAGTGCCGCTTGATAGCACTGTCGACGACACCTTCCATCACTTTGCTGATGATTGAGAGTAGACTGATGGGGCGGTAATTGGCCGGATTGGATTTGTCCTGCTTTTTGTGGACAGGACATACCTGGGCAATTTTCCACATTGTCGGGTAGATGCCAATGTTGTAGCTGTACTGGAGCAGCTTGGCTAGAGGCGCAGCTCGTTCTGGAACACAAGTCTTCAGCACTACAGCCGGGATGTTGTCGGGGCCCATAGCCTTTGCTGTATCCAGTGCACTCAGCCGTTTCTTGATATCACATGGAGTGAATCGAATTGGCTGAAGACTGGCTTCTGTGATGGTGGGGATATCGGGAGGAGGCCGAGATGCATCATCCACTCTGCACTTCTGGCTGAAGATGGTTGCAAACGCTTCAGCCTTGTCTTTTGGACTCACGTGCTGGACTCCGCCATCATTGAGAATGGGGATGTTTGCAGAGCCTCCTCCTCCCATTAGTTGTTTAATTGTCCACCACCATTCACGACTGGATGTGGCAGGACTACAGAGCTTTGATCTGATCCGTTGGTTGTGGAATCGCTTAGCTCTGTCTATAGCATGCTGCTTCCGCTGTTTAGCATGCATGTAGTCCTGAGTTGTAGCTTCACCAGATTGGCACCTCATTTTTAGGTACGCCTGATGCTGCTCCTGGCATGCTCTTCTACACTCCTCATTGAACCAGGGTTGATCCCCTGGCTTGTTGGTAATGGTGGAGTGAGGAATATGCCGGGCCATGAGGTTACAGATTGTGCTGGAATACAATTCTGCTGCTGCTGATGGCCCACAGTGCACTACGAGGACTGTGCGGTGGTCACTCCTACCAATTATGTCATGGACAGATGCATTTGCGACAGGTAGATTGGTGAGGACGAGGTCAAGTAAGTTTTTCCCTCGTGTTGGTTCGCTCACCACCTGCTGCAGGCCCAGTCTGGCAACTATGTCCTTCAGGACTCGGCCAGCAGTGGTGCTACCGAGCCACTCTTGGTGACGGACATTGAGGTCCCCCACCTGGAGTACATTTTGTGCCCTTGCTACCCTCAGTGCTTCTCAACATGGAGGAGGACTGATTCATCAGCTGAGGGAGGACGGTAGGTGGTCGTCAGCAGGAGGTTTCCTTGCCCGTGTTTGACCTGATGCTGTGAGATTTCATGGGGTCCGGAGTCAATGTTGAGGACTCCTAGGGCCACTCCCTCCTGACTGTATATCACTGTTCCGGCCACCTCTGGTGGGTCTGTCCTGCCGGTGGGACAGGACATACCCAGGGATGGTGATGGAAGAGTCTGGGACGTTGGCTGAAAGGTATGATTCTGTGAGGATGTTGCTTGACTAGTCTGTGGGACAGCTCTCCCAATTTTGGCACAAGTCCCCAGATGTTAGTGAGGAGGACTTTGTAGGGTCGACTGGGCTTGGTTTGCCGTTGTCGTGTCCGATGCCGGGTGGTCCGTCCGGTTTTATTCCTGTTATGACTTTTCGTAGCGAGATTTTCCAACTGAGTGGCTTACTAGGCCATTTCAGAGGGCAATTAAGAATCAACCACATTGCTGTGGGTCTGGAGTCACATATAGGCCAGACCGGGTAAGGACGGCACGTTTCCTTCCCTAAAGGACATTAGTGAACCAGATGAGTTTTTACAACAATCCAGTAGTTTCATGTCCACCATTACTGATACTAATATTTTAATTCCAGATTTTTATTTAATTAATTGAATTTAAATTCGCCAGCTGCCGTGGCGGGATTTGAACTCATGACTCCGGATTTTAGTCCGGTAACATAACCACTATGCTACCATACCCACTGACTTAATCTGTCTGTGTCGCTTTGCAACTTCCTGCTCCCATCTGCACTACTTACTGTCCCTCCTAACTTGGTGTCATCTGTATACTTGGATATACAGCGCTCCTGCTCCTCCGGGGCCCAGAAAAATAATTGTAAACTTATCTTTAGTGGGCCTCTTCGGTTCCATCGCCGGACCTAAAATGGCAATCGGGGTACCATTTATGTCATAAGACCCCGATTTCCAGATTACCTGAAACAGGCGGGCGCTTTCAAAATGGCGCCGATCGCAGTGCTGATGTTAACGGGGAGGAAAGACTACCGACCCCATTTTGAGGCAGTTACCGCCCCATTAACGCCAGACGAAGGCAGTCAAAATCGTTCCCTGTGTTTCTGGTCTCAGACCCTCCCTGATGTTGATGCATGGATTGTACAAGCCAGCTATGTAAAAAGTGTAATGCTTGCCTGTATGGGTGAGCTTGGAGTTTAGCCTGCCTGTGGCCTGAACAAAATGACAACCAGAGCCATCCAACTTTGCCCTTGCAGCTGTTCGTTGCCTCTGGTAGCATTTTGCCTCCACCTACCACTTGGAAGCCCACCTGGAGGGAGTACTTTAAATCAGGATAAAGTATTGATTATATCAACTGATATTAATCAGATCTATTTTGTTGTTGGAATCAGTAAATCCTCTCAGGCAGTACCCAAATGGATATCATCAGGATTGATTGTTTAAACAGCAATATTTAAAAAATCAAGAAATCAATAGGTGTCAAATAGATGTTAATCTTATTTTTTTTTAAACAGTTTAATCTTTAAAATAAACACTGCAGCTGCAGTTGATTTCAAACATGAAGTTTCAAGGCCAAGTGATTACTGGTTCCAGCTCTGCTGTGAATCTAAAATGTATGACAGTAAGCACAGTGTGTTCTTGGATGTAGTGTATAATTTGTGCCCACTCAATAGTTTGCACAAATTCTTCAACATGCCTTTTCTGTGAAATAGCAAGCAGTATACTTGTGCTAAAAAGAAATATTTGATAAATGTTTAATATCTGGCAGAGCGCCAAGATTGCTGTAGAAATGAAGGGGCTAGAATAACGAGCAGTGAAAGGATCTCTAATGTTCAAAGGCGGCAGCCGATGAGTGATAAGCAAAAGAGAGATAGAAAAAAAAAGTACATTTTTCTTCTGTGCTGCATGGGCATGGAATTTTATTTAAATGTTTGTGGGCTTGTCTTATTGAAAAAAATTGTATTCCACTGGCAGTAGCTGCCAATTCCTTTCCCTTTCCCCTCTCTCGCTCGCACACACACACACCCCCACCCATGCACACGTGCACTCTTTCTTTTTACCTTGAAACATCCTCCCAAGAGGTTGCTCAGCATTCATTTAGAAGTCGCCACAATTGGAAGAAGGCAGAGCTGACCTGTTTTTTCCTGCTGAATTTTCTCCTGCCACTGAAATCACAGCAGATTTATTCTTCGAGTAAGGGAGTGATGTAAATTCAAAACAAAAATATAGTTGCTCTATTGAGGAAGAATGATTTCTATTTTAAAAAAAAAATGATTCAAATCTGTTCCGAAGCTTTTATGCCAGTGTCTGTTTTGAGTTGCATTCTTTTCTGTTGCATTGATTTTGAACTTCTGAAACAGGCAGTAAAAATATGTGTTGCTGTGCAAATGTATTTTGTGATTCAGTTATCACTGTGGTGCAATGTGCCTTTTGCATTTACAATGCAAGTAAGTGGGCCTGCATAAGCCACAAAGGAAAATAAATGTCTCTACTATGAAATGTGAATCTTTTAAACATTTATTCATAAAAATGTTTTGAATTTTTATTCACGGTGAAGGATGAGTTAATTACCTCATTTTGTTGAAGGGAAATTCACCATCTTTGTATTTATTACCAGAAAAGATGCATTTTGAAATAGTCTGTTATCCAGGCAAAAATAAAATGGTCTTTTTCCCCTGCTGACTGAGATGATTAGAATGCCTTGTTCTTGTGCCAAATGTATCATTATAACATGATTGGTACATTAAGAGCAAATTAAAAAGTGTTTTTTGCATTCATTGCAGTTTCAGACGAGAATCTGTTCTAAAGCATTCTTGTGCTCAGATTATTAAGTCATTTTTTAAATTAATATTCAAAGGGCCTTACTTATGGTCATTCTAGTTCACTGACGCCTAGGAGGAAAGGCTATAAAAGAGCACTTCAAATGCCACTAGACTTTTGTAAGTAATGTTTTGGTTCCAGAGCATTATGTGGCTGAAAATGGTGATTACAGCAGAATTTTAGGGCCAGGTTTGTGTTCCAACACTTCCAGTGGGGAGCGGCACTTGCAGAGAGTGCACTGGAAGAAATCACAGGCACAAGTCCATGATTTTCTGTCCATCTGGCAGTCATTAAAGGCCCCTTCCCTGTTTAAAAGGGATGTTGGATAAAGTAGGTAAACCAGGTCAGCACAGATCAGTCCATTTCAAGTGGCTTACATTTAAAAAAGTTTTCCAGCATCAGAACTAGCTTTATGACAGTCATATTAGCTGTAAATATTGAAAACATACACTTAAGACACTCACTGGTGGATCCTGGCCTCTGAAGGCACCTGAATAAGTAGTCAAGTACCTTTTCAGGCCTTGTCAAGGGATCGGATATGCAGCACGGCCTAACTTCCGCCAGCAATGTTTGCCCTGCTGGTGGAAATGCCCTAAATGCCAGGTATGGGATCATTTACATATTCGGGGAGGGCGCCCTGTGCCTGAAGAGGCGCAACAGAGGCCTCCTTCCCCACATTACCGCTGGAAACTTGGAGTGGTACCATGCCGCTTTAAAAGTGGAAGCATGAGGCACAGATTGGGCCAAAAAGACAGATACACAATTATTTTGATTTTCCCAGATGGTGTAGTAGGCTCCCCATCTGGAAAAATGGGAAAACTTGTGATAGTAATGGATCCCTCTGTCTTCTGGGGCTGGTTCACTAGGCCCAGAACTGGACATACACTGGTCTGAGCAGACATAGGTACCACTGGGCCTGTCTGATGCTTTTGCCAGAATTCTTGGGGTAGCCCTGGAATGTTGTCAGATTTGCTCCAAAGTGCTGCTTCGAAATGAGGGAGGTGAGCATAAGAAGTGCCTATTCCCTCCCTGCTCCCATTGGAATGTTCTGCAGAGTCCAAATTGGGCAGAAACCTGCTTAATCCAGGTTATTCCTCAAATTGCGCCCCTCTCACCACAACTCCATCGGGATTCCACACCTCTTGGGGCTAGAATTTCTATCCTAATTTATCTGTGGCACTGAAAGGACTAAGGAAACAAGTTTTAAATAAGAATTACAACTAAATATCTAATGGAATATTTTATTTTTTGACCACCGGAGGAATTTTTACTCCTGTCAAAATGCTCGGCAGATTTTTATCCCCTATTTTGTGCCCCTTAACTGGGAGAATGCACCTACAGATTTTCTAGTGTTGACTAAGCATATTTGTTAGTTTTATCTGAGGCAG
The DNA here is from genome assembly GCF_035084215.1 of Heptranchias perlo. Lineage (NCBI taxonomy): Eukaryota > Metazoa > Chordata > Chondrichthyes > Hexanchiformes > Hexanchidae > Heptranchias > Heptranchias perlo. The sequence continues at coordinate 28,352,719 of NC_090330.1, read as the reverse complement.
TGACATTTTCAGGGTTACAGTGCAAAAGCTCAAGAATTGTAGCTGCATTTAATTATTTATCTATTGTGGCACCTACTGTATATTTTTGTCAGCACAGCTGCTCTTTAACATTCTAAAGCTTTTTTTACTGTGTTCAGAAATGTACTGGATTAAAAAACACAGCACAACAAAAAAGACTTAAAAGATAACTGGTGGAATTTGAATTCTAATACTAAGCAAATGTCAATTTCATTATATTAATATTTTGTCAAAAATGAAGAATGTTTGATCTTGCCACGATCAGAAGGGAGTCAGTGATCCACAGATGCCCGAGCAATGGTTTCTGTTACTGTACTGGGGTTTACATCAAGACTTATTTTCCTGACTCTTGGCCTTTTAGGCTGAGCGTTGGAGCATGAAATTAGAGCTGGACCTGTACCTGTAGTGTTAAATTCCACAGGGTGCATCAGATATTTTGTTGCAAGCTGTTGGTTAAATATAGTTTGTGTACTTGGCTAATGCTCTGAATGGAGGGACTGACAGTCTGTTTTTGTGTATGATTTTTACAGGTTCAACAAACCTACTGGCCAGTATTTAAAAGGACCTGAGAAGATCTTTGAAACTGCATAGAGGAATAAGGAACTGCAGGGACCAGGATAAAGAAGCTGGTTTATTGGAGTACAAGATTAGGATTTAAGGGGTGACAAAATAAATAGATGAATGTGAAAGAGAAGAATGATACTCGAGTGAAAAATTCTACAGTGAGGAAGAGTTAAATGCACTTGTAATCCTCTAAATTGGCTGAGGAAAGAACGTTTGTCAGTACGTTTAGTCTCACGAGAGCCTCCTTTACTAACAATAGGTAAGTCATCAAAGAAATTAAAATATTGTCCAATTCAAGCTTATGTTTCTTGCCATTTTAAAGAAAACAAAAACACGTTTGACATTTATTCATTACTAACAACTCATTAAATGGCCTTTTATTGAAATAATCAATATATAAAGGTGAAAGCGGAAGGAAGACAGAAAATGACTTCTTCAGTTCGGAACAGTACATTCTGCACTGACAAAGAGGGCAATAAAAAGGAAATAAAGAATAACAATGAACAGACAGTAAGAACAGATGGAGACACCAATGCAAATGAAATAATATCCCAGATTTGTATAACGGAAGAAAAGGAAGAGAGACGTAACCTAACAGCTGGCATTGTAAATGATCATCTCCATGTACCACAGAATGTAACGCTGCCGAATGAAGATCTGGATGACCCTGTGAACCAAGGAGGGGAGTCTCAACCAGGTGATGACAGAAATCAGTTGTACAGAAGCAGAAATCTGGAGATTTCAGAGCATCGCATGCCTGATAAAACTGAAACTATAGAATTGGAACATACAGAATATACCAAGCACCATGAAAAAGCTTGCAGTTTGCAGTCTCCCGACAAGGAAGATTGGAAATTTGGTACAGGTGAATATGTTAGTGTTCCTCAAATTCAAAAGGAATGGTATTCCCTAAAACAGCATAGTTATGCTGCTGAAGCTGCTGTGGAGCGACAATGGCCCAAAATGAATGTGACAGATGAAAATGAAAAGATAAATCACATGCAATTATTGTACAAGGACTCTTCATCTTCCAATTCATTGAAGAAAACTAATAAAAAGAATGGATCATTAGAGACCGGAGCATCCAGAGAAAATGATATTGGGTGTTTACCAGAGAATGTCTCAGTGACTGATTGTTGTACTGGACCATTGAATTTTCAAGAACTCTGCACGGGTGCCATTGGTAGCACTCGTAATTCACAGCGAGCATCAGCAGATCTGTTCAAAGCCACCTCTCCATCTGATCCATTGGACTTGACCTCAATTGAAATGATTCTATTTCATTCTAACTCATCTACCTCAGAAAACAAGAAGTCAGTCCCAGAGCTACAAATGAACGATCTTGTCAATGTAAGCACATCGCATTGTGAAAAAATAGTGTCCACCTTAGGTTCAGTTGGTGAATTACAGGTGGCCATTAATAAACCAGAAGCCCAGGTAAACCTGAATACATTAACTGACCAATGTAAAGTAACTGATGCACACAATCGTCCCTCTGTGAGTGACTGGCAGGAGACTGGTGAATTTTTGCCTGAAGTACCATGTGTTCAGAGCATGAGAAATATTTTTGAAACAAAGCAGAAAATGGAGCCTTGTGATGTTAGCGAACAATCATCCACCATGCTTAGTGAAGAGACAGTTAAAACAGTACAGCGTCTGCAAGATAGCACAAAAGAACAACATCTTAAAAACCTCAATTTTGTAGAAGACCGGCTCTTAGACCTACCAGTAGAAACTTATGCAGATGGAAGTTTAGTATCTGATAGCACTTCTTCAGTATTAATGAGGCAAGGTTGTAAAAACAGAATCACCAGTCTGGTACATACTGAATTTGGTACCCAGCATTCCACAGAACCTGCTAAACATCTTGGAAGTTCTTTTTCAAATGCTATTAATGAAGTGGCCATTGTGGAATCTGCTATTTCTGGAGTTCCAAACACTACCTGTGAGGCAGATAACTACACTGAAAGTGATAAACTGCCATGCACAGGAACTGGTGAACTTTCTAAGCAAGAATTTGACAGCCTTCATGCTACCTTTGAAACCAGTGGGAGGAGAAAAGAAGACACAAGGCAGCATTTTGGGAGTGACAGTAGTTCATTAGAACATGAAACAGTTCAAGTGAAAAGCATTACTAAAATGACAGAAAAGGAAGGTTCTGAAGTCCTTAGCATCTCACACTCAGAGCTGTCAAAGCAACGTCTTTCTGAGCTAGGTGCAAATACAGGCAAGCTTGCATTGCCAGCACTCGAAGTTAGTCTTGGTCAGTGCAGTGATGAATGTTCTGTCAGAAAGACAGAGAGCTTTTTACAAAAGGAAGCAAATGAAATAAACAGTAATGTGATGATAACTGGGAAACAGCTCATAAGGATTTCTGAAGAGCTTCAGCACTCTGAGAGCCCGTTAGTCTCTCAGACTGTAAATCCTGTATTTACCACTTGTACACAGTCTCAGCATATGGTAAACATGAAAATTACTGATCAGTCCTCAGAATCTGCTGTTAAGGAGCCCGCGCTGCTTCGTGCTGAGGCATTGTCAGACTCTTTGCTCCTACCTTCTTTAGGGAATATGCAGACATGGAACTCATTCTCTAAAGCTCCTGATAAAACTGTTTGTAACAGTGGAATCCCAAAACCAATACTGCAGCATCCCAGGACTGTTCTAACAGATAAAGGAGAAGCAGAATCGAATTACCAGCCCAAGCCCGAAGGGAAGACCGAAGCTAAACTCATTCCTAAATCCAAGTATGTAAGACCTAAAATTATAACGTACATTCGAAAACCTCTTCAGATAAAATCACTTGATGTAATAAATGATGCACTGGGAAAATCTCCAAAACTTTCAACATGGACCGAGTCCATTTCGAAACCCTGTATTTCAAAAGAGCACAAGACCTCTACATGGGAAAATAAACCTCTCTCTGTGCTCAGTGTTCCTGGTTCCTCTCATGACAGATACAGACCAGAATTGCAAAGAACTAAGATATATACTACAGGACTGATGGTGTCTGGAATCAAACCTCCTGCTCAGCAGATCTTTCCCAGGACGATGGGAAAGCCACTTCCTTCTTCTAGTGATGTGACATCAAAGAAACCTACTGAACCGTTTATACAAGAGAGTATTTCTGAGGTAAGAGCAGCCTTTAACATTTTGGGGTTATGGGTATTTGTGTTCTCGTAAAACCAAATTTGAGTTGGTTAGCACACTATTTCTCTGTGCAGGTTGTCGTATTAGTGGATGTTATTTACATGGATTTTAAAAAGTGTTTAACTCTGTCCCATGTAAACGACTCCTGCACAAGTTTTAGCTGCATGAGATAGCCAGATGGAAATATATTGAATTGGATAAAAAAATGATTAGCTGAAAGTAGTAAATGGAAAGCCATCTGGCTGGGAGTCAGTTGTTAGTGGTGTACCACAGGGATTGGTTAGACTGGAGTCAGTTCAAAGATGTCTAACTTTGCAGACGATACCAAGATGGGAGAAATGCCAAAAAATGAGAACCAATGTACACAAATTCAGGAGAATTTGGAGAAGCTGAGTTTGTGTGCAAAGAATGGCAGATGAAGTTTAATGCAGGCAAATCTAAAATGATGAGATTTGGCAAAAGAAATAGTAATGTGGAATATGTACTTAGTGACAACATATTAGAGCAGGAGAGAGGCCTTGGGATAATGGTGCAATAGTTACCAGAGAGGAAAGGAAGCAAACAAAATGTTGGGTTTCATAGCAAATGTCAGGATATTGTCAGGTTGCACCTCAACAGAGCAGGGACCAATGTCCTTGTGGGGCAGTTCACTAGTGCTGTGAGGGGAGGTTTAAACTAATTTGGGAGGGGGGTGGGCACCAGGATGTAGCATTAGAAAGGGGAAACAAGGTTCACAAGGATTGGGAGAGACAAATAAGACTAGAGTAAGAAATGTACAGTATTAGGTGAGATCAGACTAAGAGAGAAACAAGAAGGTCTAAGATAGGTTTAGAGTGCATGTGTGTAAACGCACAAAGCATGATAAATAAAGTTGGTGAGCTGCAGGCGCAAATATCCACATGAGAACATGATGTAGTGGCGATAACGGATACCTGGCTCAAAAAAGGGCAGGATTGGGTACTAAATATTCTTGGGTACAAGGTGTTCAGGAAAGATAGGGAAGGAAAAAAAGGAGTGGGGAGGTGGCAGTATTGAATAAGATGCATATTGCAGTGCTGGAGCGAGAAAATGTCCTTGAGCGGTCAAGGATAGAATCTATTTGGTTAGAATTAAGAAACAATAGAGGTGCCATTACACTACTGGATGTATTCTATAGGCCACCAATTAGTGGGAAGGATGTAGAGCAAATTTGCTAGGAAATTACAGAGAGAGGCAAGAACTATAGAGTAGTGATAATGGGGGACTTCAACTATCCTACTATAGACTGGGATAGTAATAGTGTAAAGGGCAAAAAGGGGGAGGAATTTCTGAAGTGTGTTCAGGAGAACTTTCATGATCAGTATGTTTGCAGCCCAACGAGGAAGGAAACGGTGCTGGATCTGGTTCTGGGGAATGAGGTGGGTCAAGTGGAGCAAGTGTCACTGGGGGAACATTTAGGGAACAGTGATCATAGTATCATAAGGTTTAGATTAGTTATGGAAAAGGACAAGGAGCAATCTAGAGTAAAAATACTTAATTGGAGGAGGGCCAATTTCACTGGGTTAAGAACGGATCTGGCCCACTAAATTGGAATCAAAGATTGGGAGGGAAAACTGTGATCGAACAATGGGCGGCATTTAAAGAGGAGATGGTTCGGGTACAGTCTAGGTACATTCCCACGAGGGGTAAAGGTAGGGCAACCAAAGCCAGAGCTCACTGGATGTCGAAAGAGATAGGGAGTAAGATGAAGCAAAAAAAAGGGGCGTATGACAGATGTCAGATTGATAATACATGTGAGAACCAGGCTGAATATAGAAAGTACAGAGGAGAAGTGAAAAAGGAACTACTAAGAAGAGCAAAGAGAGAGTATGAGAATAGACTGGTGGCTAACATAAAAGGGAATCCAAAAGTCTTCTATTGGCATATAGATAGTAAACAGGTAGTAAGAGGAGGGATCGATTAGGGACCAAAAAGGAGATCTATGCATGGAGGCAGAGGGCATGGTTGAGGTACTAAATGAGTACTTTGCATCTGCCTTTACCAAGGAAGAAGATGCTGCCAATGTCACAGTAAAAGAGGAGCTAGTTGAGATACTGGATGGGCTAAAAATTGACAAAGAGGAGGTACTAGAAAGGCTAGCTGTACTTAAAGTAGGTAAGTCACCTGGTCCAGATGGGATGCATCCTAGGTTGCTGAGGGAAGTAAGGGTGGAAATTGCAGAGGTGCTGGCCATAATCTTCCAATCTTCCTTAGATATGGGGGTGTTGCCAGAAGACTGGAGAATTGCAAATATTACAGGCTTGATCAAAAAAGGGTGTAAGGATAAACCCAGCAACTACAGGCCAGTCAGTTTAACCTTGGTGGTGGGGAAGCTTTTAGAAACGATAATCCAGGAAAAAATTCATAGTCACTTGGACAAGTGTGGATTAGTAAAGGCAATCATGTTTAACGAACATGATTGAGTTTTTTGATAAGGTAACAGAGAGGGTTGATGAGGGCAATGCAATTGATGTTGTGTATATGGACTTTCAAAAGGTGTTTGATAAATGCCACATAACAGGCTTGTCAGCAAAATTGAAGCCCATGGAATAAAAGGGGCAGTGGCAGCATGGTTACAAAATTGGCTAAGTGACAAGAAACAGAGAGTAGTTGTGAATGGTTGTTTTTCAGACTGGAGGGAGGTGTACAGTGGTGTTCCGCAGGGGTCGGTACTAGGACCACTGGTTTTCTTGATATATATTAATGACTTGGACTTGGGTGTACAGGGCACAATTTCAAAATTTACAGATGACACAAAACATGGAAGTGTAGTAAACAGTGAGGAAGATAGTAATAGACTTCAAGAGGACATAGACAGGCTGATGGAATGGGCGGACACATGGCAGATGAAATTTAACGCAGAGAAGTGCGAAGTGTTACATTTTGGCAGGAAGAATCCGGAGAGGCAATATAAACTAAATGGTACAATTCTAAAGGGGGTGGAGGAACAGAGAGACCTGTGGGTATATGTGCTCAAATCTTTGAAGGTGACAGGACAGGTTGAGAAAGCAGTTAAAAAAGCATGTGGGATCCTGGGCTTTATAAATAGATGTGGAGATGCCGGTGATGGACTGGGGTTGACAATTGTAAACAATGTTACAACACCAAGTTATAGTCCAACAATTTTATTTTTAATCCCACAAGCTTTCGGAGGCTTCCTCCTTCCTCAGGTGAACGGTGTCCACACCGTTCACCTGAGGAAGGAGGAAGCCTCCGAAAGCTTGTGGGATTAAAAATAAAATTGTTGGACTATAACTTGGTGTTGTAAAATTGTTTACAATTTATAAATAGAGGCATTGAGTACAAAAGCAACTAAGTTACGCTGGTTTGGCCACAACTGGAGAATTATATCCAATTCTGAGCACTGCACTTTAGGAAGGATGTGAAGGCCTTAGAGAGGGTGCAAAAAACATTTACTAGAATGGATCTAGGGATGGCGGACTTCAGTTACGTGGATAGACTGGAGAAGCTGGGGTTGTTCTGCTTAGAGCAGAGAAGGTTGAGAGGAAATTTGATAAGAATATAAGAACATAAGAAATAGGAGCAGGAGTAGGTCATACGGCCCCTCAGGCCTACTCCGCCATTCAATAAGATCATGGCTGATCTTCGACCTCAACTCCACTTTCCCGCCCGATCCCCATATCCCTTGATTCCCTTAGAGTCCAAAAATCTATCTATCTCAGCCTTGAATATATTCAATGACTCAGTGTCCACAGACCTTTGGGGTAGAGAATTCCAAAGGTTCACAACCCTATGAGTGAAGAAATTCCTCTGCATCTCAGTCTTAAATGGCTGACCCCTTATCCTGAGACTATGCCCCCTAGTTCTAGACTCTCCAGCCAGAGGAAACAAGCTCTCAGCATCTACCCTGTCAAGCCCTCTCAGAATCTTATATGTTTCAATTAGATCACCTCTCATTCTTCTAAACTCCAGAGAGTATAGACCCTCTCTACGCAATCTCTCCTCACAGGACAACCCTCTCATCCCAGGAATCAATCTAGTGAACCTTTGTTGCACTGCCTCTAAGGCGAGTATGTTCTTCCTTAGATAAAGAGACCAAAACCGTACACAGTATTTCAGTTGTGGTCTCACCAAAGCCCTGTTCAATTGTAGCAAGACTTCCTTACTCTTGTCCTCCAACCCCCTTGCAATAAAGGCCAACATGCCATTTGCCTTCCTAATGGCTTGCTGTACCTGAATGCTAACTTTCTGTGTTTCTTGTATGAGGCACCTAAATCTCTCTAAACACCCACATTTAATAGTTTCTCACCATTTAAAAAATATTCTGTTTTTCTATTCTTCCTACCAAAGTGAATAACCTCGCATTTCCCCACACTATACTCCATCTGCCACCTTATTGCCCACTCACTTAATCTGTCTATATCCCTTTGCTGACTCTTTGTATCCTCCTCATAGCGTACTTTCCCACTTAGCTTTGTATCGTCAGCAAACTTGGATACATTACACTCGGTCCCTTCATCTAAGTCATTAATATAGATTGTAAATAGCTGAGGCCCAAGCACTGATCCTTGCGGCACCCCACTAGTTACAGCCTGCCAACCTGAAAATGACCTGTTTATCCCTACTCTCTGTTTTCTGTCCGTTAACCTATCCTCTATCCATGCTAATATATTACCCCCAACCCCATGAGCCCTTATCTGGCGTAGCAACCTTTATGTGGAACCTTATCGAATGCCTTTTGGAAATCCAAATATACTAAATCCAAAGGTTCCCCTTTATCTACCCTGCTACTTACATCCTCAAAAAACTCTAATAAATTTGTTAAACACGATTTCCCTTTCATAAAACCATGTTGACTCTGCTTAGTCATATTATGATTTTCTAAGCGCCCTGTTACCACTTCCTTAATAATGGATTCCTGCATTTTCCCGACGATACGGGACGGCAAGGCCAGCACGGACACGAGGGGTTGAATGGCCTCCTTCTTTGCCGTAACTTTCTATGGTTCTACGACTGGTGTCAGGCCAATTGGTCTGTAGTTCCCTGTTTTCTCTCTTCCCTCCTTTCTTGAATAGCGGTGTTATATTTGCTACCTTCCAATCCACTGGTCCCATTATTTTCTCTAGTGTTTTTTCTCTACTGATATTAATTACTTTAAGTTCCTCACTCTCATTAGACCCTTGGTTCCCCACTATTTTTGGTACGCTTTTTGTGCCTTCTACTGTGAAGACCGATACAAAATATTTGTTTAACATCTTTTATGCCATTTCCTTATTCCCCAGTATAATTTCTCTTGTCTCAGCCTCTAAGGGACCAATGTTTACTTTTGCTACTCTCATCCATTTTACATACTTGTAGAAGCTCTTACAATCTGTTTTTATATTTCTTGCTAATTTACTCTCATTCTATTTTCTCCCGTTTTATCAATTTTTTTGGTCATCCTTTGCTTGTTTCTAAAACTCTCCAAATCCTCAGGCTTAGTACTAGTCTTTGCAACATTATAAGCCTCTTCTTTTAATCTAATACTATCCTTAACTTGTTTAGTTGATAGAAGTGCTCAAAATCATGAAGCGTTTAGATAAAGTAAATAAAGAGAAACTGTTCCCTTTGGCAGAAGGGTTGAGAACCAGAGGAAACAGATTTAAGGTGATTGGCAAAAGAACCAAAGGCAAGTAATTATGATCTGGAATGTGCTGCCTGAGAGGGTGGTGGAAGCAAATTCAATTGTGGCTTTCAAAAAGGAATTGGATAAATACTTGAAGGGAAAAAATTTGCAGGGCTAAGAGCAGGGGAATGGGACTTACTGGGTTGCTCTTACAAAGAGCCAGCACTGGCTCGATAGGCCAAACGGCCTCCTTCTGTGCTATAACCATTCTATGATTCTATATTTAAATTGAAAGAGGTTATTTTAATATTGCACAGGGCCTTGGTGAGAATACTGGGTAGAACTTTTGATCGATGAAGTTTATGGATGGATGCTTATCACAGGCGCCTACTCATTTATTTTGTTTTAATGCCTATGTAACAATAATGCACACAATCATAGAATCACAGAATCGTTACAGCACAAGAAGGAGACCATTCGGCCAATCGAGCCTGTGCCGGGATGCTGGCACAAGAATGCTGCTACGAGCATGTTAAGCTTTCGTATGCAAACCTCGTGGATCAGATGTTCCTACCCTCATATCTGAAGTATTGTGTAAACTTGGTCCCCCTATTCTTAGCTTTGTGCCCTTTTTCAAGGTGAAACTTCAGTCTGGACCTCTACCTTGTCCTCCAATTAGTGGACATTGAGTTCAAACTCCCTTTTGTTTATTTCTGTGCATCTTGCCTTCATGTCTTGTTGCAGGGCAGTTTTTGTGCACCTAAAGCTCCTGCTGTTTTTCCATTATGCAGTCTACTAGGACAGTTAGGAACTAATTTGTAGAGCGGGTTTTATGAGCCATTTTGCAAAGTATTGAACACTTCACAACTGAAATCATGAACTTTTCGACCTTTATATCAGTTAAATGGCTCATTTATCTGATTGAGAATTGTTGAAAGATCATTATTAGAGGTTTGTGCTATTTTTTTGCTGTTCTTGTTAAGGAAAATGTGTTATGCAAAATCACTCATTTAAAGATAGGTTCACGCACAGTTCTGCTGGTGTCACAGAGGGAATTAGGCGCTTCGACTTTACAGTATGAATCTGGCATGTTGTAATGGATATTCTCGCTGTTTCAGCACTCATTATCTTCCCCTCATTCCGCTCTATCTCTCTGTCTCTTGCTCTCTCACAGGAGTCAGCTGAGTGCAATTAAAAACAATTTTTATTTGAAATCATTTCATCGAATTGATCACACTACAAAAATCGATCAAGAAGACGCATTTTCTTAGCGTGCCAAAAGTCACAGATACTAAATAATGCTTAAGAGTATTTCCATGATTCAATGTTAGCGGTACAAAATATCATGTTCTGAACAAAACTAATAGAAATTATAATACATTTTAGAGACACAACAATCAAAGTTGGGCTTACCTACAAAAACTGAACAAAAGGACATCCTTTGGGCTAGAGAGTGGGTTTTTATCCAAAATATTAATAACCCAAAACTCAATATTAACTCAAATCTCAAGGAAAAATGAAACTAACTGGCAGCTTCTTTATCAAAGTTCCTGCAACAAGACTTACATAAAATTGAGCTCTTTAATATGAGTACCATATCTAAAAGGAGGACTTTTTGTACAGGCCTCCCTTCCTTACTTGAATGATGGTTGGTACATTCCCTCCTTTACATTAAACTTTTATCTGCTGCTCTTGTTTTTTTTTCTCAGATGCACATGAATGAAAGATTTTTAACCACTCCAACCAGCCAGAGCCGATTACAAAATAAACAAGCAATGCAAAACTTCAAATGCAGTTTCACTTGTCACTTTGACGTCTCATAAATAAGTCTAAGGGTGATAATATTTTCTTATAGAGGATAGTATAGCCCCATAATAATAATTGTGTAAATAATTCAAATAGTTAAAAAGACACCAAATGGAAAGAAAAAAATAAAATAACAAAACACTGCAGATACTGGAAATCTGGAAACAGTCAGCAAGTCAGACAGCATCAGAAGGGAAATATAACATTTCAGGCATAGCCCTTATCAAAATCCAACCTATTCTGATGAAGGGCTATGCCTTTTACAGATGCTGTCCGACTTGCTGAGTGTTTCCAGCATTTTCTGTGCGTTTTTTAACCAATTGCAAAGACTTAAATTAAGAGAAATGAATTACTCATTTTTTAAGCATGTCTAGTTAAATATTTATTGGATGCAGTAATTATTAATCCACTCTTTGTCAGATTATTGGTATGTCTTTGTGTAACAGTGCGAAAGAAATGTTCTAATTTTTGGACCTGCTGAAGCCTGATCTCAGGCCGATTGGAATTTACTAACGCCTAACAAAAAAACGTGGGATGGAATAAAAAGAAAAAAAACCTACAAATGCTGGTATCTGAAATAAAAACAGAAAACTATGAATATTCAGGTCTGTCCACATGCATAAAGGGAAAGGACAGATAAACATTTTAGATGTAAGATGCCTTCAAATAAAAGCTGTCACTGTTGGAACTAGACTTGTCTTTTTGTGGGATATGTGAAGCACCCTGGGATGGAAATTGCATAGTACCGGCCAGATAGCGCGAATTGGGCGCAGGGAAGGATCTCTTTGTCTGAAGACAGAGGCCTGAGAATCGCAAGAAACTGGTCCTCGGTCACTCATCTAAATATTTAGGGCGAGCTGCTGGCGCCTGTTGCGCTTCCACAGGCAGCTCGCCCAATGGAAGCATGCAATTTCAGGCAACCTACCTCGCCGGCAATGAACTTCGGGTAAGTCCCAGATGTCGGGCAAGGGTGGTGGAAGGACTGTGAGAGGGGGACTGATTGTGGCCAGCAGCGGTCGTCGGACGCCTGTGGAGCTGCGAGGAGCACGCCGACTCCTCCCAGCTCCACAGCAATTTAAAAAGATTTTCTTTTCTTATCTTTACGGTGGTGGCTGTTGGCTAGGCCGTATCCACATCCTGAAAACCTGACGGAACAGGCCAAGGCTCAGGGCAGCTCGCACCCGTGATATGCTCCTCCTGCACTATGTGGGAAGTCATGGACACTACCAGTGTCCTTGGCGACCATGTGTGCAGGAAGTGTGTCCAGCTGCAGCTACTGGCTAACCGCATTTCGGAGCTGGAGCTGCGGGTGGACTCACTGTGGAGCATCCGCGATGCTGAGACTATCGTGGATAGCACGTTCAGTGAGGTGGTCACGCCGCAGGTAAAGAATACGCAGGCAGAAAGGAAATGGGTGACCGCCAGGCAGAGTAAAAGGACTAGGCAGGTAGAGCAGGAGTCCCCTGGGGCCATCTCCCTCTCAAACAGATATTCTGCTTTGGATACTGTTGGGGGAGATGGCTTATCAGGGGAAAGCAGCAAGAGCCAGGGTCGGGGCACCACAGGTGGCTCTGCTGCACAGGAGGGGAGGAAGAAGAGTGGCAGGGCTATAGTGATAGGGGTTTCCATTGTAAGGGGAACAGATAGGCATTTCTGCAGCCGCAAACGTGACTCCAGGATGGTATGTTGCCTCCCTGGTGCTAGGGTCAAGGATGTCACGGAGCGGCTGCAGGGCATTCTGGAGGGGGAGGGTGAACAGCCAGTAGTCGTGGTCCATATTGGTACCAACGACATAGGTAAAAAAAGGGATGAGGTCCTGCAAGGTGAATTTAAGGAGTTAGGAGATAAATTAAAAAGCGGGACTTCAAAGGTAGTGATCTCAGGATTACTACCGATGCCACGTGCGAGTGAGTATAGGAACAGGAGAATAGACCGGATGAATGCGTGGCTGCAGGGATGGTGTAGGAGGGAGGGATTCAGATTCCTGGGACATTGGGACCGGTTCTGGGGAAGGTGGGACCTGTACAAGCGGGACGGGTTACACCCGAGCAGGACCGGGACAAATGCCCTCGCGGGGGTGTTTGCTAGTGCTGTTGGGGAAGGTTTAAACTAGAGTGGCAGGGGGATGGGAACCTGAGCGCGGAGTCAGAAGGGAATAAAGTTGAGAGCAGCAAGAGAGGGGAAGACCCAGGGGAAATCTACAATACAAATAGTACAAACAGTTGTTCAAGAACAAGTGAAAGGGAAAAGCATAGAGCAGCGGAAAGAAAGTGTACTTTAGGCACTTTAGGTACTTCAGGCACGACAGATAAAATGAAAACTAGAAGGCGTAAGGCGATTAACCCAGCATCAAAGCTGTGGCAGGGGGTTGGGAACCTGAGCAGGGCGACAGAGGAAAGCATATCAGGAAGGGACAGAAGGTATGGAGAAAAAGGTAAAGTGTTAAAAAAGGAAAAAGCAGGAACTAAGTGTCACAAAACATATTTGAAAGTTCTTTATCTGAATGCACGTAGCATTCGTAACAAAATGGACGAGTTAACGGCACAAATAACGACGTATGGGTATGATCTTGTGGCCATTACAGAAACATGGCTGCAGGGTGACAACGACTGGGAATTAAATATGCCAGGGTATTTAACAATCAGGAAGGACAGGCAGGAAGGAAGGGGAGGTGGGGTTGCTATGTTAATAAGGGAAGGAATCACTGTAATACAGAGAAAAGATATTGGGACAAAGGATCAGGATAATGAAACAGTTTGGGTAGAGATAAGGAATAATAAGGGGAAAAAAACACTCGTGGGCGTAGTATATAGGCCTCCTAATAGTTGCAACTCTGCTGGAAGAAGTATTAATCAGGAAATAGTCGGGGCATGTAATAAGGGAACAGCTATAATTATGGGGGATTTTAACTATCATATTAACTGGACAAATCAAATTGGGCAGGGCAGCCTTGAGGAAGAGTTTATTGAGTGTATTAGGAATGGATTTCTTGAGCAGTATGTAACTGAACCAACAAGGGGGCAAGCAACCTTGGACCTGGTCCTGTGTAATGAGCCAGGATTAATTAATAATGTCCTAGTTAAGGATCCCCTTGGAATGAGTGACCATAACATGGTTACATTCCATATCCAATTAGAGGGTGAGAAGGTTGGTTCTCAAACAAGCGTACTGAGCTTGAATAAAGGAGACTATGATGGTATGAGAGCAGAATTGATTAAAGTGGACTGGGAAAATAGATTAAAGGGTAAGACGGTACATGAGCAGTGGTGTTCATTTAAGGAGTTATTTTACAAATTTCAAAAAATATATATTCCACTGAGGAAAAAAGGGTGTAATAGAAATGACAGCCATCCGTGGCTAAGTAAAGAAATTAAGGATAGTATCCGACTAAAAACAAGGACATATAAGGTAGCCAAACTTAGTGGGAGGATAGAAGATTGGGAAGTCTTCAAAAGACAGCAAAAAGTAACGAAAGGATTGATTAAGAAAGGGAAGATAGATTATGAAAATAAATTAGTAAAAAATATAAAAACAGATAGCAAGAGTTTCTACAGTTATATAATAAGAAAAAGGGTGGCTAAGGCAAACGTAGGTCCTTTAGAGGATGAGACCGGGAAATTAATGGTGGGAAACATGGAGATGGCAAAAATGCTGAACAAATATTTTGTTTCAGTCTTTACGGTAGAGGACACTAAGAATATCCCAACACTGGACAAACAGGGGGCTCTGGGGGGGAGGAGCTAAATACGATTAAAATCACTAAGGAATTGGTACTCAGTAAATTAATGGGACTCAAGGCGGATAAATCCCCTGGACCTGATGGCTTACATCCTAGGGTCTTGAGGGAAGTGGCAGTGGGGATTGTGGATGCTTTGGTAATAATTTTCCAAAATTCTCTGGACTCGGCAAAGGTCCCGGCAGATTGGAAAACTGCCAATGTAACACCCTTATTTAAAAAGGGTAGTGGGCAGAAGGCTGGAAATTATAGACCAGTTAGCTTAACATCTGTGGTGGGTAAAATTTTGGAGTCTATTATTAAGGAGACAGTAGCAGAACGTTTGGATAAACATAATTTAATAGGACAAAGTCAGCATGGCTTTACAAAGGGGAAGTCATGTCTGACAAATTTGCTTGAGTTCTTTGAGGATATAACGTACAGGGTGGATAAAGTGGACGTAGTGTATTTGGACTTCCAGAAGGCATTCGACAAGGTGCCACATAAAAGATTATTGCTCAAGATAAAGAATCACTGGATTGGGGGTAATATTCTGGCATGGGTGGAGGATTGGTTATCTAACAGGAAGCAGAGAGTTGGGATAAATGGTACATTCTCGGACTGGCAACCTGTAGCCAGTGGTGTTCCGCAGGGGTCGGTGCTGGGTCCCCAACTCTTTACAATCTATATTAACGATTTGGAGGAGGGGACCGAGTGTAACATATCAAAGTTTGCAGATGATACAAAGATGGGAGGGAAAGTATGTTTCTCCTCCCCTCTTTTTTCCAATTTCTGGAGGGACCATTCTCTTCACAATATTCTTACTCATTGTTCCACCACCTACAATGACATAGTCCTGAAATGCTCCCTCTTTTTTGCCTACGATTGGAACTGTATTTCTGTATTATTTGCAAAGCAGGATTTTGAGAATTGAGGGTAAATCTTTCGAGGCCCGCACTGCCGAATTTACAACAACGCTGGCTGTACATCAGGTCCCACTGCTCATTGTTCGACTTGGCCATGTGGACCAGAAGGTTCGATCTATGGTCTGTACTGTGTTAAGAAAGAAAGAAGAATTTGCATTTATATGGTGTCTTTCATGATCTCAAGGTGTCCCAAAGCACTTCACAATCAATTAAGTACTTTTGAGCATAGTCACCGTTGTAATGTAAGGAAACTCTGTCAAGTGACAGATCAGTCTTAGGACCTTCCTCAGCAGTTGCCTTCAGAAGAGAAGGTGAAAATATGAGAAAGTTGAAAAACCATAAAAATTAATATAGTGGCATGTATTTGGAGCCAGTGACCTGAATTTACATGCCATTTCCAGCACATTGGTGCTAGAATGAAGATTTTATTTTTCCACGCGTGCAAATTGGGACATATCTTATTTCTGCCAGACCTTTAATTGCTGCACTGCGATCTAGAATGGGACCTTCCTGCGATGTACATGCTCATACCACCTGGAACTCATTGTAGGAATGGCTAAAACCCATGACTTGCCTCCCCAATGTACTAAGGGAATGAAATAAAAAAGGAATACTTGTTACCAGCATCAGCTGATACTGGCGGGTGCTTTACTTCGGAGCCTGCAGCTCAGTGAAACCTTAAAGATCAATTACTTGACCTACAAGAGAGTTTTGGAGTGTGTTTTTTGTGTTATACCTGGAGTCAGCTGACCTTGCTTCTGACAGACTGTGAGACCATTAAAATATTTTTCCCGCCACCCAAAGTATAGAATTACAAAGAATGTACAGCACAGAATCAGGCCATTCGGCCCAACAAGTCCATGCCGGTGTTTATGCTCCACTTGAGTCTCCTCCCTACTTCATCTAAGCCTATCAGCATATCCTTCTATTCCTTTCTCCCTCATGTGTTTATCTAGCTTCCCCTTAAATGCATCTATGCTAGTTGCCTCAACTACTCCTTGTAGTAGCGAGTTCCACATTCTAACTACTCTCTGGGTAAAGAAGTTTCTCCTGAATTCCCGATTGGATTTGTTAGTGACTATCTTATATTTATGGCCCCTAGTTCTGGTCTCCCCTGCCAGTAGAAACACCTTCTTTACAACTACCCCATCAAACCCTTTCATAATCTCAAAGACCTTTATCAGGTCATCCCTCAGTCTTCTCTTTTCTCGAGAAAAGAGCCCCAGCTTGCTCAATATTTCCTGATGGATATAACCTCTCAGTTCTGGTATCATCCTGGTAAATCTTTTTTGCACCTTCTCCAGTACCTCTACATTCTTTTTATAATATGGAGGCCAGACTGTTCACAGTACTCCAAGTGTGGTCTAACCAAGGTTCTATACAAGTTTAATATAAATTTTCTGCTTTTCAATTCTATCCCTCTTGAAATGAATCCCAGTGCTTGGTTTGCTTTTTTAATGGCCTTATTAACCTACGTCGCTACTTTTAGTGATTTGTATATCTGTACCCCCAGATCCCTCTGCTCCTCTACCCCATTTAGACTCTTATTATCCAAGCTGTATGTGGCCCCCTTATTCTTCCTACTAAAATGTTATACCTCACACTTATCTATATTGAAATTCATTTGCCAATTATACGCTCATTCTGCAAGTTTATTATTGTCTTCCTGTATTTTGTCATGGTCCTCCTCCATATTAATTATATCCCCCAATTGGGTGTCATCCGCAAATTTTGAAATTGTACTTCCAATTCCCGAGTCCAAATTATTTATGTAAATGGTGAACAGTGATCCCAGCACTGGTCCTTGTGGAACACCATTTCCCACCTTTTGCCAGTCTGAGTAACTACCTTTAACCCCTACTCTCTGTTTTCTGTTTTGTAGCCAGCTTGCGATCCATTCTGCTACTTGTCCACTGACTCCACATGCTCTGACCTTAATCATGAGTTTACTATGCGGTACCTTATCGAAGGCCTTTTGAAAATTCAAATATATTACAACTACTGCATTACCTTTGTCTACCTTTTCTGTTCTTCAAAGAATTCAGTAAGGTTGGTCAAGCATGACTTTCCCTTTTGAAATCCGTGCTTACTATTCTTTATTATATTTTCGGTTTCTAGATGTTTTTCTATTACATCTTTGAGTAACATGGGTTTTATCCTCTCCAAGTTTGATTAGTTCGTCAATTATCTCCCCTCTTTCTATCTTAAATGTCTTTATATCTCTTTTGATCTCTTCTTCTAATGTCGTGCCCACCATGTTAGTCTCCCTGGTAAGTACTGAGGCAAAGTAGTTATTTAATATTTCTGCCATTTTGCTGTCATTTCCTGTGAGTTTATTGTGTGTATCCCTTAGTGACTCTATCCTATCCTAATTTTTCTTTTATTATTTGTGTCTGTAGAATACGTTACTATTTCTTTTTATATTCCTTTTTAATTTTGTAGTTTTTCTTTGCCTTCCTAATTGTTTTTTTTAACTTCTTTCCAAACCTTTTCGTATTTCCTTTTGTCATCCTTTCCTTTTTCGTCTATGTTCTTAGTGTATGCCTTTTTCTTTAATTTCATTTTTGCCTTTATTTCTTTATTCATCCATGTTGTATCATTGTTGACCAGTTTGTTCTTGCTTTTTAGTGGAATATACTTCTCCTGGACGCTATTGATCACCGTTTTAAATGTTTCCCACTGCTGTTCTATTTCTTTGTTTATCAGTAAATTTTTCCAGTTTATTTTCCCTAGTTCCATTCTCATCCCCTGAAAATCAGCTTTTTCTAATTTATTACTTTGGTCTTTGTCTTACTTGTGTCCTTCTCAATTTTTTATCTTACTCCTTATTATGTTGTGATCACTATTGCCTAGATGTTCCCCTGTCTCACTTCTCGTATCTGTTCTGGTTCATTTCCCATTAGATCCAGCAGTGCTTCGTCTTTTGTTGGGCTTTTTACATACTGGATAAGAAAGGAGTCCTGCACACATTGCAAAAACTCCATTCCCTGTACCCTCTTCTTGCCAGTTTATTTGGGGATAGTTTAAAAAAATCCCATGATTATTATTCTATATTCTTTACTCAATTCACATATTTGCTTACATATTTCTTCCTCCACCTCCTTTCCACTATTAGGTGGTCTGTACTATGTCCTATTAGTCTGATTGATCCCTTATCTTTTATTTCAATCCATATGGATTCTGTTAGTTATGTCCCTTTTTTCTACTGCCATTATATTATCTCTAATTAGTACAGCTACGCCACCCCCTTCCTTCCCTATCCTTTCTGATTATGTTATGACCTGCAATATTTAGTTACCAGTCCTTTTCTTTACGTAGCTGTACAGGCAGTTAATTCATCTTTAATAGTTGTTCCTTTTACTTTATTTTTAACAGTCCTTTTATACTTCTGTTTTATAACTGTATTTGTTCCTTGACCGTTTATATTATCTTTATTACTTACTCTATTCTGGCCTTTACACTCATTTCCTGTTTCTTTTATCTTTAAGCTTTTGTTACTGCTGTGGGGTGGAGGAAAAGAGACTGAGGCAGTTTTTGAAGAGAATGTATCCTCCAAAATATTACCCCTCCCATCTAAAGAATTCATAGGAAACGCAGATATAATGAAGATCTCTGTGAGGAGGTCTGCATGAGAAGAGGCCACAGGGTTGCTGTGCCAGCTTCTACATGATGCCACTATTTTAATTTTACAAGTAATTGATGTAACTCCAACTTACAACTCCAACTTACATCACATTTGGAGTATAAAACAGCATTCTCTATAATGTCATATCACAGGTGCTAGAAGTAGTCCCTGTCCTGTATAAGTGACACAATGCTCATCCTGGCCCTATATATTACTATGAGATTAAAATGAGAGTGATTTATTCGGGGTGAGGGTTAAATTATGATTCAATTCTCCAGGAAGTGGCAAGAGGCCAGAAAAAAGTCTGGAGGAAATCACGCACCTGAGGACTGCATCAGACAAATAGGGGCTCACATACATATGCACCTCTCATGCAACCTTCTGACGGTACTCGCTAAGCGTAATATTTGCTTCAAAGAAAGAAGTGTTGGATTCTCCCACATCACTGGAAAAAGTCTCTTGGGCCCAAAGTAGGAAGGCAAAGTTTTGGGCCCAGAGTTCTATGAAAAATTTGCCTTAGAATTAACATCACTGCTTTCATGTGTAGTTCTAATCATCATTCTTACTGATCTTCCCTTGATACCTAACAAGATACCAAAGTCTCCTTTCTCCTTTAAAAAAAATGGATAGTGCATATGAAATGTTCAACTACATAGGAAATGTTCCCATGAGTAACTGGGATGTCTGCATGAGGCCATATATATATATTTCTACAAAACAGTTAATATCTGTGATAGAAATTGAATATGCAATCAGTGAGTCTTCAACTATAGCTATGTGAAAAACTGAATTAACAACATGAAAAGAATTAACATCTCAGTTCTTTTCAAACCATCACACAAGAGTTCAATTTTATTTGATCAAATAATGCTTTATGCAGTGCTTGGTCCTATAAGATATATAGTCACTGCCAGCTAAAGATAACAGACATGATTATATGGTGAAGGATGTCTCTAATCCTTTTGAAGGCTGGTCAAGAAAGCACTTAGCAAGATGAGATCACATACAAATCACTTCAGCTGCTTTATTTCACAGCAAGTGAACATACAGAGAAACAGTTATGATCGGACTCATTTAGTTCAATCAGTACAACTTGTCTTTATTTAATATAAAACTGAACATGCTACATTTCCCATATCAGTCTTGCTTGACTTAAAATAACTTCTAACTACCCTCCTGCCTTGAAACCTTACCCTCACAACCTTTGGTTTAAAAAAACCTGACTGTGTGTACCTTTGTCTCTTTTTTTAATCTCCCTCCGTTCACAAACCGAAGGAGGACCTATGCCAGAAAACTCCTACTGAGTGCCCAGGACCAGGGTTCTCCCAACAGAATGGGCGTGAGATATTTACCAATATACTGAGATAGGCTAACAAATTATTCATTGTCTACAGTCTTTGGGGAAAACAACTTCAAAGTATAGCTCATTATTATTTAACTACATTTTGTTTCAGTTGCTTTTTAAAAAATTTGTATGAATATATTTTGCTTTAAAACTGTACCCTTATATGTAACTCTTTATTCCAAATCTTTTCTGTGGAAAAATGATTAAAAGTCCCTAAACGTAACATTAAGGTTTTAGGCAAGAAATTTGTAGTTATAGGGGTTAAGTTCACAAATATGATTTCAGTGAGGCTTCTTTACATTATTTGTTGAAGGTGCTAATTTATGGATTTGATTGTCACTTAGCTCAGTGATTGCTGACTCAGTAAATGCTGACTCGGTTGCTGCTGACTCAATGTTTAACTTTGCAGTGATTAATGAGTCAGTGAATGAAGACTCAATGAATGCTGGTTGAGTGAATGACAACTCAATGATGATTCTATGGATGTTGACTCAGTAGATGCTCATGCAGTGAATGCTGACTCAAATAAGCAATGAGTCATTGAATTAATATCATTAGATGCTGACTCAGCTGATGCTAACTTAGTGAATGATGACTCATTGAATGCTGATCCATTAGATGCTCAGTCAGTGGATGCTGACTTGGTGAAGGATGACTCTGTGACACTATCCTTAGTTTATCTCCTGGCACATTCAGAAATCTTGAGGCATTTTAAAGTAGGTGGAAACCTGGCATTATGGGTCTCTGCCCCTTTGTGCCCGGATAATAAATGGTCTCTGGGTGCAAATCACAGGAAAACCTGCTTCTCTAAATGGTAACTCTGAATGCTGAATCAGTAGATTCTGACTCACTGAGTAATGACACGGTCGATACTGACTCCTTGGATGGTGGCTCAATAGATGCTAACTCAGTCAAAACGTTCAAAAAGGAACTGAAAAGTTTCCTAATACCATAGGAAGTAAAGGGATATGGAAGCAGAGGGGAAAGGATGGTTAGTGTGGCTCCTGATTGAGGAATGAGGTAGATGGATGGATTGAATCTCCTTTTCTCTTTATACCCCTCCCCCATTCTTGCAAGTAATTATATTATCTTGGCTAGAAAATAAACAGTTCCTTTCAAATAAACACTAAACTTTGCCAGCAACATTAAAAGCTTGGTGCTGGGTCCATTTTTTTTCCAGTGTCTTTATATCTATCTGAGCTTCAAACGTCTTCTCTGTCAATACCTATATTTTTATGCATTTCGGATCAACCTGCTGGTGCTCATACACTTCAGTGTTATATTAATTCAGGTCTGAACCAGCAAGTTCGATGTTTTGTGATTTTATAAAATCAAGTGCATGATTTAAAAAGACAGCCTCCATTACATACAGCTAAGCTGAATAATTGTCATACAGAAAAATTTCAAAGGACATTATTGGTGAGCATCCAATAATGACAACCAAATTCCCAACAATTATGAAAAATGAATTTGATGGACTCTAACTAATGACCATCAAATTGGGAAGCCAGTCTTTGTTACTAAAACCCAGAGTAGCAATTCAATATATCAAAGGATTGACAACATTATACTTAAGGGCCTCAATTTTCAAATCAAATTGCGGGTGCGTTGGGGGTGGGGGGGGGGCTGCAAAAATCGGGAAAATCCCAATCCATGAGGAAGCCGGATTCAACCTGCCGACTTCCGGGTTTAGAGTGCACTAACAAATAGGGTCCAGGTAAGAAAAAATGGTATTAAGTCAAATAGGGCCATAGTACAAAAAAATGTTAAGATGTCTAAAAATGGTAAAAAGACAGATCTAAAGGCACTGTATCTGAATGCACGAAGCATTCGTAATAAGGTAGATGAATTAACAGCTCAAATAGATGTAAACGGATACAATATAATTGCAATTACGGAGACATGGCTGCAGGGTGACCAAGGCGGGGAGCTGAATATCCAAGGGTATTCGATATTTAGGAAGGACAGGCAAAAAGGAAAAGGAGGTGAGGTGGCATTGTTAGTAAAGGACAAAATCAGAGCAATAGTGAGAAAAGATATTGGCTCAGAAAATCAAGATGTAGAATCAGTCTGGGTGGAGTTAAGAAGCACCAAGGGGCAGAAAACACTGGTGGAAGTTGTCTATAGGCCTCCAAACAGTAGTGGTAATGTAAGGAATGGCATCAAACAGGAAATTAGAGATGCATGTAACAAGGGGACTATAGTAATCATGGGTGACTTTAATCTACATATAGACTGGCCAAACCAAATTAGCACTAATACTGTGGAGGATGAATTCCTGGGGTGTGTACGAGATGGTTTTTTAGACAATATGTTGAGGAGCTAACCAGGGAACAGGCTATCCTAGACTGGGTATTGTGCAATGAGAAGGGGCTAATTAATAATCTTGTTGTGCGGGGTCCTTTAGGGAAGAGTGACCATAACATGATAGAATTCTTCATTAAGTTGGAAATTGAAATAGTACAATCCGAAACTAGGGTCCTAAATCTAAACAAAAGAAACTACAAAGGTATGAGGAGTGAGTTGGCTATGATAGATTGGGAAGCTTCATTAAAAGGCATGATGGTGGATAGGCAATGGCTAACATTTAAGGAACGAATGCATGAATTGCAACAATTTTACATTCCTTTCTGGCACAAAAACACAAAAGGAAAAGCGGCCCAACCATGGCTAACAAAAGAAATTAAGGATAGTATTAAATCCAAAGAGGAGTCATATAAAGTTGCCAGAAAAAGAAGCAAGCCTGAGGATTGGGAGCAGTTTAGAATTCAGCAAAAAAGGACCAAGAGATTGATTAAGAGGAGAAAAAATAGAGCATGAGAGTAAACTTGCAAGAAACATAAAAGTGGACTGTAAAAGCTTCTATAAGTATGTAAAAAGAAAAAGATTAGTGAAGACAAATGTAGGTCCCTTACATTCAGAAACGGGAGAATTTATAATGGGGAACAGGGAAATGGCAGAGGAATTAAACAAATACTTTGGTTCTGTCTTCACGGAAGAGGACATAAATAACGTCCCAGAAATGCTAGGGAACCAAGGGACTAGTGAGAAAGAGGAATTAAAGGAAATTAGTATTATGAAAAAAATAGTGCTGGAGAAATTAGGGGGACTGAAAGCTGATAAATCCCCGGAGCCTGATAATCTGCATCCCAGAGTACTAAAAGAGGTAGCCATGGAAATAGTGGATGAATTAGTTGTCATTTTCCAAAATTCTATAGATTATGGAACAGTCCCTGCAGATTGGAGGGTGGCAAATGTAACCCCACTATTTAAAAAAGGAGGGAGAGAGAAAACAGGAAACTACAGACCGGTTAGCCCAACATCAGTAGTAGGGAAAATGCTAGAGTCTATTATAAAGGATGTGATAACAGGACACTTAGAAAATATTAATGGGATTAGACAAAGTCAACATGGATTTATGAAAGGGAAATCATGTTTGACAAACCTACTGGAGTTTTTTGAGGATGTAACTGGTAGAATAGATAAGGGAGAACCAGTGGATGTAGTTTATTTGGATTTTCAGAAGGCCTTTGATAAAGTCCCACATAAGAGGTTAGAGTGCAAAATTGAAGCACATCGGATTGGCGGTAATATACTGGCATGGATTGAAAATTGGTTAACGGACAGGAAATAGAGAGTAGGAATAAATGGGCCTTTTTCGGGGTGGCAGGCGGTGACTAGTGGGGTACCGCAGGGATCAGTGCTTGGGACCCAGCTATTCACAATATATATCAATGATTTGGATGAGGGAACCAAATGTAATATTTCCAAGTTTGCTGACAACACAAAACTAGGTAGGATTGTGAGTTATGAGGAGGATGCAAAGAGGCTTCAAGGCGATTTAGACAAGTTGAGTGAGTGGGCAAATACCTGGCAGATGCAGTATAATGTGGATAAATGTGAAGTTATCCACTTCGGAAAGAAAAGAAGAAAAGCAGAGTATTATTTAAATGGTGATAGATTGGGAAATGTTGATGTACAAAGGGACCTGGGTGTCCTTGTACACTGGTCAC
The DNA here is from genome assembly GCF_035084215.1 of Heptranchias perlo. NCBI lineage: Eukaryota > Metazoa > Chordata > Chondrichthyes > Hexanchiformes > Hexanchidae > Heptranchias > Heptranchias perlo. The sequence goes on along the minus strand of NC_090330.1, from coordinate 28,327,976 downwards.
TGAAAGTAAACATGCAGGTGCAGCAAACAGTTAGGAAGGCAAATGGTATGTTGGCCATCATTGCAAGAGGATTTGAGTACAGGAGCAAGGATGTCTTACTGCAGACATGCAGGGCCTTGGTGAGACCACACCTGGAGTATTGTGTGCAGTTTTGGTCTCCTTACCTAAGAAAGGATATACTTGCCATGGAGGAAGTACAGCGAAGGTTCACCAGACTGATTCCTGGGATGGCAGGACTGTCGTATGAGGAGAGATTGGGTCGACTCGGCCTGTATTCACTCGAGTTTAGAAGAATGAGAGGGGATCTCATCGAAACATATAAAATTCTGACAGGGCTGGACAGACTGGATGCAGGGAGGATGTTTCCCCTGGCTGGGGGGTCCAGAACAAGGGGTCACAGTCTCAGGATACGGGGTAGGACATTTAGGACTGAGATGAGGAGAAGTTTCTTCACTCAGAGGAGGGTGAACCTGTGGAATTCTCCACCACACAAGGCTGTGGAGGCCAAGTCACTGAATATATTTAAGAAGGAGCTAGATAGATTTCTAGAAACAAAAAGCATCAAGGGGTATGAGGAGAGAGCGGGAATATGGTATTGAGATAGAGGATCAGCCATGATCATATTGAATGGCGGAGCAGCCTCAAAGGGCCAAATGGCCTACTCCTACTCCTAGTCTCTATGTTTCTATGTTTTCTCTGTTTCCCACAGAAGTGCCTGTGTGCGCGTGCGCTTCCTGAATGCGGAAGTCCCGCCGACAATTAGAGCTGGCGGGATGATAGTTAAAGAACCAAATGTACCTCATTGAGGTAGTTAAGGTACTTTATTTCTGACATAGTTGATAGTTAAAACGATTTTAAACTTATCTGGGTGGCTTTCCCTTGGCTTCCAATTCACGTCTGGTGAAACCAGGAAAAAATAAACAAAATAATTTAAATAAAAAACCATTGCACAAAGTTAAAAAACAAAATAACGCTATCTTTCCGCCAATGCCACCTGCATCCCCCGTTCCGATGTCTAATGTCCCCCTCTCCCCCCCCCCGATGTCTCCCTCTCCGATGTCACTCTCAGACCCCGATGTCTCCCCCCACGATCTCCCTCCCCCCCCGATCTCCCTCCCCCCCGCCGATCTCCCTCTCCCCCCAGATCTCCCTTTCCCCCCCGATCTCCCTCCCCCCAATCTCCCTCCCCCCATCTCCCCTCTCCCCCCGTTCTTCCCCTCTCTCCCCCCCTGTTCTTCCCCTCTCTCCCCCCCGTTCTTCCCCTCTCCCCTCCCGATCTTCCCCTCTCCCCCCCCCGATCTTCAGCGCCCTCCACTCTCTGTTTCAGCCCCGAATGACATCTCACTCTCTCTCTTTCTCTCCCCCCCCGCCACCCCACATCGATGTTGCAGTTCCTGTCGACAGCTAGCCTGTCAATCAGGCTGGCTGCCGGGCGCGAAACCTGGAAAGAACTTTTATTACCATCAATTACATCGCGATCATGTCGGAAAAGGTAAGTTTTTTTTAATTCGGGTTTGCCACGCGCACCTTCACCCCCCCCTCCCCCCCGCCCCCTGCTGCCAACCCATCACCATTTCAAAATTGAGCCCAAGGTTCGTAGTTCATTGAAATATTTGTAGTATCCTGCTGTTGCAATTTTCTCTGCTCACTCCATCTAAAGGTTTATTAGTTCAAATACTACTTAATGTTTTAAATTATCCACAAATGTATTGAATACTGAAGGTGAATAGATTACACAGTACCATAGCAAAAATAAAAGCAGAAAATGCTAGAAACAGACAGAGAAACTTTTTTTCCTTTTCAGACATTGATGGACCTCTTATATATTTCTAATATTTTGTTCTCTTTTCAGATTTCCAGCATTTGCAGTTTTTAAAAAATCTGTACAGTTCGATAGCATGATCTCATTTCATTTCTGAGTTTGAGCTTCAATCCAATCCAGTATGATGGAATGAAAGGTGCTTTTGTATAAGGCTTCCAGGTGTAATGTGTTTGTGAGTCTCAAATTAAGTCCTAGAGGACCCAGGTACATAGTGCAAAACCTCTCATTGTTCATCAGAAATTGGTAATCTCACTTGTTACTGATGCAAAAATTAAAGTCTGAAGGTGTGACTTCTCACTCTGATTTGGCTGCATCTCCTTCACTGGCACCCACCTCAGGTGCTAGTCTGGCACCACCACTACAACAGCTGTTTTGCTTCCTGTATAACAGATTGAGCTGACACAATGCCCCAGATTCTAGTGTGTAAAATAATGCCACACATTGAAATGAGGTCCTTGTCCTCATGAGTGAAGTTATAATGGGGGTCATTTTAACCCCCAAGAATAAGTGGGTTGGGGGCAGATGGGAAGTTAAAATAATAACTTCTTGTAGCAGGACCGCATTCCGGCTCCAACGCGGCCACTTCTGAATTTAACCCAGGCAGGTTTGTATGCGTGTGCACAACAGATACCAGGAAGTCCCACCCTCACTTAAACCCGGCATGCCGATACTTAAAGGGGCAATGTACCTTATTGAAATACTTGAGGTACTTAATATTTTTCCTATTGGAAAACTTAAATGAATTTAACCTTACCTGTTCAGGTTTCCCATCACTTCCAATTCACATCAGGGGAAAGCAGGTGGAAGGGCTGGATCCATGAGGGGAGTGCATTTATTGCACTGCTTGTGTGCCCGGAGGAGCAGGAGTGCTTCATTCAGGCCCAACAAGCTCACCTAGCTGACAGGACCCTTGCGATCGGCCAATCGCACCTCCTCCCCCAACCGATGCTGGACCGATCCCCGATGCTATCTGGACCCACGATGTCGTTGTTGACTGAACCCCCCGATCCCCGATGCTGGCTGACCCCCCCCCTCCCAAGATGTTGTCACTGGCTGACCCCCCCCCCCACCGATGTCGTAACTGGCTGACCCCTCCCCCCACCGCTCCCTGATGCTGGCTGGATCCCTCGATGTCATCCTACCGCCCCCCCCCCCCCCATTTCCGATTTTTTGCAGTACCGATGATCTCTCCCTCCCCCCTCTCTGATTTGCAACGCCTTTCACTGCCAACAGGTAGCCAGCCTGTCAATGTGGCTGCCTGGCGCATGGGAAACCTGGAAGACCAAATACTCACCTTCTGTTGAGTTGCGATCGCAGAGTGCGACGTACTCAACTCGTTTCCGGGTTCCCCACACGAATATCTGCGGTCGCGTGGGGTATCTGGCTCCGGGTGAAAATCATGCCCAATGTGTTTACAACCAAATTATGTTTGCTACACATAGTGAGTGCTTCAATTTTTTTCTGAAATTCAGAGCACCACCATGCATGAGTAGACGCTTGCACAATGTGTAAGAGTTTCTGTGTATCTGCATATTAGCAGTGGTACTTTACGTTTCAACGGAAATCAGAGCACACGTTGGGACAGAAATCGCTCCTGAAATGACGGTGAGCTCAACAGCGCTTTACATTGTTAGTGGCGAAATGGAGGAGCGAGTTCTGGCATTCGCACATGCACAGTGAAACCTGGAAATCCGGAATTTGCTCCTGGTGGTTCGCCAACGAAATGGCAGCTTTGAATTAAAGGGACATCACACGCTGCGATCAGAGAAATCATTGAAAAAGTGCAAACTTGCTTATCTGCCCAGCTGGAAAGTAACTAATAACGCCACCAAATGGGTACGCTTAAAAATATCAGGTCTAAAGTAAGTTTTAAAGCGGTACGGCTTAATGACTGTCAAACAACTAAAAATTAACTTTTAAAAATGTGTCTTATTACTCTTTATTTTAATAATTTTTGGTCATTAAAAAAAATTTAAAATTTTTTTTTTTACTTTTCCCCTCTGTCTCTTTTATATAATTCAATTATTTCTTATCCTCTCTCTTTTCACAGTCTGTAACTGTTTTTACATTGATTTAAAATGTTGTACCTTTCACTTCCCGGTTTTCACGTTCCAAGCCTGCAGACAGTGAACGCAGCTGTCAAAAATGCTGCGATCTGGTTGATCAAGGGGAGGGATCGATCCTCTCGCTTCTCCCAGTGTCCTAGCTTTGCCTGAACTGACGCCGCGCTCTTCTCCGCTTCCTATTAGTGGAAGTGGTTGACGAAAAGACTTAAGTTAGTGGGTTAGCATAAATCTATGGAGCGGCGAGCAGTGTTGGTTCGCGTTCCAAGCGATTTCTACTCCAATGTACAGCATAACCATGTGCAAATGTGGCTGATTCATTTAATGTGTGTCTCTATTGGGCCAGCCAGATAGATATAACAGCATAAGGAAAGCCACAAGCAGCTTGTGTGGGAAGGGGAAAAATTCACATTGATACAGTAACGAGGGCGTCTCTGTAATTGAGCTTACAGCACATTGATAGAAGGAGCATCACAATGCAGTCTACCGTGACCTAGAAGCTTTTTCTATCAATATTCCTTAACTTGAATTACAAAGAACTCATTACTGTGCCAATGTGATTGTTTTTCACATCCCACACTAGCTGTGCTTACAGCCTCGCCTATATTGTTGCTATATCCAGCTGGCTGACCCAACAGGGACTCATTAAATAACCAGTTTCCATCCACCGCACCCCCTCCTCCCCTTATTTTCTATCTGCTTCCCTCAATGAGGCGTTGTTTCCTGTCAATATTCATCTTTTTTAAAAACAAGAAACCAAATTAGAAAGAGGAAAGAAGCTTGTCTGTCCTTCTGTCTACTTGTGTCTTTCCATCTGTCTCATTAGAAATTAGATTATCTATCTCACAGGTGTGAGCCTTTTCGAACATTTTGGTGATAGTGGTCATAATTCAGTTATGATGTGGAGATGCCGGTGATGGACTGGGGTGGACAAATGTAAGGAATCTTACAACACCAGGTTATAGTCCAACAATTTTATTTTAAAATCAGAAGCTTTCGTAGATTATCTCCTTCGTCAGGTGAGTAGTGAATGCTCATTCACTACTCACCTGACGAAGGAGATAATCTCTGAAAGCTTGTGATTTTAAAATAAAATTGTTGGACTATAACCTGGTGTTGTAAGATTCTTTACAATAATTCAGTTAGATTTAGAGTAGTTATGGAAAAGGACAAAGATAGAACATGACTAAAAGTTTTCAATTGAGGAAAGGCCAATTTTACTAATCTGAGAAGCCATTTAGGAAAAATGGACTGGAAACAGCTACATAAAAGTAAATCAGTGGGAGGCATTCAAGGAGGAGATAGCGAGGATTCAGAGCAAATATGTTCCCACAAAGAAAAAGGGTGGGACTCACAAATCTAGAGCCCCCTGGATGTCAAGGAGCATACAGGGCAGGATAAGGAAAACAGGGAAGCTTATGTCAGATACTGAGAGCTCAACACTGCAGAAAGCCTAAAGGAGTATAGAAAGCACAGGGGTGAAATTAAAAAGGAAATTAGGAAAACAAAGAGAGGGCATGAAAGAATATTGGCAAGTAAAATCAAGGAAAACCCAGAGATGTTTTATAAATATATAAAGAGCAAGAGGATAACTAAGGAAAGAGTAGGTCCTATTAGAGACCAAAAAGGTAACCTGTGTGAGGAGGAGGTAGATGTGGGTATGGTTCTTAATGGATACGCTGTGTCTGTCTTCACAAAAGAGGGGGACGATGCAGAGATTGTAGTTGAGGAGGAGGAGTGTGAAATATTGGATGGGATAAACATAGTGAGGGAGGAAATATTAAGGAGATTAGCATCTTTGAAAGTAGATAAATCACCAGGCCCGGATGAAATGTATCCCATGGTGTTAAGAGAAGCAAGGGAGGAAATAGCGGAGGCTCTGACCATCATTTTCCAATCCTCTCCGGCTACAGCCATGGTGCCAGAGGACTGGAGGACTGCTAACGTTGTACCGTTGTTTAAAAAGGAAGAAAGGGATAGACTGAGTAATTACAGGCCAGTCAGCCTAACCTCAGAGGAGGGCAAATTATTGGAAACAATTCTGAGGGACATTATTAATCGTCATTTCGAAAGGCATGGATTAATCAAGGACAGTCAGCGTGGATTTGTTAAGGGAAGGTCTTGTCTGACTAACTTGATTGAATTTTTTGAGAAGGTAACAAGAAGGGTCGATGAGGGTAATGTGTTTGATGTAATCTACATGGATTTTAGCAAGGCTTTTGATAAGGTCCCACATGGCAGACTGGTCAGAAAAGTAAAAGCCTGTGGGATCCAAGGGAAAGTGGCAAATTCGATCCAAAATTGGCTCAGTGGCAGGAAGCAAAGGGTAATGATTGATGGGTATTTTTGCGACTGGAAGGCTGTTTCCAGTGGGATTTCGCAAGGTTCAGTATTGGGTCCCTTGCTTTTTGTGGTATATAATTAATGATTTAGACTTAAATGTCGGGGGCATGATTAAGAAGTTTGCAGATTATACAAAAATTGGCCGTGTGGTTGATAGTGAGGATGAAAGCTGTAGACTGCAGGAAGATATCATTGGACTGGTCAGATGGCCAGAAAAGTGGCAAATGGAATTCAATCTAGAGAAGTGTGAGCTAATGCATTTGGGGAGGGCAAATAAGGCAAGGGAATACACAATAAATGGGAGGATACTGAGAGGTGTAGAGGAAGTGATCGGACGTTGGAGTGCATGTCCACAGATCCCTGAAGGTAGCAGGATATGTAGATAACGGTGGTTAAAAAGGCATACGGGATACTTTCCTTTATTAGCTGAGGCATAGAATATAAGAGCAGGGAGGTTATGCTAGAACTGTATAAAACACTAGTTAGGCTACAGCTAGAGTACTGCGTACAGTTCTGGTCACCACATTTCAGGAAAGATGTGATTGCACTAGAGACGATATAGAGGAGATTTAAGAGGATGTTGCCAGGAGTGGAGAATTTTAGCTATGAGGAAAGATTGGATAGGCTGGGGTTGTTTTCTTTGGAACAGAGGAAGCTGAGGGGAGATTTAATTGAGGTGTATAAAACTATAAGGGGCCTGGACAGAGTGGATAGGAAGGACCTATTCCCCTCAGCAGAGGGGTCTGTGACTAGGGGGCATAGATTTAAAGTAATTGGTAGAAGGATTTGAGGGGAGCTGAGGAAATTATTTTTCACCCAGAGGGTGTTAGGGGTCTGAAACTCATTGCCTGGAAGGGTGGTAGAGGCAGAAACCCTCATCGCATTTAAAAAGGTGCTTGGATGTGCACTTGAAGTGTCGTAACCCACAAGGCTATAGACCAAATGCTGGAAAGTGGGATTGGGCTGGATGGCTCTTTTCGGCCGGCACAGACACGATGGGCCGAATGGCCTCCTTCTGTGCTGTAAATTTCTATGATTGTATGATTCTAACTATCAGCACTACATAGGTGAGGTAATTAGCTGGCTTCAAAATTCAACTGGTGTTCTTCAATTTTTGAAAAAATAACGACACCCCACTCTCTGTCTCTCTCACACTCCCCTCTCTCTCTGACAGTCTCTCTCCCTGACCTCAGTCTCTCTTCCTCCCTCTCTCTCTGACCCCAGTCTTTCACTCTCTTTCTCCCTCTCTCAGAGGCACACACAGATGGACACACACACACACACACACACACACACACATGTCACAAAACGCCTTTCTGTTTAAAAAAAAAAGCTCAATATGAATTCTACCTCAGTAAAACTTTTAAAACTTGTCCTCTAGATTTTCTTCAAATAATTTTGAAAAACTTTTGAGTAGAAACTTCTAGAAAATATATTCCTCAGTATAACTGACTGAATGGTACACAGCACAAGCTCAGACTGCACAATCCAAATTCAGCTCAGAGTATCACAGCTCCGGACAAAAGTACCAACTTCAAGCCCAGGCTTTTGAGATAGGGTGAGGCCTTCAAGTAAAAACTTTAATAAAGACATTAAAGGATGCAAAAAAAAAATCAATGGATAAATGTAATCATGTTATTGTGAAATATTTAATATTTTGAATTTTTTATTTTGGTTGCACTGTTATTTTGGATGTGGAAATTTCAATTACTGAGGAAAGAATGGCGGAGGGAAAAAATTTCAGAAAGCATGTTGAGAGAATTGTGAGGGTCCAGTGTCAGATCGCAGAACTCTGTGGCTGGATTGCACAATCAGTGTGATGAGTGAACATTGTTCATGTAATGAGGACAAAGAAATTTATAATGGAAAAAATGTTGACTTGAAAAATGTGACAATGTGATAACTGGAACGGGTAGGTTCACATTGTTTATTTCACATTGTGTCTGTGTTGATGGGTTATTTTCAGAATATTCTTTGCCATAGTGTACAGGATTTCCAACCATTTTGAGCAGTTTAAAATATGAGCAAAACTACTGTCCTATTGCTTAAAGCTCTGATATGTAAAGTGCACAACTGTAAAAACAAGCAGAAGAAAGGATCTGTTCCAGTGCTAGTTTTATATTGTCTTCATCAACCACTGCTTCTGATATTGATGGAAAACTGAAGAGTAGTGTTGTCTGCCCTTGCTGAGAAATAGTTTAACAATAGTAGAACACTTGCTTTAACCAGTGAACTATATTGCTGAGGGACCTAAAAACTTGAAAGGAATGATACTAAGTCATGTTTAAGGTCAGGACCTGAACATCGATTAGCTCATTATACAGACAATAGTAGTTGCCAGATAAGTGAGTCATAAATCACCCTATGTAACATCAGAATAGTTACCAAATGCGGAAGTCTAACTGAGTATAAAAATATGACATTTTGTAAAAACAGTAATATTTGTTAATGCAGAATTATTGACTGATCCCCTGCTTATTAAACAGAAAAAAAGGCCTAGATTTTAACTGTCAGTGGATTAATTTCCCGCCTGCCTGTGGCAGAATGAGACCCGGTCAATTTTACTGGCCAGGGCTCATTTAAATCCCACTGGTCAACTTCCCACATGGGAAAGCAGTGGCGGAAAATCGCGTAACTCAAAGGCTGCTTGCCGATACCAGGTAAGTGGCAGGATCGACTGCGGGGCCCGTCATGCGGGGATTTCGTGATAAGGAAGGGTGGGGACATGAGTTCACGGTAGGAGAGGCCTACGTTTCCTTGTGAGGCACAGAGAATTCCTGCTCCTCCTGGCCTCACACGGAAAGAAAAACAGGAAAGTTAAAAAATGTACCATTTTGGGCCACTTCTGGCCTCAATCCTTTTCCTTGGTCAGGCAGGAAACTCACTGTGGCTTCCTGCTTAGGCGACCGGGTTAAAATTGCAGTCAGGTGCCAGTGACATCATCGGGACCCAACATGTGTATGTAAAAAAGGACCTGCCGGCTTTGGGCGGGTGCCTTTGCCACCTGCTCAGTTGAGCAGGTTAAAATCTCAAAAAGTCAGCCCCGGCAGCTCCAGGGCAGGTAAGTAACCTGGACATTTTTAACTTCCCACCCACCTGGATTCCGCCAGGCGGGTAGGGTTAAAATTGCCCCCAAAATGCTTATAGATATGGATTCCAATAGATGCAAAGCACCAGGACAACCATGGTGCTGATTATGAGTATAAAATTATGTGAAATTAAGACATTTTATGTAAAAAAATGTTACTAAAAAATTACTTTTATGGTTATGGTTTGTTTGTTTCGGGGGCATTATTCGATAGTCTGTTCATTCTGTTAAATGGTGTTATAGTCAGATGCGTTTTCACACAGTACATGACAAACAAACCTTGCTTGTTTACTTAAACTAATATAATTATAGAAATTATGTGCCAATGGGTAAAATAAAACGTTATCTCTTTTTGCTCATTTTCAGACGGAAACCCCTGCTCGTGACCTAATTGGTTCTGAACAGGCTTCAGTTACTGAAGAGTGCTTGAACTCTGTACCACATGCCGGTGTTCGTAGGTTACCTATGACTCTCAGGCCACCATTAGGTCTAGGTGCTATCTCGAGGCTTCCTGCTGCAAAAAGCAGACTTGCATTCCAGGGCCAGAGATCATCGATAAATTCGACTGCACATCAAATTCAAGGACAAGTTGGTAGCTGCCAAGAAATTGCAGGTAAATAACCAGTCATTGTAGTATTAGACCAGTGAATTAATTGGACATGAAGATTCATGCCTGCATCCATTTTTTGTATACCAAATTATTGCTGCACTTTTTGTCAAAACACCTACAGTTAGCAGCTGTGAGGGAGATTAACTTCCATGGAAATACATAGAATTTACAGCACATAAACTTGATTGAGTTCTTTGATGAATTAATGGAGAGGGTTGATGAGGATCGTGCGGTTGATGTTGTGTATATGGACTTTCAAAAGGCATTTGATAAAGTACCAAATAATAAACTTGTTAGCAAAATTAAAGCCCATGGGATTAAAGGGGCAGTGGCTGTGTGGATATGAAATTGGCTAAGGGACAGAAAGCATAGAGTTGTGGTGAACGGTTGTTTTTCACACTGGAGGGAAGTATGCAGTGGTGTCCCCCAGACGCACTGCTCTTTTTGATTTATATTAATGACCTGGACTTAGTATACAGGGCATAATTTCAAAGTCTGCAGATGACATGAAACTTGGAAATGTAGTAAACAGTGAGGAGGATCGTAGCAGATTTCAGGAGAACTGGTGAAATGGGCAGACACTGGCAGATGAAATTTAATACAGAGAAATGTGAAGTGATGCATTTGGAAGGAAGAATGAGGAGAGGCAATATAAACTAAATGGTACAATTTTAATAGGGGTGCAGGAACAGAGGGACCTGGGGCTTTATGTACACAACTCTTCGAAGGTGATAAGGCTATTAAAAAAGCATATGTGATCCTGGGCTTTATGAATAAAGGCATAGAGTACAAAAGCAAGAAAGTTGTGCTAAACTTTTATAAATCACTGGTTAGGCCCCAGCTGGAGTATTGTGTCCAATTCTGGGCACCACACTTTAAGAAGGATGTCAGGCCTTGGAGAGGGTGCAGAGGAGATTTACTGGAATGGTACCAGGGATGAGGGACTTCAGTTATGTGGAGAGATTAGAGAAGCTGGGGTTGTTCTCTTTAGAGCAGAGAAGGTTAAGGGGAGATTTAATAGAGGTGTTCAAAATTTTGAGGGGTTTTGATAGAGTAAATAAGGAGAAACTGTTTCCAGTGGCAGGTAGGTCGGTAACCAGAGGACACGGATTTGAGGTAATTGGCAAAAGAACTAGAGGGGAGATGAGGAGAAATATTTTTACGCAGCGGGTTGTTGTTACCTGCAATGCACTGCCTGAAAGGGTGGTGGAAGCAGATTTAATAGTAACTTTCCAAAAGGGAGTTGGATAAATACTTGAAAAGGAAAAATTTGCAGGGCTCTGGGGAAAGAGCTGGGGAGTGGGACTAATTGGATAGCTCTTTCACAGGCACGATGGACCTCCTTCTGCACTGTATTTTTTTTTGATTCTATGATAAACAGACCATTCGGCCCAACTGGTCTATGCTGGTGTTTATACTCCACATGAGCCTCCTCCCACTATAATTATCTCTTCCCATCTTTCCCTGTATTCAACTATTCTCTTCTACCTCATATATGCATCAAGCATCCCTTTAAATGTATCAATGATATCTGTTTCAACCACTCTATGTGGCAGCGAGTTCCATATTCTCACCACTCTCTGTAAAGAAATTCCTCCTAAATTCTTTATTTGACCTGTTTGTGCCTATCTTATATTTATGCCCCCTTGTTCTGGACTCACCCACAAGTGCAAACAGTTTCTCCTCGTCCATCCTATGAAACCCCTTCGTAATTTTAAAGATGTGTATCATGTCTTCTCTTAGTCTTCTCTTTTCCAGAGAAAAGAGCCCCAGCCTGCTCAATGCAAGGATAATTGCATCCTTCAGTTTTAGTAACATTCTTATAAATTTTTTCTGTACTTTCTCCAGTGCTTCAATATCCTTTTTGTAGTATGGAGACCAGAACTGCACACAGTACTCGAATAGTGGTCTAACCATGTTATCATTACCTCCCTAGTTTCTTGGAGTATCTGCAGGCACGATACATCTGGACCCAAGCTCTTTTCCTCCTTAAGTTTGGCTAGTTTGTCGAGCACCTATGTTCTTTCTATCTTAACTGTTGTAATATGTCTCTTGACTTCTTCCACTGTTGTTATTTCCTCTTTGTTAGCCTCTTCAGTAAAAGCTAAGACAAAGGCCCCGAAATTGACTCCTGCCATCTGGTGGGAACCAGGCTGGGGGGCAGTTAAAAGGGGGAAGTGGTGGAGGGATTTACCCAATCCTTTTCCGCCCAGATCTGACCAACTGCAATTGCAGGTTACAAGGACACCTGCCCCAAGCTGACGGTGTCTTTAAATATGCAGATCAAGCTCTAATGATGTTATCGGGGCCCAATCTGTGATTTGAACCTGAGGCCTGAGCAAGAGTGCAGTGGTGGCTTCCCCGCCAGGCCAAACCTGCCGGGAACTAGATCAAGGGCCAGATGAGGCCCTGTAAGTTAAGTTTTTTTTTGTTTGAGTCCTTTTGGGCCAGGAGGAGCCCATAGTGTCGGGGACCGTTCCATCTGGTCTCTGGTGGCTTCCTCCAACCGGCAAGAGTCAGGTCAGGAAGTCGGCAAGCAGCAAACAAATGAGGACCAGCCGTTAAAATCGGTGGAACCGGCCTGCTGCTGCTCCCAACGGGCGCACTGCTCACTTTGCTGCATTCCTGCCTGGGAGTAAAAATTGAGGCCAAAGTATCTATTCAGTAACCTGCCATTTCAGTACCATCTCCTGTGAGTTTATCTTGTTCATCCCTTAGTGGCCCTATTCCTTTCTTAATCCTCCTTTTGTTATGGGATACTTTACCTTTTTTATAATCTTTGATATTTTCATTTCATATATCTCTTTATTTTTCATGTTAGTCTCTAACACCTCAATATTTTTCACCTCTTTCCTTTCTTTTCCCAGTTTTCTCTGTGCCTTCTCTCCTGAAGGATTTGACTCTTTATTGGGGTAAGGTTCTACGGCTCTGAGTGCCCTTTAGTTTCTTGGCCTAATGGCCATCACCAAGTGGTCATTGTTCATGTATGAGTCTTGACACAATGTTAGCAGACCGTTCGTCCATGGGGGCATTACAGCCAAGCTGTTCCTGCCATTACCCAATATTGTGAGACATTTATACACACACACACACACACACACACACACACACTGATACTAACACACGCTCACACATACTGATGCACACAGACATACACACGTCTAATTAGAGTAAATAGCTCCAGTTGAAGAGCTAGCACCAGCACGGTGAGCTGAATGGCCACCTTCTGTGCTGTAATTTCTATGATTTTAACATACTCTCACCCCTAAACTCGGCTAAATCAGCATAGACTGGAGGATTGAACCTAGAAACTTCCTGCTTTGTATGGCTGAGAAACTCATTGGATTAACTCGCTAAGCTAATAGGGATCTAGTGTCTCTGTTTCTAAACTTGTTTGGCAAGATGATAATGTGCCCTTTCTTGTGAGCCACCACAATTGCATGGCATTGCTAAAGTAGGCGCATAATGCTGGTTGCTGATTAAATAGTGTGGAGTGACCACCTACGCATAGCCACAGTATTTTTCCAGTTTGATCTACAGGTGACTACCATCCAAAGAGTTTTCGATTATGATAACGTGGCTTTCCTTTTCTTCCTTTTCAGAGTTCTGAATTGTGTGTACATAGCGTGGTATTTTGAATGCTCTTTCTTTAGCTGTTTGTAACACCTTGCTGTGTGCAAATTGGTTGACCACATAATAGCAGTGACTGCACTTGAAAAATTATTCATTGGCTGTAACACACTTTGGGACATCCTGAGAACATGAAATAATGAGGTCGATTTTGAAATGGTGGCGGGTTGGCAGTGGGGCGGTGAAGGTGCGCGTGGCAAACCCGCATGACCGAAACGTACCGTTTCCGACCTGATCGCATGTTGATTGCTCTCCGGGTTTCGCGCCCGGCAGCCAGCCTGATTGACAGGGGGGGGGGGCGGGGGGGGGGGGCGAGAAATAGAGAGAGCGAGACGTCCTCTGGCACTGGACTGGAGGGGGGGAAAATGGAAGATCTGGGGGGAGAGGGGAAGATCGGGGGGAGGAGAGGGGAAGATCGGGGGGGGGAGAGGGAACGATCCGGGGGAGAGTTTTGAAGATCGGGAGGACAGTCGGGGGGTGGGGGGTGAAGAGTGGGACACAGGAGGACATCAGGAGGGCTGAAGAGTGGGACATCGGGAGGACATTGGGGGGGGGGTAAGGGTGGGACATTGGGAGGACATTGGGGGGGTGAAGAGCGGGATATCGGGGGATGAAGTGTGGGACCTCGGGAGGACATCAGGGGGGTGAAGAGTGGGACGTCAGAGAGGGAGACATCAGACATCGGAGCAGGGTTTTACCAGGCGTGAATCAGAAGCGGTGGGCAAGCCGCCCAGGTAAGTTAAAAATCGTTCTCATCACTTACTCTGTCACAGGTAATGTGCCTTAAGTACCTCAATGAGGTACATTTTGCTCTTTAACTATCATCCCGCTGGCTTTAATTGCAGGCGGGACTTCCGTTTTCGGGTCGCCCGCACTCACACAGGTGAGTCCCTGGGAAACTCGGAGGTCGGCGGGTTGGAGCTCGCTTCTGAACATCAATGGGATTTCCGCAATTTTCGGAGCCCCCCGCCCCCAACGCACCCGCAATTGCCCCCTAAAATTGAGACCAATATCTCCCTATCTCTGTAACCTCCTCCAGCCCTACAACCCTCTGAGATCTCTCCGCTCCTACAATTCTGATCTTTTGCCCAACCCCGATTTTCTTTGCTCCACCATTGGCGGCCGTGCCTTCAGCTGCGTAGGCCCTAAACTCTGGAATTCCCTTCTTAAACCTCCCCGCCTCTCTACCTGTCTCTCCTCCTTTAAGGCGCTCCTTAAAACCTACCTCTTTGACCAAGCTTTTGGTCACCTGTCCAGATATCTCCTTATGTGGCTCGGTGTCAAATCTTGTTTGATAATTGCTCCTGTGAAGTGTCTTGGGAGGTTTTACTACATTAAAGACACTATATAAATGCAAGTTGTTGTTGTCGTCGTAATATAAATCCTCGTTCTTTCTTTAGCATTGACAAAGGGTTGGTTTCAGAAACCATATGCAAATGAGCTTTGATTGTTTGGTAATATGCTAAACATATTGATCAGCACAATCAGTTAGCTCAGGCTGTATGGTGTGAAGCAGTATGTGCTGGCTAAGTCATGTCAGAGAGATGACATTCAGTGGATTTAGTGCAGTTTCCAGCAGCCTCTGTGCTGAAATTAAGCTGAGGATTAATTTACCCAAATCCCACGCATTCATGCATTATTATAGGTCATTATTTTATATTGCTATTTTATGGAAGTATTAATTGTACAATTAATATGGATCCACTGAGCTGAGAGCTGACATTAAGAAAAATAATAGACTTCGCTTCTGTTTATTAATCAATGGATCAAAATGTTAACTCCAAAATAAATCCATTCCATCAGTTTCTTCTTTTTCACCATTAACCATAGATCATCAAGGTGCTGTTGTGAAGAGGTTACAATGTCCTCTCTTGTGGTTTAAAACATAGAATAAAGAAAATTATATTCCTGTCCAAGTTGGAGAGAAATTTGAAATGGCATTTGTATTAAGTTTTTTTTCAATTATTCAGATGTTTTCTGATGGTATGTAGATATGGAGAGATAAAAAACTACTTTACAAATAACAACAATGTGGGTTGAGTCAACCAAAAAGGGGTGGGCTCACTGGCCCCAATGGCTTTTTTCTGTCCGTAAATTACTTTTGTTTCAAAGGGGGAGATCACTGCTGTTTGCAATTTATAGTGAAATTGTAAATGTGTGTGTAAATAACATGTTTATATTTAGCCTCTTTTTCTGCACCACCTGCCATATTGGTAAATAATGAACAGCAGAAATATTCCTCCAAAATTATCTACAGCCACGTCTTTCACAGGTTTCTGCACCAAATTCCTGCACTTATGACCAGAATACACTTCCATATAGATTGCAAATTGGGCTCTGGCAGAAATGATCATCATTAGCAATTGTAAAGTCTTGCACATTGTCACACAGCAAAGTGGATGAGCTTTTAAGCTTTTTATATATTGGATTACTTTCAAACCCAGAGTTTTGAATCACTCTCTCCCTTTAAACTGTTGAATATGTGGCAAAGACTTAAACATGCCATAGTGAAAACCAGAAGGTCAGAGAATATGAGCATTGCTGAAGGCAGGTATGCTACTTTTGAGGATGACGGGGAGTCAGCCTTTGAAGACTCTAGTACTGTAATAGATGATTTAAAAGCTTATATAAATTGGAAGCATAAATGAAAGAAACATGGGCATATTGCTGTGTGACTTCCCTTTTTTGTACATTACATTTCATGTCAAGTGTTGTGTTGAACCCTGGAGCAGTTTCAAGACACTGGGTGGGATGGAGAGAATTCTGACTGGTGCTATACTGGTTGTACATTCAACTGCATTTAGTTTCAGCCATGAAAAATAACAGATACACAATATAATCCAAAAAAAATCAAATGATATTGGCTAATTGATATTGATAATTCACAAGTCTGTTGTTCTTTAGATCACTAAATCCTGTTATTTATCTTGCTTATACCACATTAAGAGACTTTATGGCCTAGATGTCGGTTGATGCCGCACCCGTTTTACAGGCATAAAACGGACGCCAAAGCGTCCAATTTGGCGGGCAGCTTGAAAGCAGATATTCCGCCCCGGAAGTGCACCACCTGCCATATTGGTAAAGGCAGAAAAAGAGGCGTCCAGGACCCGCACCATGAACAAGCGTTAGGCCCTTTTCATATGCAATTAAGGGGCCTAATGCCTGTTTGAGGCCTCCTTTGCAAAATTAATCTGCCCTCCCAATGCTCCTCCAAGTGTGATGCCGCACTGCAGCCCCTCAATGGGGATCCCATGACTTGCTTGTGCCAAATGTCCAGTATCTGCTGGATCTTTAGATGGCCTTGCTGCTACTTCCAGCGCCTTGGTGTCTGCATTGCTTGCTTGCTGTTATCCCATACCCTTTCCTTCTGCAGTCCTCTGAGGAGGCTGGCTGCGGGAGGCTGATAGGTTCTCATCCTGTTAAGTGTAGTCCTCATCTGTTTCTCCTCTTGCCATACCTCAGTTATTGGCTGCATCTTGAAAACAACCAGGAACCTGTGTGGGAACAGAATCTTGGCTGGAACTAAAGAGCACAAAGCTTGCAATTAAGGTGTACCCAAGCTGACCCCTTAGCCTCTGTAGACCAGAAATAAGAGCATTCTGGAAGTCGGAACTCAAAATCTTAGTAGTGACAGACATAGTGCTGGGAAGCAAAACTACATCAGCACTTGGACCTTCTGTCTTTGGAAGCTCTCCCTGTAGGTCACCAGGCATTGCTGTTTTCTCCACAGTGCTCGAAAGGTTCATGAATACCTATGTTGGAGCAGCACATATGCTGCATGCTATCCAACTCTCTATGCAGGGAGCTCTGAGGATTCTTAAAAGACTGCACAAAGCTTCGCTGATTAATGAGTGTGGCTTCTTATATAGCCCTATGGGTCCTACATGGCTCTAACCCTCCCTTTCTTCTGTTGCTGCTCATTTGATACCACATCCATTTGCATCTCCTCATTGGTGCTCAGTGCTTCACCTGGTGCTCTCTCCTGACTTTCCCTATTGAATTCCCCCAAAGTGGATATTTCTGTGCTAGTACTTACAGGGTCTGGAGTTCTTGATGAGTCCTAATGTGTTGGGACTACTCTTGCTTCTTCCTGTTGCCAGCTTCTCATTTTGTGAGAGCCATTTGCAAAGAGAATGGTAACATGTGCTGCATAGGGTATGCAACCAGTGGCTAGGCACATAAGAGTAAGGCCTCTATGGTGGAGACAAATGTGGATGCCTGTTAGTCACTGTTTGAGGCTAGATGCTAGGAAGTAGGTGAATTTAAAGCAAACCCTTACCTAGTTGGGCTGGCACAAAGCTGCAAAGCTCCACCTCGCTCACTCCCTTGATGGCCTTCAATTATTTGGCGGGCTGTTCCTTGTAGTTTATGAGGAGTTACAGCTTGACTCATTAGCCACCAGTTTGGTGTCTTTGCTGATAGTCATGTGCAGCCTTCTCCTTTGAAAAGGGAGCAAAGACACCATTTGAACATTAAGAGTTAACATGGGAGGCACCCAAGTGAGCAGCCCAATTTGCCCCTGATGCTAAAGGATGAGCAGAGAGCACGCAAGTCGTTCTAGAAGCCAAAAAGTGAGTTGGTGAGTGAAAAGAACCCTATTCCTATGGCAGCCACCAAGTTGGAGGTGCAAGTTCACATACTTAGGAGGTTTAATTATGATGTGGAGATGTTTAAGTAGTTAGAGGTAGAGTCAGTGGTTTGCAGGCTGCTTTGCTGCTGTCACAATATACTCTGGGTTGAGTGCTTGTTGAATGCATCATAGAGCCATTCTCTTGCTTTTAGAGGGCACCCATTGTTGTTCCCTACCTTGGCACTCTTCCTTTGTCTAGAGAACTTCTTTCCCATTTGCTTCCCTGAGCAACGCGCTGAGAAGACAGCATTCACTCGATTGGCCACCACCTGCCATGATTCTGTACACTGGTTCTAATTGGAAGATTTCCTTCTGCACGTTGCTCAAGGCCACCTCCTTCAATAAAAGCTCTAGGCTCCCTAGGCTCCAGCCATTCTGTTCTATTAGTCAGCTTCCAAAAAAAATGCTACCTCCCTTTAAGAGTGCTGCCGACGTTTAAAACCTGTTGCACTCCCAATTTCCCACCCCCGAACTCTCCTTGCATACGAGAAAACCATACAGGGAGATTAACTGAATTATGGTTTTTAGCCAACACTGGGGGATCTGAGGTGGGGGGTTGGCCTTCCACTCAATTAGCACAGGTGCACCTTGTAATGTTGGGAACATGGGCCATTTTATTACTTACCTGTAGAATTGTCCCTGAAGTCCCATATTACTCTCAATATCCATTGCAGTGGAGTTTTGTTAGGGTTCAAGTAAGCAAAGTTATCAGAAACTTAAATAGAAGTTTATTTTAGGGCTCACTGAAATAGCACAGCTCCTTTTAAACTGAAGGATTATTTTTAGAATATTAACAGATAACGCGGGAGATAAAAAGAGAAAGCTACAAGCTGGTTTGACAGGAGCTCCAGATAATGACATAAACTGTAAAAGCACAGCTTGAACAGTTTAAAAGATCAAATGACCATGCGATTATCTCTCTCCTAACGTTCCCTTTTTAATCTGTTTTTATCTTTTGAAGAAAAAAACAAATATTTTCTCTCTTCACATCTCTCTGGGTCATGCACCATACTGCAACTAGGAAAACAGGCTGGCCAAACTGCTGCAGGCTTGCCATGTGCCAGTTTTGAGCTGTCTAATGAGATGTAGGAGAACAGCCCTTGGTGACTCACCATCCAGTTTTTTCTTTTATGTGGGAAAGTGCCTAGTCTCCAATTCGTGCCTCCTGCTGACAGCACAGCTCAAATCAGGAATTTGGAACATACGGAATCATGGCTTGAAATCCATACCCTACTATTTCATGGCACAGTCTGTTAAAGGACCAATGTGTTGCACCTTGCATCTCTATTTTCTATAATATTTCAATCCCTCACTTATAAATATTAAGTATTTATAACTTACTGTTATCAAGAGTGAGAATTGACTGTAAACTGAATGTGTGTTAACATGAGAATAGATGCTTTCTCCATGCATTCTTACTGCAGTAATAAATGATCATGCAAGGGTATCGCTGGTTTGGAAATTACAGGCGTTGAGGGCCTTATATATATTATAAATTAACAAACGGTACATTGCATATATTTAATTGTTCCCATGTAATTAAATCCTGACTAAAAACTTGCCAAACACACACTTTCTAGGATAGGATGGTAAGAAATGAGTATTTATGGACATATGCCATTAATCTGTCTCAAAAGGAAGGATGGATTGGAATAGTCTTCAGAGTCATGATTGTTCCTTCAATTTTCTGAACCTTTGGGAATTCTGCTTGTTTGGTAATGTTAGAATGAACATTAACCTTAAGATCTATTCTTAGAACATGTCCTGAGGTTTCTGAATTCTAGTTCAAGGTCTTGGAATAAGATAATAGGCTTTTCAAAATCATGGGATCCCCCTTGTTGCACATTTGGTACACACATGTAAGCCTGGGGCGCTGGCATGCATCTATCCACATAAAGTCAGTGTTAGGATTGTGCACAGTATGCAAAAAGCTTATTACATATTGTGTTTATTTGGTTGCAGTTTTGGCCACCATTTAGATCTGTACACAAATGGGAGAGTGTTCTTATTTTACAGATTGTTAAAAGCGAAATTCTGATTGCATTTCTTATTGGGTTCGATGGGGGCAATTTTCAAGGAGGACCCAAAATGGGTGTGAAGCCGTTCTGTCCGCCTGTTCTTGCCAGCATAAGGCCCAAGCCATTTTGAGGCCTAATCCCCATTAACACGCTGGGGCGC
The DNA here is from genome assembly GCF_035084215.1 of Heptranchias perlo. Taxonomy (NCBI): domain Eukaryota; kingdom Metazoa; phylum Chordata; class Chondrichthyes; order Hexanchiformes; family Hexanchidae; genus Heptranchias; species Heptranchias perlo. Next base: position 28,307,612 of record NC_090330.1, on the reverse strand, counting down.
CAAGTGGGCTCAATGCTACAGCTCAGCAGTTCTGGGAAAATCGTCCATCTCTCATGCTGGATTGGCTGGCTGGTTAGGCTGGGGGGGTTCAAAAAATTGAAAGCTCCCTCAGCCGTTTTTTGAGCAGCCACCAGTGGTCTCTTTAAGGACCACTGGTTAGGCCGCTCAATGTCCGATACAACTAGATGAAGTATGCACGGTGTAGGACCTTGATTTGCATATTTAAGCATCCCGATTTGCAGATGGGCCTTGGGTGCCAAACTAAGCCCCCCCTAAATTTTCAATTGCTGGCCACCTGTTTTTCAGGAGAGAAATGGGCGGCTGGCAGTTGAAAATCAACCCTATTGTGTCTTACTCTGACTCACACAACAATCCAGTCATAAAAGTGTTTTGTTACAAGTGAGGAATATTGAAAAGTGACAGCGGGCACAATTTAGACCTGAGTGAGAGCAAGTCTAAGTCGTTTATTGTGCCTGTGATAAAGTAACGAAGGGGGTCACTTGACCTCATTTCCAAGTTGAATTATTTGGCCCTGAAAATGTGCAGGCCTTCTGGTGAAATCCTGACAGATATGCTGGATCCCAGGCTTCACCAGTAGTTTCCAGGGGGTCTTATCTGAGGCAGAAGCTCTGTTCATCCCAAACATTGTCCCCTGCATCAGAGGGCATGGAACTGGGGCAGGGACTTCATACGCTGGGAGTTTCCTTTTCCCCAGCCTAAGTGTGCCCAGTAAGATGAAGTGCCTGGCCTCCTGAAGAATGCAAGTGGGTTCCACCAGAGGTGGGGGTGTCCAGGGCAGAGAGCAATCTTGACCCCTGAAGACAAAATTAATTTAATTTTTTTTATTATCGGCCCCTTTAAAGTTGTTTCTCTGGGACGGGGACCCAGACACTCTTCCCCTAGGTGGCAACAGGAGCTGGCATTTTCCAGCCTATGTGGGTTGGCAGGTGTCCAAGATGTACCCCTAGTGGCACAGGCACCTGTCGGGCGCATGGTAATTAGGTGCTCTTTCACTGACCCCACATTCTTGGGTGGGGTCAGCGCTGGAAGGAACTGGTAGAATGATCTTGGCATAATTGCTGGGACAAATTGAGTCCCCAAGCAAGTTTGGGGCCTCTGTGTCCAGAGTGCACCACGGATCTGGAAATTTAAGTGCAGATCAGGGCTGACATGCAAACTGAGGCATAAAATGTAGAAGTAAATCATTGTTCTGTTTTCTTACCAATTTCTCCCTTCCTTTCTTCTAGGTTACTGTTCTGTAGGTCCCAATTGCCCTCATATACCTTGCCCAAGTGGCTGTTGTTCATGTGAAAGCACTGACAGTGAATGTCAGCAGATTATTCGTCAGTGGCAGGCATCACAGTGGAGCTTAATGTCCACATATGTGCACTTCGAGCAGTTATCACGAGATATCGATCAGGGCAGGTACTTTGGCTGATTTACCCCTCTCCAGCCTTTGGGAGCTGAGCCAGCATTAGCCCCCATAATGCTGATCAGCCAAGATTAGCTAACTCGGCACAGACCATGACCTACTAGGTGTGAGCCTCAGCTCAGTGGTAGCACATTCGCTCTAAGTCAGATCATGCCCCGCCTGTTTTACAGACATATAACAGGCGCCTAAGGGTCCAATATTACGGGCAGCATGTGCGTGCTTCTTCCGGGCAGGAAGTGCGCCGCCCACCATGTTGGATCGAGCCCCTTATAGGCTTCCTGGGCTCGCGCGGAGTTATTAAAATGTCTAATTATAATATTTAAATAAGGTTTTGGGACCCTTTTGTGAAATTGGTCTGCCCCAGTGCCTGGCTCACCACATGATAAATTCTCCCAGCAATTAGTGGCACTAACAGGCAGCAAGAACCCTTCAGCAATGCTATTTAAAGGGCTCAACCACTCCATACAGGTTAGTTGTTTGTTTGTCCTTTTAGGCTGCTGGTTCATTTCTGAGCATTTTTTTGCCTAATTTCTGTAATCTACAACTGATTTGTGACTTCTGCGAACAACTTTTTGCTGGTGCTGGACTTCTTTTGTCTTCACAACAGTTTTTTTGCAGTTGTGACTGGTCTGGTAGGTCTGCCTTTGGGGCTAGAGGACTAGGTGTAGCAGCCAAGAAGACAGGAGAGAGCAGGAGCAGTTGGGAGAAGAGGGAAGAGGAGAACCCTGTGCAAGAGATCATAGCCACAGCGGGTCACCGGGGAGCAGTTCTCCTACCTTAACTTAACTGAGGAGCAATGTCTGTGGCACCTTCGCTTCACCAAGGAGGCTATCACTGAACTATGCTACTTGCTGCAGCCATAACTGGAGCCTCGAACTAGGGCATGGAGCAGTCCCTGTGGTTGTCAAGGTCTCCGTTGCCCTTAACTTTCATGCCACGGGGTTGTTCTAAGCTGCAGCAGGTAATGTCAACAACATCTCCCAGTTTGCTGTTCACCATTGCATCAGGAAGGTGACCGAGGCTCTCTACCCCGGGTGGAACAGCTACGTTACTTTCCCAGTGGACAGAGCAAAGCAGAACGTATTGCTGGCTTCCCCAGGATGCAACATTGCCTTGCGCGCTCTCCAACACCATCCTGGCATCTTTCTGATTAGAAAGGGATTCCACTCTTGTTTGCGACCACAGGCAATGCATCATGTAGGTCTGTGCATGATTTCCTGGCGGCAGTCATGATTCATTCATCCTGCGCAGTCTTCTATCTCCTCAGCATGCATTGCACATGATCCTCTCGGTTTTTCAGAGTCTACACCGGTGTAGCCAACAGTCCTTAAAGGGACCTCTGGAGGTTTAAGGGCCACTCTAGGCTGTCAAAGAAATGTTTTTTTTTTACTTACTTTAATGTGGAGCCAGGAGGAGCAATATTGCGCACAGTTGCCGGTCTTTTCTCACCCCCTCCCATTTGCCTCACTACCCCCAGGAGCCGGCTGAGTTTTCCAGAGCCCCACTGGCAAGCTGCATCGGGATGCCCGATTGGCGTCCGCAGCTCGGCGGTATTATTCAGATGAGGCGCGAGGCCCAATTTTCAGCGAGCCGTAGTCTGTCTATCGTTTGCTCCACAGTGATTCTGGCAGAAACATGAGCATCATTGTAGTTTTGCTCGGCTTCATCAGATGGTTACTGCAGAGGTGTCATCATTTCGGGCGTGCTTTGCAGGCAGACGGCCCACTTCTCTCCAGTGAGACTAATTTCCTAGTCAATGTGTTTCCCATGGATGTCGGGGCAGCAAGCATTTGTCCTTGGTTTCTATCATCTCACTGCTTTACCCAGAGTGCAGGGTGTGATTGATAGGACGCATGTAGGCCTGCGAGCTCTAATGGAGAGAAGTGCCTTTTACATAAATCCTAAGGGGTACTTCTCAATGTCCAGATAGTGTGCCATCTCCAGCACAACATAATGTAGGTAAATGCCTGTTCTCTGACAGCTTGCACGAAACCATCATCCTGTGCCAAACCAGCATTCGCCCCTTGTTTGAGAAAAAGAAAGGATCCAAGGGTCTGCCCTAAACTACCCACTGTTGCTGTGGCTGATGACACCTCTGCGGTAATCTTCTGATGAAGCAGAGCAAAGCTACAATGAATACTCATGTTTTTGCCAGAATCACTGTGGAGAAAACGATAGACTAAAGCAGGGGTTCAACTGCTTGGTTCATTCCGGTTCACATAACATTGAGTGACAGGAAACACTAGATTATTGCCACAGGGCACACAAACAGTTTTATTTTTGTGTAAATGTTCATACTTGCCCCCTCCTGGTGAGGTTATTAAACTCTTTACGGCATTACATCCATGTTCTTGGCATGGTGTTGCTGCAGTTGATGGCCTTAGCACTTCTTGCCATGCTCTGCATGCCACTGTCTTCATGATCTTCCTTCCACGGCTCAGAAACAGGGCATTCCTCCTCTGCTGTACTTCGTGCCACAGCTTCTCAATGACCTTGTCATCAAATCAGGGTGCCATTATGTGACCAGCCCTCCTTGCTGGCATGCTGATGGATTGCAATTTTTTTTAACTACTGCCATGAAATCATGCTCCTTGGTTCTGCCACTTTAAAAATAATCTGCTGGCAAGTATAACTTCTTAGAAGCACTCCAGGATATTTGGCTACAAGTTGCAGGCTTCCATACTGTCCACCCAGGCTCAGGCTTCATTCTTTCCTCCACAGGATGTTCTGAAGCCCCAAGTTGTGTAAGCCCCTTGAAGCAGCTACAGGCCTTTTAGGCCTACAGCAGCACTGCCTTTTCTCATACTGTCATGACTGTGCCCAATAGGAAGTCTCAGCGCCCGCCCGGGTGACGCCCATGCCACACCCCGCCATGCTAGTTAGTCCCGATAGGAAATCGGGGTGCAGAGAAGTAATGTCAGGTGCAGTGCTATTTCAGTGTGCTGCCCACGCATAGCACTCATTTTCATAGGCTAAGTGTCCCATTCCTCCAAACGTAGCAAGTGCACCTCCAGAAATGGCTTCTCTTCACTCCCCCACACTGTCACCTATGGAATCCCTAAAGGATCTAAGCTTGTCTCCCTCCTTTTCCTCATCAAAATGCTATCCCCGTAGTGACACCATCTGCAGGCACAGTGTCAACTTTCAGATGTTAACCAACGACACCCGTCTATTTCTCTCCATCACCTCTCTCAACCCCTCAACTGCTTCGGTGCTGTTAGATTGCTTGTCTGACATCCAATCCTCGATGAGTCATAACATCCTCCAGATCAACATTGGGAAGACAGAAGCCACTGTTTCAGCATCCACCACAATCTCTGCTCCCTTGCCACTGATACCGTCCCGCTCCCCAGCCACTGTCTTAGGTTGAAGCAGACAGTCTGCACCTCTGACATTGCAGCACTCACTCAGACTATACAGATGTGTCAGCTAACATTATATGCTCAAGTTCTTGGAGTGGAACTTGAACCCACAAACTTCTGACTCAGAAGCAAGAGTGCCACCAACTAAACCAAGCTGACACAACCTATATTTGTATACTCCAGTTTTTCTCCTATGGCTGTTCATTATGTGATGGGAAGCATATAAAAAAGAAGTTTAATTACACCGACCCAGGGTGTAATAGTGTCAGCTGATGGGGAGATAGTGTTTTACTGAAAATGAGTGCACGTCCAGTGAGGTTCTGATTCTGTAAATATTGTAGAATACTACACATGAGTTCTTCTTGCTTATGGGGCTGGCTTATATCTTTGTATTAATAATCATGTATTTATCACTTGTTAATTTTGAGTTAATATTCAGCGTATCATTATTGACAGAAAAATAATGAACTCAAAATGAAATAAAACTATAATTTAATATTTTTAAAATTCTGAATAAATGTGGACATGGGAAACAGAGACGGATTCTAGAGGTATAAGGGACAGTAATTGAAATTTTGATTGAACTTGAAGAGCATTGAAGAATGGTCAAATAATCAGAAAAGCCGCGATGAGTGGCAAGTAAAATTTCATCATGACTTTGAGTAAGTGAGTGACAGGCCGCTTTATCTTGGGTTTCCTTTGGGCCCGAGACTGCTCCACTTAAGCTGTCCTTTCATGTGCAGGCCAATTAACATTCTGAAGTGGCCGTGAAATTTTTTGGACCGTGCAGCTGAAAGTGTAAGATAAATAAAGCTCATAATGAGCCTGTGGATCACTGAGGTCTTTGAATACATGATTATCAGGGCTTCACAGTTCCATTGACCATGAAAACAACTACAGCATTTACAGTATGAAATGCCAAAGACTTACGACTGGATGAGCAAAAATTTCCTCCAACTAAATATTGGGAAGACCGATGTCATCGTCTTTGGTCCCCGCTGCAAACTCCGTTCCCTAGCCACCGACTCCATCCTTCTCACTGGCCACTGTCTGAGGCAACCTTGACGTCCTATTTGACCCTGAGATGAGCTTCCGACCACATATCTGCTCCATTACGAAGACCACCTACTTCCACCTCTGTAACATTGCCCGTTTCCGCCCTTACCTCAACTCATCTGCTGCTGAAACCCTCAGCCATGCCTTTGTTACCTCCAGACTGAACTATTCTCCTGGCTGGCCTCCCATCTTCCATCCTCCATCCTCCATAAACTTGAGCTCATCCAAAACTCTGCTGCCTGGATCCCAACTCGCACCAAGTCCCGTTCTCCCATCACCCCTGTACTCGCTGACCTACATTAGCTCTCAGTCCGGAAATGCCTTGATTTTAAAATTCTCATCCTTGTTGTCAAATCCCTCCATAGCCTCGCCCCTCCCTAACTCTGTAACTTCCTCTAGCCCTACAACCCCCTGAGATCTCTGCGCTCCTCCAATTCTTGCCTCTTGCGCATCCCCGATTTTAATCACTCCACCATTGGCGGCCATGCCTTCAGCTGTCTACGCCCTAAGCTCTGAAATTCCCTCCCTAAAACTGTCCCTCTCCATCGCTCTCTCCTCCTTCAAGACGCTTCTTAAACCTGCCTCTTTGACCAAACTTTTGGTCATCTGTCCTAATACCTCCTTATGTGGCTCAGTGTGAAATTTTGTTTGATAACGCACCTGTGAAGCACTTTGGGACATTTTACTACGTTAAAGGCACTATATAAATGCAAGTTGTTGTTGTAGTCTGCTTTGCTCCTTTTTTGGAGAACCAGTTCCTGAGCAAGCTTTTACTGCAGGTTAGGTGTGACACTGCCATGTTTTCAGTCTTCTTTGAATTTTTACTTCTTAGATAAATTTTATGTAACCTATCGGACCAAATGCTGGAATATGGGATTAGAGTAGACAGGGCTGATGGCCGGCGCGGACACGATGGGCCGAAGGGCCTCTATCCGTGCTGTATAACTCTATGACTCTATGACTCTAACTCATATTTTAATGATCCCTACATTAAATCTGTTATTACACAAGATTTGATATGAATAATATTAGATTTCCTCTTAACTTTCTCTGTTCCAGTGAAAAATCCCAATTTTTTGAGCCTTTCTTGATAACTATAACATCTCATACCTGGGATCATTCCAGTGAATCTTCACTGTACCCTTTCCTTGGTTGTAATGTCTTTCAAAATAATGGGGTATCCAGAACTGCATACAATATTCCAACTGTGGCTCAACCAGTGTCTTGTAAAAATTCAACATTACTTCCTTGCTTTCATCTCCTATGCCCCATCCCCTTGTGGCATTTTCTACCTGTACTTCCAGTTTTAAAGACCTTAATATCTTCACTCCTACCTTCCACTCTATTAAGAATCTTTCAATTTAGGGTATACTGCTTCATGGGGCCGATTCTCCTGTTCCCCAATCGTGCCAGTTGGGCACATGTCCGATTTTAATTCCGATAAAGCCGACTCTATTTCCATGGTCAGCTATTTTACATGTCGTGAACGAGCCCTAGGCTAGACAACTGTCTTGCATTTGGTGCTTGCTCACAAAAGGGGGCTGGAAGTTGTACGTTGCTGCAGGAGTAAGGGAATTTAGCACCAACGGCTACTGTTTGTACCAGCAGCTAAATCCCCTAACCACGCAGTGCAGCCTTATTGCAGTAAATAATTTGTCCCCATGCTGAACAATGCCTGAACAGCTAAATAACATTAAAGGGAAAGTTGCTGACTGCCCCTTTAAGGATCCTCCTTAAGGAGCTGAAGGCATAATTTAGCAGCTCCTTATGTCCAGTTTCTCTGGGTCTGAAACAGGCATTCATTCCAGCATTAGCCATGTAAGATGATGTGGAAAACATTGTAATATCCTATTAAATGCCTCCCCCTGTTTCAAGTGGGATTTGAACACAGGAAATGCATGTCATGTGCAAAAGATTACGGTTCTCCGCCCCGTTTCTTGTCCATAACTCCCCAGGAAATGCACATTCTGCATAGTACAGATGGAATAATTGACCCCCACATGTGTCTGCATTGAACTGTATCTCTCACCTATCTGCCCATTCTAAGTCCTTCTGCAATCTCCTGAATTAATTCTCACAGTTTGCTTACCCCTAATTTGGTATCAACAGCAAAGATTCCTGTTGTACCTATGTCCATAATCATATAAATGGGAAAAAAAGAGGCCTCAGCACAGATCCTACTGCCCACATCCCTCTAATCTAAAGGACATTGGGCGCTAATTGGACCATGTAGCGCCCATTGTTTTGGCGCTACTTGGACTTTCCAACATTCACGCATGTTTCCAGCATGACATGCGACGGACGCCATCTTGATATAGGAGTTAGCGCATGTGCAAATACCGAATGCCCGAAGCATGTAAATTAAGGAGAAAATGGATACAATCAGTGTGCAATGCTGATTTAAAGTGATAGACACCATTTTGGGACTTATGCTCAACTCAACGCACAGTGCTAACCCCCAACCATCTGAACGTGTGTTAGAGTGCCTGGAGGACCCCCTACCAGCACTATTTAAAGGGACCATGCAGGATTTACAGGTTAGTGACTGGATTATTGCTTCTGGCTGCTGAGACATTTGTAACTGTTTTTGGAGGTTTCCTATACTTGAATACTAGGACTAGGGGACATAGCCTAACATTTAGAGCCAGGATGTGCAGGAGTGAAGTTAGGAAATGCTTCTCCACACAAAGGGTGGGAGAAGTTTGGAACGCTCTTCTGCATACGGCAGTTGATGCTAGCTCAATTGTGAATTCTAAATCTGAGATTGATAGATTTCTGTGAACTAAGGGTATTAAGGGATATGGAGCTAAGGCGGGTATATGGAGTTAGGTCACAGGTCCACCATGATCTCATTGAATGGCGGAACAGGCTCGAGGGGCTAAATGCCACTGTCATTTGCTGCCTCCTGATATGCGCCACTTTCTGCAAGAAAGCAGGACGTACGTCTGGGTGATTTGCCTGTCTTGGTTGAATAGCTGCTAGTGTGTGTGGCCTGTGAGTTGTGGGTGGGCGACTTGCAACAGTGGTAATGTGTAAGTATGAGAGGAAGCATCTGATTGGAAGAGTTGAGTACTGATTGAAAGAGTTTGTTGGTATGTGGGTGATGGGGGTGTAGTGTGTGGAACAGTGGATGCGGCTAGTGGTGCAGTTGGTAGGAGATGCTACTTGACAGTTGACCTCACTCATCTTGACCACTCATGTCAAAGCATTGAACTTCTTCCTGCACTGCATCCATCTTCATGATGCTGTGCACCTGGCATTGACTTTGTCCCCCGCTGCCTCCCACTGCCTTTTGGGTATATGTCTGGAGGGCCTCTTGCCCCACCACCTCCGCCCCCCCCCCCCCCCCCCGCGGATATAGGATGTCCCTCCTTCTGTCCACCTCTTGCACCAAGGTCTCTAGTGCATCAGCAGAGAACCTTGGTGCACGCACTCTCGCAGGCATGGTACCAACTCAGATCAGCAGATTGGTGAGGTCTGGCATGCAGATTGGAGGATGTGGGATTTAGTAGTGTGCAACCTTTATTCAATGTTTTAACATAACTCCACCCTCTTACTCCACCCTTTGCTTTCTTTCCCCGTCCATGTGGCTACATTCCCTTTAATAGCATGTGTCTTCATTTTTCATCATTTTTCAATCAGGCCATCCCTCCTCCCTTTTTTCCTTCTCTTTCTCTTTAGGAAATTAATTTCTATAACACGTCTCTTATGTGGTACTAATCAAATCCTTCTGAAAATTCATCTATACAACATGCACCACAGTCCCTTCATCTATACACTGTGATTTCCTGGAAAGACTCAAATAAATTAGTCAGACATGATGTTCCCTTTACAAATCCATGCTGACTGTCCCTATTTAGCCCATGCCCATGACTGAACACTTGTTCACTGATTTCATCTCATATTATGGATTCTAGAATGCTGATTTTGTGAATGTCCGCACCTGCCTTGTCCATTGGCCATGCATATAGGCTAATTGCCCTCAATTTTCCAATCATTATGGTTGAAAATCGTTGGCAATGTGCTCCTGATGTTCTGATATGCCGCCAACAGGCAAGGCTTCCCCATTAGTGGCGTTTATTCATAAATTTGGCCATTAGAAGTTTACCCACAACTGAGGTGAGACTAACTGGTCTATAATTTCCTAGTTTGTCTCTTTCCTCCTTTCTTAAAGAGAGCCAAAACATTTGCCAGCTTCCAGTCTTTTGGCACGAATCCTGATTCCAAAGATTTTTTTGGTGGTCTGTAATAGATTCCCAATATGGTTACAGATTCTTTGTTACTTCTTAATTCAGCTATGACAGACTCTATCTGAGCACCACCATCAATAAAAACTTTCCTTTCTATGGCTGTGTCTTTGTCTTTGATAAATCAGGCTATCCCTCCTCCCTTTTTTCTTTCTCTTTCTCTTCAGAAAATTTAATAGCCAGGAATGTATAGTTTCCAGTCTTGTCTTGGCTGAAGCCAAATGTCTGTCAAAGCTACATCAAGTCCCTCCATTCCAATTAGTATGTCTAGTTCCCAATGTTTAATGTATTGCACATATAAGCACTGCAACCCTGACCCATTTCTTCTCACTAGTACCATTTTTCCTTCTTTTTAAAATTTTTTAATTACATTCCTGCTTCTTAACCACTCTCCTAACTGCCATAAGGGGGAATCAGTTAAGAATTATATGGAAAGACAGAACATTACCATTTCAGATTGCTTTGCCTTTTAGTATGCTTATTCTTAACTCCGCCTTATTTGTTTAAATCCTCCCTCTCTGTTCTATTTAACTTCTCTGCAATGGCACTGGTCTAGGTAAAGCCCATCTGATCTATAGAGCTTTCCTCTGCCCCAGAAATTGTCCTAAAGCACTAGAAATCTGAAACCCACCATTCCAAATCATTTGTCAATCAATGTGTTGATATTTCTAATCTGCTTCTCCCCAAATGGCCTAGCTCATGGCACTGGGAGTAATCCTGAGATTACTCGCAACCCCTCAAATAATGAAGCAGTCTGAGCCCGCATGCAGCAAGACCTGGACAACATCCAGGCTTGGACTCATAAGTGGCAAGTAACATTTGCGCCAGATAAGTGCCAGGCAATGACCATCTCCAATAAGAGAGAGTCTAACCACCTCCCCATGGCATTCAACGGCATTACCATCACTGAATCCCCCACCATCAACATCCTGGGGGTCACCATTGACCAGAAACTTAACTGGACCAGCCATATAAATACTGTGGCTACGAGAGCAGGTCAGAGGCTGGGTATTCTGCAGCGAGTGACTCACCTCCTGACTCCCCAAAGCCTTTCCACCATCTACAAGGCACAAGTCAGGAGTGTGATGGAATACTCTCCACTTGCCTGGATGAGTGCAGCTCCAACAACACTCAAGAAGCTCGACACCATCCAAGATAAAGCAGCCCGCTTGATTGGCACCCTATCCACCACCCTAAACATTCACTCCCTTCACCACCGGTGCACAGTGGCTACAGTGTGTACCATCCACAGGATGCACTGCAGCAACTCGCCAAGGCTTCTTCGACAGCACCTCCCAAACCCGCGACCTCTACCACCTAGAAGGACAAGAGCATCAGGCACATGGGAACAACACCACCTGCATGTTCCCTCCAAGTCACACACCATCCCGACTTGGAAATATATCGCCGTTCCTTCATCGTCGCTGGGTCAAAATCCTGGAACTCCCTTCCTAACAGCACTGTGGGAGAACCGTCACCACACGGACTGCAGCGGTTCAAGAATGCGGCTCACCACCACCTTCTCAAGGGCAATTATGGATGGGCAATAAATGCCAGCCTCGCCTGCGACGCCCACATCCCATGAACGAATAAAAAAAATCTACCTTGAAGTTCTACTTTTTAATCTAACAATTCCTCAAACTTCCCTCACAGGACTTCAGTCCGGCTCTTCCCAACTTATTGGTTCTAAAGTTAACCACAACTTCAGGCAGTTCATCCTGAGAAAGTAAAAACAAAAGAGAAGAATATACCACACGTGATACGACATTGTATCAGGGATTATTTCTCCCTCCGTGCACATATCAATGTTTTGGTGATTTACAGCAGTTGTTCCCTACTGAACATTCCGTTACATAAAGGGGCCTTTGGTGAATTGAAAAACATATTTGATGTGGTGTGGTGCTTCAGCAAGTTGATGCTGCAACATGCTATGCTATAATTATGCCTATTACTCCCTGGCTTTAAAGGGCAGCAATTTGGCAAGCTTTTTTTGTCTGGAGAGGGGAGAGAAGTAATTTATGCCCTCAAGAACAAGTGATATGACACATGCAATAGTGTAAGTTGAATTGAAATGCAGCATGTTTGAAAGCAAACGGAAAGAAGTTTACCAATTATTTTTTAATGAAAACAATAGCCCTTTAAAATAAAGAATTGGATTAGTACTTTGACAGAAAAAGCTCGCCATATTGGATTGAGCACCTCCATAGGTATTCAGAGCGCATGCCGGACCTATTCGAAATGGTAATTAAAATATTAAAATAAGGGTCCTACACTTGTTGTATGACCCTTTTGTGCAATTGGGCTGCCCCAAAGCCTGATTCGCTATGTGATAAACTCACTCAGCATCTCCTGGCGCTAATAGACAGGAAGGATCCTTCAGTAGCGCTATTTAAAGGGCACATCCACTACATTCAGGTTGGTTGCTGGTTTGTCCTTTTAGGCTGCTGGTAAACCTACATGCATTTTTTGGCCTGTTTTCTCACTTCTACAATTGTCTGCAGCCAGAGTGCACCTCCCCTTTAAGATGTGCTGGCTGCCTTTAAGTGGCATCAGAGACATCCAATTTCCCACCCCCTCCCTCAAACAGGCATGCAGCCAATGGACAGCGCGAGTAGCGCTAACTGCGTCATGATAATGAGGTCCTGAATTGTGATAAATGAGGTCCCAGCAACAACTTCATGGACCAGGTGAACAGGCGCACACCCCACTCCCTGAGTTTAACCCTTTGGGCCCAAATTTCTGGGGTTGGGGAGGGCAGAAGATGGCATGATCCCAGCAGGGAACTGCAATTTGGGGTGAAACCTGAATTTACAGGGTTTCCACACATTTGCATGTGTCGGAAATCCCAATCTGCAGGACAGGCACATGCATTTCCTACCACTGCCCTGATGGCTTGACAATAACAACAACAACTTGCATTTATATAGCGTCCGTAACATAGTAAAACGTCCCACGGCGCTTTACAAGAGCATTATCAAACAAAATTTGATACTGAGCCACATAAGGAGATAATAGGACAAGTGACCAAGAGCTTGGTCAAAGAGTTAGGTTTTAAGGAGGTAGAGTGGTGGAAAAGTTTAGGGAGGGAATTACAGAGCTTGGGGTCTAGTTAGGTGAAGCGGTGAAAATTGGAAATGCGCAAGAGGCCAGAATTGGAGGAGCGCAGAGATCTTGGAGGCTTGTAGAGCTGGAGGAGGTTACAGAGATAGGGAGAGGCGAGGCCATGGACAGATTTGAAAACAAAGATGAGAATTTTAAAATCGAGGCATTGTTGGACCGGGAGCCAATGTAGGACAGTAAGCACAGCGCCGATGGGTGAGGGGGACTAGGTGCGGGTTAGGATACGGGCAGCAGAGTTATGGATGAGTTCAAGTTTACGGAGGGTGCAAGGTGGGAGATCAGCTAGGAGAGTATTGGAACATTCGAGTCTTGAGGTAACAAATGAATGGATGAGGGTTTCAGCAGCATAGTGGTTATGTTACTGGGCTAGTAATCCAGAGGCCTGGACTAAAATCCAGAGTCATGAGTTCAAATCCCGCCACGGCAGCTGGCGAATTTAAATTCAATTAATTAATTAAATTCAATTAATTAAATAAAAATCTGGAATTAAAATACTAGTATCAGTAATGATGGCCATGAAACTACCGGATTGTCGTAAAAACCCATCTGGTTCACTAATGTCCTTTAGGGAAGGAAGCCTGCCGCCCTTACCCGGTCTGGCCGAGATGTGACTCCAGACCCACAGCAATGTGGTTGATTCTTAATTGCCCTCTGAAATGGCCTAGCAAGCCACTCAGTTGTAAAATCTCGCTATGAAAAGTCATAATAAGAATAAAACCGGACGGACCACCCGGCATCGGACCACTAGGCACCGGACACGACAACGGCAAAACACCAAGCCCAGTCGACCCTGCAAGGTCCTCCTTACTAACATCTGGGGACTTGTGCCAAAATTGGGAGAGCTGTCCCACAGACTAGTCAAGCAACAGCCTGACATAGCCATACTCACAGAATCATATCTTTCAGCCAACGTCCCAGACTTTTCCATCACCATCCCTGGGTATGTCCTGTCCCACCGGCAGGACAGACCCACCAGAGGTGGCGGTACAGTGATATACAGTCAGGAGGGAGTGGCCCTGGGAGTCCTCAACATTGACTCTGGACCCCATGAAATCTCATGGCATCAGGTCAAACATGGGCAAGGAAACCTCCTGCTGATTACCACCTACCGTCCTCCCTCAGCTGATGAATCAGTCCTCCTCCATGTTGAACACCACTTGGAGGAAGCACTGAGGGTAGCAAGGGCACAAAATGTACTCTGGGTGGGGGACTTCAATGTCCATCACCAAGAGTGGCTCGGTAGCACCACTACTGACTGAGCTGGCCGAGTCCTGAAGGACATAGCTGCTAGACTGGGCCTGCGGCAGGTGGTGAGCGAACCAACACGAGGGAAAAACTTACTTGACCTCGTCCTCACCAATCTACCTGTCGCAAATGCATCTGTCCATGACAGTATTGGTAGGAGTGACCACCGCACAGTCCTCGTGGAGATGAAATCCCGTCTTCGCACTGAGGACACCATCCAACGTGTTGTGTGGCACTACCACCGTGCTAAATGGGATAGATTCAGAACAGATCTAGCAGCTCAAAACTGGGCATCCATGAGGTGCTGTGGGCCATCAGCAGCAGCAGAATTGTATTCCAGCACAATCTGTAACCTCATGGCCCGGCATATTCCTCACTCTACCATTACCAACAAGCCAGGGGATCAACCCTGGTTCAATGAGGAGTGTAGAAGAGCATGCCAGGAGCAGCACCAGGCGTACCTAAAAATGAGGTGCCAACCTGGTGAAGCTACAACTCAGGACTACATGCATGCTAAACAGCGGAAGCAACATGCTATAGACAGAGCTAAGCGATTCCACAACCAACGGATCAGATCAAAGCTCTGCAGTCCTGCCACATCCAGTCGTGAATGGTGGTGGACAATTAAACAACTAACGGGAGGAGGAGGCTCTGCAAACATCCCCATTCTCAATGATGGCGGAGTCCAGCACGTGAGTGCAAAAGACAAGGCTGAAGCGTTTGCAACCATCTTCAGCCAGAAGTGCCGAGTGGATAATCCATCTCAGCCTCCTCCCGATATCCCCACCATCACGGAAGCCAGTCTTCGGCCAATTCGATTCACTCCACGTGATATCAAGAAACGGCTGAGTGCACTGGATACAGCAAAGGCTATGGGCCCTGACAACATCCCAGCTGTAGTGCTGAAGACTTGTGCTCCAGAACTAGCTGCGCCTCTAGCCAAGCTGTTCCAGTACAGCTACAACACTGGCATCCACCCGACAATGTGGAAAATTGCCCAGGTATGTCCTGTCCACAAAAAGCAGGACAAATCCAATCCGGCCAATTACCGCCCCATCAGTCTACTCTCAATCATCAGCAAAGTGATGGAAGGTGTCGTCGACAGTGCTATCAAGCGGCACTTACTCACCAATAACCTGCTCACCGATGCTCAGTTTGGGTTCCGCCAGGACCACTCGGCTCCAGACCTCATTACAGCCTTGGTCCAAACATGGACAAAAGAGCTGAATTCCAGAGGTGAGGTGAGAGTGACTGCCCTTGACATCAAGGCAGCATTTGACCGAGTGTGGCACCAAGGAGCCCTAGTAAAATTGAAGTCAATGGGCATCAGGGGGAAAACTCTCCAGTGGCTGGAGTCATACCTAGCACAAAGGAAAATGGTAGTGGTTGTTGGAGGCCAATCATCTCAGCCCCAGGGCATTGCTGCAGGAGTTCCTCAGGGCAGTGTCCTGGGCCCAACCATCTTCAGCTGCTTCATCAATGACCTTCCCTCCATCATAAGGTCAGAAATGGGGATGTTCGCTGATGACTGCACAGTGTTCAGTTCCATTCGCAACCCCTCAGATAATGAAGCAGTCCGAGCCTGCATACAGCAAGACCTGGACAACATCCAGGCTTGGGCTGATAAGTGGCAAGTAACATTCGCGCCAGATAAGTGCCAGGCAATGACCATCTCCAACAAGAGAGTGTCTAACCACCTCCCCTTGACATTCAACGGCATTACCATCGCCGAATCCCCCACCATCAACATCCTGGGGGTCACCATTGACCAGAAACTTAACTGGACCAGCCATATAAATACTGTGGCTACGAGAGCAGGTCAGAGGCTGGGTATTCTGCGGCGAGTGACTCACCTCCTGACTCCCCAAAGCCTTTCCACCATCTACAAGGCACAAGTCAGGAGTGTGATGGAATACTCTCCACTTGCCTGGATGAGTGCAGCTCCAACAACACTCAAGAAGCTCGACACCATCCAAGATAAAGCAGCCCGCTTGATTGGCACCCCATCCACCACCCTAAACATTCACTCCCTTCACCACCGGCGCACTGTGGCTGCAGTGTGTACCATCCACAAGATGCATTGCAGCAACTCGCCAAGGCTTCTTCGACAGCACCTCCCAAACCCGCGACCTCTACCACCTAGAAGGACAAGAGCAGCAGGCACATGGGAACAACACCACCTGCACGTTCCCCTCCAAGTCACACACCATCCCGACTTGGAAATATATCGCCGTTCCTTCATTGTCGCTGGGTCAAAATCCTGGAACTCCCTTCCTAACAGCACTGTGGGAGAACCGTCACCACACGGACTGCAGCGGTTCAAGAAGGCGGCTCACCACCACCTTCTCGATGGCAACTAGGGATGGGCAATAAATGCCGGCCTTGCCAGCGACGCCCACATCCCGTGAACGAATAAAAAAAAAAAAATGTTTGGTGTATATCTGGGCAACCCTGAGCTAACAAGGAATTCCATTCAGCTCCCCCCTGTTAGGCCTAATGAATTCCATGCCTGTTGAGAGCAGATATTGGTTCTTTGTGGGCTTTAAGTGCAACCTAAAGTGATGAAGGCATATGGTGTTTAATCCCAGAAGGATCAATTGCTCTGAGATACCCTTTTCTGTCATCATTGGAAGCTTTGACATTTTTTGCTGCCTTGTCTTTGGCCTGACAAGGACCTCGGGCTTCTCCTTTCAGAGTGGCATAGTATGGTCCATTTGTCTGCCAGCACCGTGGGGCAAGTGCCTCTGTTGCACCTCTACAGATGCGGGCCTGTCACTCTGAATATTACCCAGCAAAGTGGCGGGTAGAAGTCCTGCCTTGCCACCCTTCTGCCCTCTGAATTTTGGACTCTTGATATTTAGGAATTTTTATGGGAAAACGGTGTATTTGAGCCTTTGAAAGTATCTATACATGAGGCAAGCTGGATCGGCTGAATGGCCATTTTCTTCCCCACCTTAATTTTCTATTACTTTAATTTAAAAAATGTATTATCACAGCACAACACACTATGGACAGTTCATGAAACTCATCACACTAACCAGTGGATTGTGTCTTATATAAAAACAACTCTAAAGCATTGAAATTATAAATGATATGTAATTTAAAAATAGATTGGAGACTTGATATGATATACTTGCATGTGCCAAATCTAGAGCTGGTATTTGGAACACTTGATCTCAGTGGAACTCTTAAGTAGGTTCCACATTATGACAATTCTATTTAAAGAAAATTACTTTCATCTCAGTTTTTTTCTGCCGTCATCAACATAATCTGTAGCTGGATGGTAAATGACGAGAATATAGTCAACTCTATATGAAACTATATTATATATTTTTAAAATTTCAAACATACACTTTTATTTGACAGCAATTATCCAGAGAGAAATGTGGCCCAAAATTCCTATTCATAAGAAGTATTCATAAACTGATGTTTTCTTTCACAATCAAAGCATAATATTGGTTAGTAAGTGAGGCACAGCAATTATACTCAATTACTGTTTGTTTGTTTGCCATATGTCTTTATATCACTCATTTAAATTACAGAAGGTGATTTATATAATAAAAACAAATATTGATGTTCCTCCATTAGGTGTCATTAGTCCATCTAGCAAAAACTGTCAGGTTTTTGATAGATCAAGTTTTTTATATAATAGATGTCGGCTGTGGCTCAATGGTAGCCCTCTTGCCTCTGAAGTCCGAAGGTTGTGGGTTCAAGCCCCACTCCAGAGACATCAACACATAATCTAGGTGCCTGTGGCTAATTTATGAGCTATCCTCCTTTATGGCTCAAGATTTGATGCAAAGAAAATAGCAGCATAAGAAATTACTGAATCCGAAAAGACTGCAAAGCATCTGTCCAGTTCCAAAAATTAATATCGCTCACTCCCTTAAATTCTATTCAGTTCTCCCTTAAACTTTTCTACCGTATTTGCCTCTAATGTCTTCTTGGGTTGTCCATTTCATACATTTGCCAACTGTTACATAAAGTAATTAAATGCAAACTATCTGTGCATCTTCCCTCATCTAAGCTTGAGCCTGTGTCCCCTGGTTTTAGAGTTTGTGGCAATCTCAAAATTTATTGTGATGTGGAGATGCCGGTGATGGACTGGGGTGGACAAATGTAAGGAATCTTACAACACCAGGTTACAGTCCAACAGCTTTATTTGAAATCACAAGCTTTCGGAGCTTAGCTCCTTCGTCAGGTGTTGGACTATAACCTGGTGTTGTGCGACTCCTTACATTCAAAATATATTACTGCAGTTAAATTTATCCATTCCCTTTAGAATACTGCAATAATATCTCCCTTGAGCCTTGAGCCTTTTTCTGCACTGCACCAGTATTTAAATGAACACTTAGCACAATTCTGTGGCATTTCTGCCAGATTTTCTCTTTTTTTCTCCATGCACCCATTTGGAATGGAAGGAAGTGAAGTACCAAGTGTGAAGGAGCTCTTATTTGTCTTTGTATGGCTTTTTTTTGTAATGTTGCCAGTACTTTTAATGTAATTTTTTGTTAAACATCGATTGTATACTTCTGACATTAACTTTTCAGAAAAATTTCAGCAAGTTATTTTTTACTTCTTAAGGTAAGTTTGCTTTAAAGCACCTCTACTATAGTATTTCATGTTTAAGATGGTACTAAATGAAAGAAGAAATGTCAGGGAGATCATCAAGCCTCAGGCCATAACTGCAGACCTTGGCATACATACCTGTCAGTGACCCACAGTTGTCTCTGGGTCAGCAGGCAGAGCTCTGCCATCTACAGTAACATCAGTCAATTTGTAACATAGGAATGGCACCACCGGTGGTTGGCAAGGGCATCATTACTCTTAATTGTTATGCCTTTGGCTCATTCCTACAATATCAGGTAATGTGCTGCCCACACATGAATCAAACAGGCGAATGACATGTCAGTCACCATGGCCAATAGTTTTATCTCTTTTTTACTCAATAGCTGGCAATATCATCACACTGGTGCATTTCCCAAAGTACAGGGGTCACTTATTGCTGCCATGTGCCCAACCCGAAGCCCGTCCTGGGTGTCAGTAAGCGGCTGACCTTCTACTACACATGTGAAGCCTTTGGAAGATGTTAGTGTAGTAAGGCTTTCAATTGTACATCATAACTTGTCTGTGTGCCCTGCTGGAATAAGGGTATGTGTAGTAAACAATGAAATAGCTGTAAGGTTGTGTGAGGGCTTGGTATGGGCGAGCAGTAAATGTGGAACAGATTGGCAGGCAAGACTTGGTGGAATCCTGGACCATTTACCTGGGTATATTGTAATGTTGGGTAGTCTGACATTGTTTGGTTCCTTAAAGTGTGCCATCTTCTCCCCCATCTGCTCCCATGTCTTGCAGGTACTGTAGACAGTGTTTAGCCTGATTGCCACCTCCTGTTGGCATGGTGCATTCATCCTCTGGAGTTCCAAATGGGGCACCCTTCTCACACCCACCTCATGCAGCAGAATATCCACTTCACCAGCAGTCAAATGGGGATCGGGGACAGTGCTTCACTATTATTTATCCACAGGCTCCGCTTCATACCTCTATGTTGGGTAGTTCCGACTTTTGGCCTTATCATCATTTCTTCCACCTCATACAACTCTTGTAAAGAATGGTTTGCAGACTTTTTGGACCTTTAAAAAGGGTCACTCATTTTTACCCCTATACTGTTTGCCCTTTTAATTTTGAGCAGCATCCCTTTAAGGCAGGCGCCCCTCCATCGTGTGCAAGGCTCAAATGAGATTCACGAGTTGGCCTCACAGCATCTAGCAAGACCAGCTCATCACTCAGCCGGAACAGAATTTGGGCCTTATGCAACAGCCACAGTGGGTTTTTAGCCCATGAGGCCTGTCTTTTTTGTGTAGATTAATCCTAATTGAGCTCACTAAAAGTGCAATATAAGATATTAGTATAAGATATTTGTTTCACCCACTATGGAGAGCCAGAACTTCTGCATTCCAGCACTTAAGTCTTGTGCAGAACTTTTGATTTTAGTTGAGGGAGCGATGGATTATGTCAGGGCGAGAGGTTGTACAGCAAACCCTTTGATGACTAAGGCCTGTATCTTGCCACGGATAGTTTTCTGCTGTAATCCATCACCAGTATCTGGCATCTGTTAAAAGGAAAAATATTGCAGGCTTTTCTATTTCAGTCTTTTCTGAGTTTGTGCTAAGAGAAGCAGCCAGCTGATCATTTTATCACCTTTTTCCTACTCCAAACCCATATCCCTCCATTCTTTGTGAAATTATGAATCATTTTTTATTGTTGTTATTTTTATTGTTGAATTTTTGTTTCCTTCACTAGATGACAGTCTATTTACTAAGCTGACAGCTCTAGAAATAGAAAAGTAATTCCTTAAATGGAGTTTTGTTCATGACTTCTCAGCTTATAATCATACCCTCTTGTACTCCTAGTGGTTTTGTAGAAGACACCCCACTACATCCATCTTATTGACTTCTTTCATTATTTTAAAACTTGGATTGCCTTCCTCCAGAAAAATCCATTTTTTCATTGAGAACAGATTCAACTTCCATAGCCACTCTTTCTAAGCCTCTAATTATTTTTGTTGCCCTTCTCTGAATTCTTTCCACTGCCTCTACATTGTTTCACAAGTATTGTGAGCACAGCTGGGGAATATGGCTGGTGTGATATCTCTGATGCTTATTGGGGTGAATTTTAACCTCAAAGAACTGGTGGGTTGTGGTCGGATGGGAGGCAAAAATAATAGATATTGGAAGTGGGACCGCATCCTGGCTTCATTGTGTCCACTTCTGGTTTAACCCAGGCGTGTTAGGATGCATGCGTGCAACTGAAACCCAGAAGTCCCGTCCTCACTTAATGCCTGTGGCCGGCTTGTTAAAGGGGCAATGCAAATAATGTAAACAGTTGAGCTACCTAATTTTTTGTGGATTCTGCGACAGAAACAGATTTAATTTCTCCTGCATGGGTTTCTCATGGCTTCTGAAACAAGCCATTGAAATGGAGGCAAGATGCAGCCGAAGCTCATTTGGCCCTTTAAACCTGTGATTGACACATCTCAATAAAAGGTCTGGTATTGCAGCTGGTCACTCAGTTCTCTCAGGCAAACATTTGACTGGGAGTTCTTTGTGTTTAGACTGAGAGTTCTTTGCTGAGACTGAGAATTCTTGTGTTCAGATAAATTTACCAACATTTTGGAGCCTCTCAAACTGACAAGATCAGGACGAGGGGCGCAATGGACCTATTCCACAGTATGTCTGAGGAGGAGGAAAATCACCATCCATGGCAGTTCTGGGATCTGCAGGTGCACAAAAGCGAGGTGCACTACATCATCCTGGAGAACAGCAGAGAGGGGACCAACAGAGAGGCCGACGTCACAGGAAGCATTACCTACATGAGAGGTTATACAGGCAGAGGCTAAGCTTCCTGGACCTCTCTGAGGAGCAGTGCCCATACAGGCTCAGATTGAGTCTGCAGGTGGTCACAGACATCTGTAGCTTTTCTCAGGAAGAGCTGCTCCCCGCTGGACCCGGTGGCCATGCATTGCCCAGTGCAGTAAAAGTAACTACTGCCCTCAATTTCTTTGCCTCTGGGTCCTTCCAGGGTGCCACCGGTGACATCCCTGGGGTCTCTCAATCGTCTGTACATAAGGGTATAAGGCAGATGACGGACGAGTTATTTGCCAGGACGTCCGATTACGTGAACTTCCCCCGCGACGACATCAGCCAGATTAAGCGAGCAGTGGGTTTCGCCTCTTTGGCTGGCTACCCACGGGTGCAGGGCATAATCGATTGCACACACATGACAATCCATTGACCACCACATAAACCAGGCATATTCATTAGCCGATAGGGCTAAAACTCCATCAATGCGCAGCTAGTGTGCGACCACAACAAGACGTTTTTGCAGGTGTGCGCCAGATTCCCTGGCAGCTGTCATGATGCCTTCATTTTGCGCCAGTCAGACATTTCAGACCTATTCCAGACAGGAGTCAGACTTAAAGGATGGCTCCTTGGAGACAAGGATACCCCTGCAAATGAAGATCATGTTGCCTGTGAGGAACCCTACCAACGCGGCACAAGAACAATACAACCAGAGCCACATGACCACCGGGTGTGTAATTGAGAAAGCCATAGGCATGTTAAAGATGCGCTTCAGATGTCTAGACAGGTCTGGCAGAGCTCTTCAGTACTCACCAGCGAGGGTCTCCAAGATAATTGTGATGTGCTGCGTCCAGCCATCTGTGAGCTCCCAGTCTCTCCATCTTCGATTGAGGGGACCGCAGATGTCCCACTTATTTCCATTGAGTCCTCCTCTGTACCAGTCAGTTCCACAATCTGTTGGAGGTCCACCGCCAGTCCTCGGCCTCTTTCTTGCGTTTTGCACTCTTCTCCTACAAGGGGCGACAGAACAGACCAGTGGGTGACTGAAGGTGCCTTATTCACCCGACAGATGCAGTGCATTGGATGAGGATGACTATAATACAGATGCATCAGAGATTAACTGTCACACAGTTGTATCACTTTGCATCAGGATTGGAGTGAGTGACAGTATTGTTTGCATAAATGGGGAGGTGAGCAAGTGGAGAGAAAGTGGAGGATGGTTGCTGGTAGCACTTAAGTGGGTGTGAGGAGTCTTGAGCATGCTTGCCAAGACAATAATGATGAGGTGGTGGTGGGGGACTGGCGGGGTTGTTGAACACAACGGGATGTGAGTGAATCAGCAAATGCACACACTTTTCCAGATCTGGTCAGATTATTCAAGTGCTTCCTGCACTGCAGCCAAGACCTGGGCACCGTGCTTCTGCTTGTCACCTCTTGTGCTTCCTCCAGCCAAGCCTTTTTGGAGACAGAATCAGGTTTCCTCCTGCCATCCCTTGGATAAAGAACCTTCTTCCTGGCTCTCACTGCAGCCAGTAGTACATCTATGGAGGCATCAGTAAATCTAGGTGCTGCGTTTGCTCTCCAGGACTCCATTTCTCCTTTCTCCTTTAAAATCCATGTTTGAACTGGCCCTTTAAATACCATAGCTCTGATCGTGTCAATCGGGTATGCTGAACGCCTGCTGCGCAGCTTGGAGATGCGAAACCTGGAAGCAAAGATAATTGCCTGCAATCGAGTTGCGATCGTAGATTTAAACCCGCTCACTTGACTTCCGGGTTCCTCATGGGCAAATCCACCCACCCGCTGAGTTTCCGGCTCCAAGTTAAAATCCAGGCCATTGTGTCAGTGGCCTTTGAAATACTTAGGTCACATTTTGTGAAGGTGCAGTGCCAACACAAAGCTTTGTTTGACAGAGCATGAATTAGAAAATCAAATGTAGAAATCACTGCGCCCAATTCCCAATGCTCCCGATTTTCTAGTGATTCATTTTAATCACCTGATGATCGGGCACACCACAAATTTGGGGTGCTGACCTCCTATGAGGAGGAGCTCAGCTTGAGCTCATCTTGGTATCAGCGGTAGCATTCTGCTTTCAATACTTCCATCAAAATT
The DNA here is from genome assembly GCF_035084215.1 of Heptranchias perlo. Classification (NCBI taxonomy): domain Eukaryota; kingdom Metazoa; phylum Chordata; class Chondrichthyes; order Hexanchiformes; family Hexanchidae; genus Heptranchias; species Heptranchias perlo. The sequence goes on along the minus strand of NC_090330.1, from coordinate 28,283,677 downwards.
ATTTAGAAATGTATCGAGAAGCTTAGGGTCGGGATTCTCCACTTTGCGGCGGTGTTCTGGCAGGACGGAACCTCCGCCTGCCTCTCTGACTCTCCCGCAGCACTGGCTCATTTTGCTGGGTCAGGGGTCATCTTCCATACAGTGCAGGCCCACCGTGGTTAGAACCATAGAACCATAGAAAAGATGCAGCTCAGAAGGGGGCCATTCGGCCCATCGTGTTCACGCCGGCTCGAAGAACAACCAGGTGCCCATTCTAATCCCACCTTCCAGCATCCGGTCCGTAGCCCTGCAGCTTACAGCACTTTAGGTGCAGGTCCAGGTACTTCTTAAAAGAGTTGAGGGTCCCTGCCTCTACCACCAATTCAGGCAGCGAATTCCATACATCCACCACCCTCTGGGTAAAAAAGTTTTTCCTCATGTCCCCTCTAATCCTTCCGCCAATCAGCTTAAATCTATGTCCTCTAGTTCTTGAACTCTCTGCTAGAGGAAACAGGTACTTCCTGTCTACTCTATCTTGGCCCCTCATAATTTTGTACACTTCAATCAAGTCACCCCTCAGCCTCCTCTGCTCCAAGGAATACAACCCCAGCCTATCCAATCTCTCCTCGTAGCTGCAATTTTCAAGCTCCAGCTGTGGCCTTACCAGCGTTTTATACAGTTCCATCATTACATCCCTGCTTTTGTATTCTATACCTCGGCTAATAACGGATAGCATTCCATATGGCTTCTTCACAACGTTATCTACCTGTACTGCCACCTTCAGGGACCTGTGCACATGCACTCCAAGGTCTCTCAATATATTCCCATTTACTGCGTATTCCCTTTTACTGTTTGCCCTCCCTAAGTGCATTACCTCACACTTCTCCGGGTTGAACTCCATTTGCCACTTTTCCGCCCACTCCACCAACCCATTGATATCTTCTTGGAGTCTTCAGCTATCCTCTTCACTATCAACCACACGGCCAATTTTTGTGTTGTCTGCAAATTTGCCAATCATGCCCCCTACATTCAAGTCCAAATCACTTATATATACCACAAACAGCAAGGGGCCCAACACTGAGCCCTGTGGCACACCACTGGAAACAGATTTCTACAGGTTATTCCTACTGCCAAGAGGGAGCCCACCAGTGCCACCGAGGAACCTGGGGTGTTGCTGCAGTGGGATCAGTAATGGGAAGTAGTGTGTGGGGGGGGATATAGCTCATCAAGGAAGATATGAATTAATTACACTGTCTTCTGGAACTAGATTTGCAGCCGATGAGCAAACTCAGCACTGTGCTGCCAATAGCAGTAAATGTAGCAATGGCACTGAACTGCTCTGCTACGGGGGTCTATTATACAGGAGACTTGGCAAGGATCAGACAGTTTGCGATTCACCTCTGCATTATCAAAGTCATAGATGTCCTGTTTCGACATGCCAGTTACTTCATTAAATTCAATACTAGAATTCTATAGAGCAAGAGAGCCATATAGGGTTTTATAAAAGACATCATATTCCCCAGAGTGCAGGGGCTTCATCAGTGACATTGGTGCTGGTCATTCAAGCATCTGTGTGGTATTCATCAACAGAGAAGGATACTATATAAATGTCTAAATGGCTTGTGACACTGCCAAGGAATTCAATATGTCGGTGCACAGTTTCTAAGGAGCAATCATGATTTCCCAAGGTGATAGCAGTTTGAATGGGTTACCTGCTTCAAAATAGGCTTGTAGGAAGTATTTTTGTCTAGTTTTGGTGTAGTAGATAGTCCTTTAAATCCATTGGCAGTACATAAGCTGTTTAAAAACTGACTGCAGTCCAGATTCCTGTACCCAGCTTATTTTGATACGAATTACAAATTTCATCAGATATAAGCTGGGGTGAAGAATAATTCAAACTTAAATTTAACTTTTCATTGGTCAGTTAGATTAATATACCCCCAGTGCTTTGGGACTGGTACTTTTTTAAATTTCAGTGATCAATCATTAAAAATCCAAGAATTCCCAATCTTTTCTGGGTTAAAAAAATAAGCTGTTCTGTTTAAATCAAAGAGGTTGATTTTAACTAGGGGCGGGATCGTTGCATGAAGGGACCTGAAGCGAGCAGAGTACCCGGAAGTTGGAAAGGAAATGAAACCTGGCCGATTTTAATGGCCGGGCCTCTTTTTAATATTTCATATCTGTCTCCCGACTGAAGCCAGCGTGAATGACGTCAAGGCGGGCAGGAATGGGAATTGGGGCAGGAGCTGGTCACAGTCAGGGACCCAGGGGAACAGACCCCGGCATAAGGTAAGTCTGGGGGGGATTTCCCAAACATATGCCAGTGTGGGGAGGGAGAGGGAAGGTAGGGGCAGGGGAGTCCCAGTGATTACTTCTTTGGCCCGGAGGAGCTTTCAAGGACTACCCAGAAGAGTAAGAAATTAAACTTGTCTTGGTCTCTTCTGGACACTCAGTTGCCTCCCGCCAGGTATCTCTGCCGGGTTTGCCCCCAGGCAGGCCTCCCCACCCAGTTCTAGTTAAAATAGCATTGCGGCACCGGAGACATAATCGGGCTGTGACTTTTACATTTTGATTAGCGGGAACCTCGGCCGACCTGAAAGTTGGAAATGAAAAATAGCAATGGGCGGTAACGGAGCGCTCTGGGGCTAGAAAGTCGACTCGCCCTATTTTAACCCCTTGCTCTCTCATGCAACGTTCCCGCCTAGCGGGGAGGGGGTTAAAATCGACCCCAAAGAATCTGTTTGAAAATCTCAGAGAAGGGAGCGATTACTTTGAAACTCCTGAAAGAGAGAAAAATTGGTTTGAATTTTAAAAAATGACCCAGCGACGATGAAGGAACGGTGATATATTTCCAAGTCAGGATGGTGTGTAACTTGGAGGGGAACATGCAGGTGGTGTTGTTCCCATGTGCTTGCTGCTCTTGTCCTTCTAGGTGGTAGAGGTCGCGGGTTTGGGAGGAGCTGTTGAAGAAGCCTTGGCGAGTTGCTGCAGTGCATCCTGTGGATGGTACACACTGCAGCCACTGTGTGCCGGTGGTGAAGGGAGTGAATGTTTAGGGTGGTGGATGGGGTGCCAATCAAGCGGGCTGCTTTGTCCTGGATGGTGTCGAGCTTCTTGAGTGTTGTTGGAGCTGCACTCATCCAGGCAAGTGGAGAGTATTTCATCACACTCCTGACTTGTGCCTTGTAGATGGTGGAAAGGCTTTGGGGAGTCAGGAGGTGAGTCACTCGTCGCAGAATACCCAGCCTCTGACCTGCTCTCATAGCCACAGTATTTATATGGCTGGTCCAGTTAAGTTTCTGGTCAATGGTGACCCCCAGGATGTTGATGGTGGGGGATTCAGTGATGGTAATGCCGTTGAATGTCAAGGGGAGGTGGTTAGACTCTCTCTTGTTTGAGATGGTCATTGCCTGGCACTTGTCTGGCGCGAATGTTACTTGCCACTTATGAGCCCAAGCCTGGATGTTGTCCAGGTCTTGCTGCATGCGGGCTCGGACTGCTTCATTATTTGAGGGGTTGCGAATGAAACTGAACACTGTGCAATCATCAGCGGACATCCCCATTTCTGACTTTATGATGGAGGGAAGATCATTGATGAAGCAACTGAAGATGGTTGGGCCTAGGACACTGCCCTGAGGAACTCCTGCAGCAATGCCGTGGGGCTGAGATGCCAAGAAACAATTAATTAGGCTCCTTTGGGAGTACTGTATTATATGGAAGTTATTTATAAAGAGTTAGCTTAGTTCTTAGAGTTGCTATCTTTTTTATTATTTATATATTTTGTCCAGTTGAGGAGTTGGGAGTGGATGTCTAATGTAAATACTTAACAATTATATGACCATTTCTTATGTGCTTGTTCATCCATTTCACCTGACGAAGGAGATAATCTCCGAAAGCTTGTGATTTTAAAATAAAACTATTGGACTATAACCTGGTGTTGTAAGATTCCTTACAAAAATAAATTTGTGTGATACTTTAAAATTAAATTGAAATCTAGTGTGATGTTAAACCACTTTTGAAGTACTGGAATGAGAACTTATAAGTCTAGTAGCTGAAGACATGGATTGCTGTTCATTTTTGAACAATGGCTGATTTTTGTTTCAGTAATTCTGAATGTGTAACAACAGAAACTTGCATTTTTACAGTGCTGCTCATATACAGGAAGGCGTATCAAAATGCTTTACATTGAGAAAGAGAAAACAGTAAATGCTGAGTAGGAGAGGAAAAAAGGAAAAATGGAGAGCGTTAGGGTAGGGGCCAAAAGAGGGTTTTGAAGAGATTTTTGAAAGCACGGAGGGAGTGTTTGACATGGGAGGAATACCAGTATACAGGAGCTTAAGGTATGTTTAATGTGATATGCCTCTGCGCTTCCTCCTTGTGCTACACGTACTTGTGCACTGTGGTTTTTCTAACATACTACTCAGCAGCCAGCCCTTTTCCAGCCCAGCCCATGTTTCTTTCACATTCATGAGGAGTGAGTCACCCTGTGCTAAATCACTAAAACCTTCCATTGTGTGCCTGTCGGCTGGTGCCTGCTTCAAGTTATGATGATGGCAATAAGTATTATGCTGAATCTTGTTGGTGAGAAGGACAGGCTTGCGGCTTCTGGGATTCTGGTATATTGTAAAAAGAAGAAAAGAGCGCAGGATAAGTACATGGACATAATTAGGTATGTTATTGTTGCACAGTCAAAACATGGCACATTTTACTGCTTTAAATTTCCCCTTGGCAATATCATCCTAAAATACAATGTCATGATCCATATGTATGTTGCCGACACCCAGCTCTACCTCACCACCACCTCTCTCGACCCGTCCACTGCCTCTGATTTGTCATGCTACTTGTCCGACATCCAGTATTGGATGAGCAGAAATTTTCTCCAATTAAATATTGGGAAGACTGAAGCCATTGTCTTAGAATATAAGAACATAAGAAACAGGAGCAGGAATAGGCCATATGGCTCCTCGAGCCTGCTCCTCCATTCAATAAGATCATAGTTGATCTTCTACCTCAACTCCACTTTCACGCCCTATCCCTATATCCCTTGATTCACTCAGTCTTGAATATATTCAATGACTGAGCATCCACAGCCCTCTGGGGTAGAGAATTCCGAAGATTCGCAACCCGCTGAGTGAAGACATTTTTCCTCATCTCGGTCCTAAATGGCCGACCCCTTATCTTGAGACTATGACCTGTAGTTCTAGACTCTCCAGCCAGGGGAAACAGCCTCTCAGCATCTACCCTGTCAAGCCCTCTAAGAATTTTATACATTTCAATGAGATCACCTCTCATTCTTCCAAACTCCAGAGAATATAGGCCCATTTTACTCAATCTCTCCTCCATTGGACAACCCTCATCCCAGGAATCAATCGAGTGACCCTTTATTGCACCTCCTCTAAGGCAAGTATATCCTTCCTTAGGTAAGGAGACCAAAACTGTACACAGTACTCCAGGTATGGTCTCACCAGAGCCTATATAATTGCAGCAAGGCCTCCTTACTCTTATACTCCAACCCCTTTGCAATAATGGCTAACATACCATTTGCCTTCCTAATTGCTTGCTGTACCTTGATGTTAACTTTCTCTGTTTCATGTACAAGGACAGCCAAATCCCTCTGACTACCAACCATTCTTAGTCTCTCACCTTTTAAAAAATATTCTGCTTTTCTATTCTTCCTAACAAAGTGGATAATTTCACAATTTCACATTATACTCCATCTGCCACCTTCTTGCCCACTCACCTGTCTATGTCCCTTTTGAGCCTCTCTGCATCCTTCTCACAGCTTACTTTCCTACCTAGCTTTGCATTGTCAGCAAACTTGATTACATTACACTCGGTCCCCTCATCTACGTCATTGATATATATTGTAAACAGCAGAGGCCCAAGCACTGATCCTTGCAGCACCCCACTAGTTATAACCTGCCAACCCGAAAATGACCCGTTTATTCGTACTCTCTGTTTTCTGTCCGTTAACTAATCCTCAATCCACGTTAATATATTGCCCCCAATCCCACAGGCCCTAATCTTGTGTAACAACCTCTTGTGTGGCACCTTATCGAATGCCTTTTGAAAATCCAAATATACTACATCCACTGGTTCCCCCTTATCTACCCTGCTAGTTACATCCTCAAAAAACTCTAATAGATTTGTCAAACACAATTTCCCTTTCATAAAACCATGTTGATTCTGCCCAATCATATTATGATTTTCTAAGCGCCCTGTTACTACATCCTTAATAATAGATTTTAGCATTTTCCCCACTATTGATGTCAGGCTAACTGGCCTATAGTTCCCTGTTTTCACTTTCCCTCCTTTCTTGAATAGCGGGGTTACATTTGCTACCTTCCAATCCATGGGGACCGTTCTAGAATCTAGGGAATTCTGGGAGATCAAAACCAATGCATTCACTATCTCTGCAGCCACCTTTTTTAAAACCCTAGGATGTAGGCCATCAGATCTAGGGGATTTGTCAGCTTTTAGTCCCATTCATTTCTCCAGTACCTTTTCTTTACTAATCTTAATTGCTTTAAGTTCCTCACTCTCATTAGACACTTGGTTCCCCCCTATTTCCAGTCCACAATTTTGGTCTGTAGCCACTGATTCCATCGCCCTCCCTGGCCACTGTCTGAGGCTGAACCAGATTGTTCGCAACCCATGCATCCTATTTAACCCTGAAATGAGCTTCTGGCCCCATATCCTCTCCATCACAAAGACCGCCTACTTCCACCTCCATAATATCACCCATAATCAGCTGAAACCCTCATCCATGCTTTTGTTACCTCCAGACTTGACTATTCCAGTGATCTCCTGGCCAGCCTCCTATCTTCCACTGTCAATAAACTTAAGTTAATCGAAAACTCTGTTGCTCATATCCTAACTCATTCTAAGTCGCGTTCACCATGTACCCTAATGCTCGCTGACCTACATTGGCTTCCGGTCCACCTGCGCCTTGATTTAAAAATTCTTATCCTCGTGTTCAAATCCCGCCCCCCCCCCCCAAAGGTCTTGTTTCTCTCTGTCTCTGAAACCTCCTCCAGCCCCACCCCGACAACGCTGCGTTCCCCCAACTCTGGCCTCTTATGCATCCCCACTTCTTTCGCCCCACCAATGCTGTTGCCTTCAGCTGTCCAGGCTCGGTGTCATTTTTGTGTGATTGTGCTCCTGTGAAGCACCATGGGACGTTTTACGACGTTAAAGGCACTATATAAATGCAAGTTGTTGTTGTATCATAGTATCTTGTACAGGAGGAGGCCATTCGGCCGATTGTGCCTGTGCTGGCTCTTTGAAAGAGCTATCCATTTAGTCCCATTCCCCTGCCTTCTCCCTACTGCCCTGTAAATATTTTCCCTTCAAGTATTTATCCAGTTCCCTTTTGAAAGTTTCTATTGAATCTGCTTCCACCACTCCCTCAGGCAGTGCATTCTAGACAATTACAAGATGCTGTGTAAAAAAATGTTTCCTCATGTCACCTCTGGCTCTTTTGCCGATCACCTTAAATCTGTGGCCTCTGGTTACTGACCCTCTGCCACTGAAACAGTTTCTCCTTGTTTACTCTATAAAAACCGTTAAGAATTTTGAACACCTCTATCAAATCTCCCCTTAACCTTCTCTGTTCTAATGAGAACAACCCCAGCTTCTCCAGTCTCTCCACATAACTGATGTCCCTCATCCCTGGTACCATTCAAGTAAATCTCTTCTGCATCCTCTCTAAGGCCTTGACATCCTTCCTAAAGTGTGGTGCCCAGAATTGAACAGAATACTCCAGCTGAGGCCTAACCAGGGATTTATAAAGGTTTAGCATAACTTCCTTGCTTTTGTACGCTATGCCTCTATTAATAAAGCCCAGAATCCCATATGCTTTTTTAACAGCCTTCTCAACTTGTCCTGCCACTTTCAAAGATTTGTGTATGTTCCCCCTCAGATCTCTCTGTTCCCGCACCCCCTTTAAAATTGAACCATTTAGTTTATGTTGCCTCTCCTCAGTCTTTCTACCAAAATGTATCACTTGACACTTCTCTGCGTTAAATTTCATCTGTCATGCGTCTTCCCATTTCACCAGTCTGTCTATGTCCTCCTGAAGCCTGTCACTATCCTCCACATTGTTTACTACATTTCTGAGTTTTGTGTCATCTGTAAACTTAGAAATTATACCCTCTATACCCAAGTCCAGGTCATTAATATGTATCAAAAAGAGCAGTGGACCCATTACTGACCGCTGGGGAAACACCACTGTTTACTTCCCTCCAGTATGAAAAACAACTGTTCACCACCACTTTCTGTCTCTTAATCAATTTTGTATCCACGCTGCCACTATCCCTTTAATCCCATGGGCTTTAATTTTGCTAACAAGCCTATTATGTGGTACTTTATCAAATGCCTTTTGAAAGCCCATATTCATAACATCAACCGCACTATCCTCATCAACCCTCTCTGTTTATCAAAGAACTCAATCAGGTTAATCAAACGCGATTTTCCTTTAACAAATCCATGCTGACTTTCATTCATTAGCCCATACTTTTCCAAGTGGCAATTTATTTTGTCCCAGATTATTGTCTCTAAAACTTTCCCCACCACCGACTTTAGGCTGACTGGCCTGTAATTACTGGGTTTATCCCTCTTCTTTTTTTGAACAGAGGTGTAACATTTGCAACGCTCCAGCTCTCTGGCACCGTCCCCATATCTAAGGAGGATTGGAAGATTATAATATATAATAATAATTATTCATAATATATAAATGTCAGCATTGGCTCAGTGGTAGCTCTCTTGCCTCTGAGTTAGAATGTCATGGGTTCAAATTCCAGGTCAGAGACTTGAACATATAATCTAGGGTGACACTTCAGTGCAGTACTGTGAGGATGCTTCACTGTTAGAGGTGCTTACTTTCGAATAAGATGCTAAACAGATCCAGTGGCACAATTCAGAGATGAGCAGAGGAGTTCGCTGGGTGTCCTGGCCAATATTTATCCCTCAACCAACACCATTCTAAGAGATCTGGTCATTTATCTTATTGCTTTTTGTGGGACCTTGCTGTGTGCAAATTGACTGCTGTATTTTCCTGTATTACAACAGTGACTACACTTCAAAGGTATTTCATTGGCGGTGAAGTGCTTTGGGATGCCCTGAGGACATGAAAGGTGCTTTCCAGATTTTATGAAACTTGGGATGGGTGTGGAATGGGATGTGTCTGTATACATAATGAAGATACATTGAGGCATATGGTGATTATTTGATTGCTTGGCTGTGCATCAGTTTTGTGGAAACCTGGGAATACTGTTTAATTCCTAGTTACATAATTTATTAGTGTGCAATTAATTTTGAATTGTTGGTATGTAATTACTAGCATTATAAACTGATCATCGAACTGGTTCAGTTATGTCATGTTTTCATAATGTCATGATTTATTCATTCAAGTGAGTAACAATGCATAGCTTTTAACAAAACGACTGACAAACTGTCACGTTTCTACAATAAGCAGTCACATTCTAGAAATAGCCAATGTGTGGATTTCTGTTACTAGATATGTTTCTCTTATTTTTATGAGTTAGTTATTTGGGTTCATAGTTCAAAAACTTTATTGTTTTCTTTTTCCTACACTTCAGTGGAACAGAAGAAAAACACTATCCCAATTGTCCAAAGATCAAACCTACCCAAACCTGGGCACTCTGGACTTCGGCCTCCGGGTTACTCTCGATTGCCAGCAGCTAAACTCGTGGCTTTTGGATTTGTCAGGAGTTCAAGTGTGTCATCAGTCTCAAGCAACCAATCAAATGACAGCGTTCATAGTGACCACAGCAAAGCTGCAAATCGTAAGCCACAATTTATTGGTTTCTCATTTGATGCAGGAAAGTGTCTCTTACCTCATTTTTCATCTTTTACTTAAAATCTTTAAGAAATCAGAATATCTAACCTGAACTTTAGTTGACTTGAAATATTTGTCAGACTTCTGAAATAGGTAAAGTGGGGAAATGTTACACAGAGAGGTGATGAAATTAAAATGAATCACTACAGGGCATATAACCCCAGCATCTGACATTTTATCACAACACATTTAAAAGAAAACATTCTCCACCCTCATTGTAACATAACCTTTTGGAGCCAAACGTTTTAGATGAATATTCAGGTTATACTAAATGTTCTAAAACATGTAACCTATTGGAGGCAGGGTCTAGTCGCCCTATAATAGATACAGTGTTAGAACTGGGAGTCAGTCTCAGAATAGTATCCATGGAGTGCATTGCGCAACCACGAGCCTAAAGTTATATTGCCGATTGTGCATTGCTGAAGGACGTGCTGAGTTTAGCCACAAAGGAATTCTGTGCACGCATTAAAGCATGCAAGTGCAGAACTCTGCTCCCTGGGTGACTAATCTTTAATGGTAGGAGAGTGTGGGCAGGCAAAAATGTTTAAAATGAAATCAGATTTAAAAGTTAAATGCAGCTTTACAACAGGCCGGATAATACTCAGCCTGCTGTGAACTCAGACCAATGTGAGACAGCTTCACAAGTTAGCTCCCATTCTTGCATCAGCGCTCACTCAAAAATGCTTTGCATTGTTGCAAAAGTGGCAATTTAACTGCACCTTCAGAATAAATGCATGCATACCCAACATAAACAAGAGGAAAAATTGAGGAAAGTAAACTTTTTTCCTTTCCTACCTACCCTTGATCTATAAAAGTTGACAGTGAACTCCAGGTGTAAACGTTTTTTAATCGATCATTTATTATAGAAAAGTGCAATGTTTGAAGCTGGAGAATTGGCGGACTGGTAATCAATGTACCTTTCTAGTCCTACCTTCAACCTTGCCCCCACCATTTTGGAAGGTGCCGTGAGGACGAGAGTGAGTGATGGGGATGATGGAAGAGTGGAGTAGGGGGTCACGGAGGGTGCGGTCCCTTCGGAATGCTGAAAGGGGAGGGGAGGGAAAGATGTGTTTGGTGGTGGGATTGTGCTGGAGGTGGCGGAAATGGCGGAGGATGATGCGTTGAATGTGGAGGCTCGTGGGGTGGAAAGTAAGGACAAGAGGGACCCCATCATGATTCTGGGAGGGAGGGGAAAGGGTGAGGGCAGAAGTGCAGGAAATAAGAGGGACACGTTCGAGGGACCTGTCAACTACAGTGGAGGGGAATGCTTGGTTGAGGAAAAAGGAAGACATGTCAGAAGCACTGGTGTGGAAGGTGGCATCGTCAGAACAGATACGACAGAGGTAGAGAAACTGGGAGAAGGGAATAGAGTCCTTACAGGAATTAGGGTGGGAGGAAGTGTAATCAAGCTGGCTGTGGGAGTCGATGGGCTTATGATAGGCTGACAACCAATATCTATCTCCAGAAATGTAGGTAGAGAAGTCAAGGAAGGGAAGGGAAGAGTCAGAGATGGACCATGTGAAGGTGAGGAAAGGGTGGAAATTGGAAGCAAAGTTGATGAAATTTTCTAGTTCTGGGCGAGAGCAGGAAATGGCACCGATACAGTCATCAATGTACTGGAAAAAGAGGTGAGGGAGGGGATCTGAGTAGGACTGGAACAAGGAATGTTCCACGTATCCCACAAAAAGGCAGGCATAGCTGGGACCCATACAGGTTCCCATAGCGACACCTTTAATTTGGAGGAAGTGAGATGAGTCAAAGGAGAAGTTGTTCAACGTAAGAACAAGTTCAGCCAGGCGGAGGAGAGTGGTGGTGGATGGGGACCGGTTGGGCCTCCATTCAAGGAAGAAGCAGAGGGCCCGCAGGCCGTCCTGGTGGGTGATGGAGGTGTAAAAGGACAGGGTGTCCACGGTGAAAAGGAGATGGTTAGGGGAGAAAAAATAGTCGAGAAAGGAGGATATAAGTTCCGTGGGGCAAGAACAGATTGAAACGATGGGTCTCCCAGGGCAGTCTTGTTTGTGGATCTTGGGAAGGAAGTACAAGGGGGCTGTGTGGGGTTGGGGGACTATGAAGTTGGAGGCCGTTGGGGGAAGATCTCCAGAGGAGATGAGGTCAGTGACGGTCTGGGGTGGTGGTCCAGGAGGAGGTGGGAGGAGGTGTCGGGGAATTGGCCTTCAGCCTCCGCAAGGTCTGTTCACCACACAACAACAGCGCCACCCTTGTCAGCAGGTTTAATGACAATGTCAGGGTTGGACCTGAGAGAACGGAGTGCTGCGATTCAGAGGGAGTTAGATTAGAGTGAGTGAGGGGAGTAGAGAAATTGAGACAGCCGATGTCACGCTGGCAGTTTGCAATGAAAAGATCAAGAGAAGGTAAGAGGCCAGGGGGAGAGGTCCAGGTAGAATGAGAATTCTGAAGACGGGAGAAAGGGTCCGCTGTGCGGGGGGAAGACTCATAAGTAACGAAGTGGGCGCGGAGTCGAAGGCGATGGAAGAAGAGCTCAGTGTTGTGTCGAGCTTGAAATTCATGGGGGTGAAGGTGTAGGGATGAAGCTAAGGCCTTTGCTGAGGACTGATCCTTCGTGGTCAGAGAGGGGAAGTTCAGAGGGGATAGTGAAAACACGACAAAGGGTGAGATTGGATGGAGGGATGGTGTCAGAGGAAAGTGAAGGGGAAGAAGAATCAGGAGGGGCATTGGTATCTAAGAGTTGTTGAAGCTTGCGGTCCTTAACACCTGAAAGGAAGAAAAAAAAGTTTTTGTTAAGCGAAGGATGAAATGGGACTGCGGAACAGGAGAACTCTGAAATAGAGTGAGTTGGTACTGCTGGAGAGAGAGGTCGAGAGCATGCATGTGGCGGCGCATGGTGTTGCACGTGGATCTCAGGAAGTGGTAAGAGCAGTGGTTCAAGGAATGCTGAATATCATGGAGATATCACAGAATCATAGAAAATTTACGGCACAGAAGGAGGCCATTCGGCCCATCATGTCCACGCCAGCCGAAAATGAGCCACCCAGCCGAATCCCACTTTCCAGCACTTGGTCCGTAGCCTTGTAGGTTACGGCACTTCAGGTGCACATCCAGGTACTTTTTAAATGTGATGAGGGTTTCTGCCTCTACGACCCTTTCAGGCAGTGAGTTCCAGACCCCTACCACCCTCTGGGTGAAAAAAATTTCCTCAGCTCCCCTCGAATCCTTTTACCAATCACTTCAAATCTATGCCCCCTATTGACCCCACACCAAAGGAAAATAGGTCCTTCCTATCCACTCTATCTAGGCCCCTCATAATTTTGTACACCTCAATTAAATCACCCCTCAGCTTTTCTGTTCCAAAGAAAATAATCGCAGCCTATCCAATATTTCCTCATGGCTAAAATTCTCCAGTCCTGGCAACATCCTCGTAAATCTCCTCTGAACCCTCTCTAATGCAATTACATCCTTCCTGTAATGTGGTGACCAGAACTGTACACAGTACTCAAGCTGTGGCCTAACTCGTGTTTTATACAGTTCTAGCATAACCTCCCTGCTCTTATATTCTGTGCCTCGGCTAATAAAGGAAAGCATTCCATATGCCTTCTTAACCACCTTATCTACCTGTCCTACTACCTTCAGGGATCTGTGGACATGCACTCCATGGTCCCTCACTTCCTCTACACCTATCAGTATCCTCCCATTTATTGTGTATTCCCCTGCCTTGTTGCCCTTCCCAAATGCATCACCTCACACTTCTCCAGATTGAATTCCATTTGCCACTTTTCTGTCCACCTGACCAGTCCATTGATATCTTCCTGCAGTCCACAGCTTACCTCCTCACCATCATCCACACGGCCAATTTTTGTATCATCTGCAAACTTCTTAATCATGCCCCTTACATTTAAGTCCAAATCATTTATATATACCACAAAAAGCAAGGGAAGCAGTACTGAGCTCTGTGGAATCCCGCTGGAAACTGCCTTCTATACCTCGGATAATAACAGAGAGCATTCCGTATGCCTTCTTCAAAACCTTATCTATCTGTACTACCACCTTCAGGGGCCTGTGCACATGCACTCCAAGGTCTCTCACTTCCTCTACCCCTCTCAATATATTCCCGTTTACTGCGTATTCCTTTTTACTGTTTGCCCTCCCAAAGTGCATTACCTCACACTTCTCCGGGTTGAACTCCATTTGCCACTTTTCCACCCACTCCACCAACCCCTTGATATCTTCTTGGAGTCTACAGCTATCCTCTTCACTATCAACTACACGGCCAATTTTTGTGTCGTCTGCAAATTTGCCAATCATGCCCCCTACATTCAAGTCCAAATCATTAATATATACCACAAACAGCAAGGACCCAACACTGAGCCCTGTGGCACACCATTGGAAACGGATTTCCATTCGCAAAGACATCCATCGACTTTTACCCTTTGTTTCCTGTTACTGAGCCAATTTTGGATCCAATTCGCCACATTTCCCTGTATCCCATCTGACCAGTCTGCCATGTGGGACCTTGTCAAATGCCTTACTAAAATCCATGTAGACTACATCAAATGCACTACCCTCATCGACCCTCCTTGTTACCTCCTCAAAAAATTCAATCAAGTTTGTCAGACATGACCTTCCCTTAACAAATCCAAGCTGACTGTCCTTGATTACTCTGTGCCTTTCTAAGTGACAGTTTATCCTGTCCCTCAGAATCGATTCCAATAATTTGCCCAACACCGAGGTTAGACTGACTGACCATAATTACTCGGTCTATCCCTCTCTCCCTTTTTAAACAACAGTACGACGTTAGCAGTCCTCCAATCCTCCGAGACCACACTTGAATCCATGGAGGATTGGAAAATGATCCTCAGAGCCTCCGCTATTTCCTCATTTGCTTCTTTTAACAGCCTGGGATACATTTCATCTGGGCCTTGCGATTTACCTCTTTCAAAGATGCTAATCCCCCTAATACTTCTTCTCTCACTATGTTTATCCCATCCAATATTTCACACTCCTCCTCCTTAGCTACAATGTCTGCATTGTCCCTCTCTTTTTTGAAGACAGACACAAAGAATTCATTAAGAACCGTACCAACATCTTCCGCCTCCATACACAGGTCACCTTTTGGTCTCTAATAGGCCCCACTCTTTCCTTAGTTATTCTTTTGCTCTTAATGTATTTATAAAATATCTTTGGGTTTTCCTTGATTTTACTTGCCAGTAGTTTTTCATGCCTTCTCTTTACTTTCCTAATTCCCTTTTTAATTTCACCCCTGCTCTTTCTATACTCCTTTCTATACTCTAGGCTTTCTGTTGTATTGAGTTCTTTGTGTCTGACATAAACTTTTCTTTTTTGCCTTATCTTACCCATATGCTCCTTGTCATCAAGGGGGCTCTAGATTTGACAGTCCCACCCTTTTTCTTTGTGGGAACATGTTTACTCTGACTTCCTTGAATCTCCCCCTTGAATGCCTCCCACTGTTCTGACACCGATTTGCCTTCAAGTAGCTGTCTCCGGTCCATTTTTGTTAAATCATTTCTCAGCTTAGTAAAATTGGCCTTTCCCCAATTGAGAACTTTAACTCCTGTTCTATCTTTGTCCTTTTCCATAACTATTCTAAATCTAACTGAATTATGATCACTACCAGCAAAATGCTCTCCTGCTGCTACTCCTCCCCCCTGCCCATCTACATTTCCTAAAACTAAATCCAGAACTGCCCCCTCTCTTGTTGGGCTTGCTACGTACTGGCTAAAAAAGTTCTCCTGAATGCGATTTATCTGTAATCACGGGTGGATCCAAAACATGAAGGGTGGAATTTAAGTTAGAAACCACGTGGAATAAGTCGGAGTTGGAGACAGTTGCTGAGGAAAGAGATGTGGCTGTGAAAGTGAGTTTTAGAAGAAACCTGATCAAATATGAGAAAGGAAACAGAAAGCAATGAAGGTAAAAGAGACAAACGGAAATCCCTTCGGAGAGAAGAGCAGAACTTCCTCAAGGTGGGCATTCCTGGAAGAGAAGTGGCCTTGAATTAATCACGAAATCAAAAGCAAAATACTGTGGATGCTGGAATCCGCATCCACAGTATTTTGCTTTTGATTTTTTATGAAAGGGAAATCATGTTTGATAAATCTATTAGAGTTTTTTGAGCCTGTAACTAGCAGGATAGATAAGGGGGAACCAGTGGATGTAGTATATTTGGATTTTCAAAAAACTTTCGACAAGGTGCCACACAAGAGGTTGTTACACAAGATTAGGGCTCATGGGATTGGGGGTAATATATTAGCATGGATTGAGGATTTGTTAAGGGACAGAAAACAGAATAGGAATGAATGGGTCATTTTTGGGGTGGCAGGTTGTAACTAGTGGGGTGCTGCAAGGATCAGTGCTTGGGCCTCTGCTGTTTATAATCTATATCAATGACATAGATGAGGGGATCGAGTGTAATGTATCCAAGTTTGCTGATGATGCAAAGCTAGGTGGGAAAGTAAGCTGTGAGGAGGATGCAAAGAGGCTGCAAAAGGATATAGACAGGTTAAGTGAGTGGGCAAGAAGTTGGCAGATGGAGTATAATGTGGGGAAATGTGAAATTATCCATTTTGGTAGGAAGAATAGAAAAGTAGAATATTTTTTAAAAGGTGAAAGACTAAGAACAGTTGGTATTCAGATGGATTTGAGTTCCTTGTAAACGAATCACAGAAAGTTAACATGCAGGTACAGCAAGCAATTAGGAAGGCAAATGGTATGTTAGCCATTATTGCAAGGGGGTTGGAGTATAAGAGTAAAGAGGCTGTGCTGCAATTATATAGGGCTCTGGTGAGACCACACCTGGAGTACTGTGTACAGATTTGGTCTCCTTACCTAAGGAAGTATATACTTGCCTTAGAAGGAGTGCAACAAAGGTTCAATAGATTGATCCCTGGGATGAGAGTGTTGTCCTATGAGGAGAGATTGAGTAGAATGGGCCTATATTCTCTGAAGTTTAGCAGAATGAGAGGTGATCTCATTGAAATGTATAAAATTCTTAGAGGGCTTGACAGGGTAGATGCTGAGAGGCTGTTTCCCCTGGCTGGAGAATCTCGAACTCGGGGTCATAGTCTCAAGATAAGAGGTCGGTCATTTAGGACCGAAATGAGGAAAAATTTCTTCACTCAGAGGGTTGTGAATCTTTGGAATTCTCTACCCCAGAGGGCTGTGGATGCTCAGTCGTTGAGTATATTCAAGATTGAGATCGATAGATTTTTGGACACTAAGGGAATCAAGGGATATGGGGATCGGGCAGGAAAGTGGAGTTGAGGTGGAAAATCAGCCATGATCTTATTAAATGGCAGATCAGGCTTGACGGGCTGTATAGCCTACCCCTGCTCCTATTTCAAATGTTCTTACTTCACAACCAACTAATTACTACAACTTTTGAACTGCAGTTACTGTTGTTATATGAGTAAACATGGCAGCCAATTTTGCAAAAAGCAATGTCCCACAAACACAACGAGATGAAATGAATAACCAGTTAATCTGTTTTTGTTATTGGCTGTGGGAGAAATGTTGGCTGGGACACGAGGAGAACTTCCTTTTTTTTTAAATAGTGTTATTGCATCTTTCACATCTACCTGAATAGATAGGTAGCCTCACTTTAATATCTCATCTGGTTGACAAACATCCCCAGCAATGCAGCACTCCCTCTTTCCTGCACTGAAATGTCAGCTCACATAATGTGTAATAGCCTTAGTGTGAGGCTTGAATCTATAACTTTCTCACTCAAAGGGAGGAGTGCTACCAACTGAGCAAACTGACACTATTGGAAGCTGTGTTAGAAGTTGACTTGTTATTTATATTAATCCTCATCTACTTGTGATACATGTCACCATCATGGTACCTTACATACCTTACCTTGCAATAGAGGCATATTACAGGAGAGGAATCTTGTAACAGGCATTTAAATATAGTAACTTTTTTGGCTCTTGATCAGTACAGAATAGTACATGTGAAGTGCACAAATTAGCTGCTGCAGTTGCCTTACAAACAACAGGGACTGCACTTCAAAGGATAATTAATTGGCTGTGGAATGTTTTGGGAGATCATGAGGATGTGAAAGGCACTACATAAATGCAAGTTCTTTCTTTAAATATGCAGCCCAATTATTTCTGACTGTTCCCTTTCATCAGCTGCCTTATTATGCGGCATGGAGAGTATGACATTGACTCCTCTAATGTAGAATGCCATCTAGTGGCAGCACAAACATATTTAAAAAATCATAACAAGGAGATCTTACATGAACTTGCACAGTGCACCTGGGGTGTTACTGAATATTAGCAGGCTGATATTCAGCACATGAACATGGGTATGAGTTTAAGTACTGCCTTCTTAGCTCCCAATCTGAGCTGCCTTTAGCATGAAGGTACCAGGTGAAGGTTGTGGGGCATCCATCAGAGGGTTTTGTGAATCCTGGCTAGTGGATAGAATGGCAGGATAGAGTGGATGATAAAAAAGGAGGGGGGTAGCATTATTGGTTAAAGAATCAATTACAGTTGTGAGAAGGGATGATATGCTAAATGGATCATCAATCGAGGCTATATGGGTTGAGCTAAGAAATAAAAAAGGGGCAGTCACACTACTAGGAGTGTACTATAGACCCCCGAATAGTGAAAGGGAGATAGAAGAACAAATATGTAGGCAAATTTCTGAGTGCAAAAATAAGAGGGCAATAATAGTAGGAGACTTCAACTACCCTAACATCAACTGGGATTCAAATAGTGTGAGGGGCACAGAGGGCGCAAAATTCTTGATCGGTGTCCAGGAGAACTTTTTTAGCCAGTACGTGACAAGCCTAAAAAGAGGGGATGCAATTCTAGATTTAGTCCTGGGAAATGAAGATGGGCAAGTGGGTGAAGTGACAGTGTGTCACCATATTGGGGATAGTGACCGCAATTCAGTTAGTTCTGGCATTATTATGGAAAAGGACAGAGTTAAATCAGGAGTAAACGTTTTAAATTGGGGGAAGGCAAATTTTACAGAACTAAGAGGTGATTTGGCAGAATAGACTGGACGGAACTACTTGGGGAGAAATCAGTGGCAAGCCAGTGGGAGGTACTAAAAAGTGAAATTCTACGGGTACAATGCAAACACGTCCCCTCAAAGAAAAAGGGTGGCACTGTCAAATTTAGAGCCCCCTGGTTGTCTAGAAGTATACGGGGCAAAATAAAGCTGAAAAAGAAAGCTTATGACTGTCACAGAAAACTAAATACTGCAGAAAGCCTAGAGGAGTATAGAAAGTACAGGGATGACGTAAAAAAAGGAAATAAGGAACGCAAAGAGAGGGCATGAAAAAATATTAGCTGGTAAGATTAAAGAAAACCCAAAGATGTTTTATCAGTACATTAAGAACAAGAGGATAGCTAAGGAAAAGGTGGGACCTATCAGGGATGATAAGGGTAACTTGTGTGTAGAATCAGAGGATGTGGGTAGGGTTTTAAATGAATATTTTGTCTCCGTATTCACAAAGGAAAGGGATGATTCCGGACGTAGTAGTTAAAGAGGAGAGGTGTGAAATATTGGACAAGGTAAACATAACGAGAGAGGAAGTACTAGAGGGACTGGAATCCTTGAAAGTTGATAAGTCACCAGGGCCTGGAAGACTGCAAACACAGTACCATTGTTTAAAAAGGGTACGAGGGAAAGGCCCAACAATTATAGGCCGGTGGTCTTACCTCGGTGATAGCCAAACTATTAGAATCAATACTGAGAGATAGGATAAACTGACACTTGGAAAGGCATGGTTTAATCAGGGATAGTCAGCATGGATTTGTTCAGGGAAGGTCATGCCTTACAAATCTGATTGAATTCTTTGAGGAAGTGACAAGGAGGATTGATGAGGGTAGTGCAGTGGATGTTGTCTACATGGATTTTAGTAAGGCATTTGACAAGGTCCCACATGGCAGACTGGTCAGAAAGGTAAAAGCCCATGGGATACAGGGAAATGTGGCGAATTGGATCCAAAATTGGATCAGTAACAGGAAACAAAGGGTAAAAGTCGATGGATGTCTTTGTGAATGGAAATCCATTTCCAGTGGTGTGCCACAGGGCTCAGTGTTGGGTCTCTTGCTGTTTGTGGTATATATTAATGATTTGGACTTGAATGTAGGGGGCATGATTGGCAAATTTGCAGACGACACAAAAATTGGCTGTGTAGTTGATAGTGAAGAAGATAGCTGTAGACTCCAAGAAGATATCAATGGGTTGGTGGAGTGGGTGGAAAAGTGGCAAATGGAGTTCAACCCGGAGAAGTGTGAGATAATGCACTTAGGGAGGTCAAACAGTAAAAAGGAATACGCAGTAAACGGGAATATATTGAGAGGGGTAGGGGAAGTGAGAGACCTTGGAGTGCATGGTCCCAGGGTTTTAAAGGAAGTAGGTGAGCAGATTGCAGATGCCCTAACTATAATCTTTCAAAGTTCTCTAGATTCAGGAACTGTCCCACTAGATTGGAAAATTGCACATGTCACTCCACTTTTTAAGAAAGGAGAGAGAGCGAAACCCGGGAATTATAGACCAGTTAGCCTAACATCTGTTGTGGGGAAATTGCTGGAGTCTATAATTAAGGATAGGGTGACTGAACACCTCGACAATTTTCAGTTAATCAGGGAGAGCCAGCATGGATTTGTGAAAGGTAGATCGTGCCTGACAAACCTGATTGAATTTTTTGAAGAGGTGACTAAAGTAGTGGACAGGGGAATGTCAATGGATGTTATTTATATGGACTTCCAGAAGGCATTTGATAAGGTCCCACATAAGAGACTGTTGGCTAAGTTAGAAGCCCATGGAATCGAGGGAAAAGTACGGACTTGGTTAGGGAATTGGCTGAGCGAAAGACGACAGAGAGTAGGGATAATGGGTAAGTATTCACATTGGCAGGAGGTGACTAGTGGAGTCCCGCAGGGATCTGTCTTGGGGCCTCAATTATTCACAATACTTATTAACGACTTAGATGAAGGCATAGAAAGTCTCATATCTATGTTTTCCGATGACACAAAGATTGGTGGCATTGTAAGCAGTGTAGATGGAAACATAAAATTACAAAGGGATATTGATAGATGAGGTGAATGGGTCAAAACTGTGGCAGATGGAATTCAATGTAGACAAATGTGAGATCACCCACTTTGGATCAAAAAAGGATAGAACAGGGTACTTTCTAAATGATAAATAGTTAAAAACAGTGGATGTCCAAAGGGACTTAGGGGTTCAGGTACATAGATCATTGAAGTGTCATGAACAGGTGCAGAAAATAATCAATAAGGCTAATGGAATGCTGGCCTTTATATCTAGAGGACTGGAGTACAAGGGGGCAGAAGTTATGCTGCAGCTGTACAAAACCCTGGTTAGACCGCACCTGGAGTACTGTGAGCAGTCTGGGCACCGCACCTTCGGAAGAACATATTGGCCTTGGAGGGAGTGCAGCGTAGGTTTACTAGAATTATACCCGGACTTCAAGGATTAAGTTGCGAGGAGAGATTACACAAATTGGAGTTGTATTCTCTCGAGTTTAGAAGGTTAAGGGGTGATCTGATCGAAGTTTATAAGATATTAAGGAGAACGGATAGGGTGGATAGAGAGAAACTATTTCCGCTGGTTGGGGATTCTAGGAGTAGGGGGCACAGTCTAAAAATTAGAGCCAGACCTTTCAGGAGTGAGATTAGAAAACATTTCTACACACAAAGGGTGGTAGAAGTTTGAAACTCTCTTCCGCAAACAGCAATTGACACTAGCTCAATTGCTAAATTTAAATGTGAGATAGATAGCTTTTTGGCAACCAAAGGTATTAAGGGATATGGGCCAAAGGCAGGTATATGGAGCTAGATCACAGATCAGCCATGATCTTATCAAATGGCAGAGCAGGCACGAGGGGCTGAATGGCCTACTCCTGTTCCTATGTGCACAGGTCCCTGAAGGTGGCAGTACAGGTAGATAAGGTTTTGAAGAAGGCATACGGAATGCTCTCTGTTATTATCCGAGGTATAGAATGCAAAAGCAGGGATGTAATGATGGAACTGTATAAAACGCTGGTAAGGCCACAGCTGGAATATTGTGCACAGTTCTGGTCACCACATTACAGGAGGGACGTAATTGCTATGGAGAGAGTGCAGAGAAGATTTACAAGAATGTTGCCAGGGCTTGAAAATTGCAGCTGCGAGGAGAGATTGGATAGGCTGGGTTTGTTTTCCTTGGAGCAGAGGAGGCTGAGGGGAGACTTGATTGAGGTGTACAAAATTATGAGCGGCCCAGATAAAGTAGGCAGGAAGTACCTGTTTCCCCTAGCGGACAGTTCAAGAACTAGAGGACATAGATTTAAGCTGATTGGCGGAAGGATTAGAGGGGACATGAGGAAAAACTTTTTTACCCAGAGGGTGGTGGGTGTATGGAATTCACTGCCCGAATTGGTGGTAGAGGCAGGGACCCTCAACTCTTTTAAAAAGTACCTGGACCTGCACTTAAAGAGCTGTAAGCTGCAGGGCTATGGACCGGGTGCTGGAAGGTGGGATTAGAATGGGGACCTGGTTGTCCTTCAAGCCGGCGCGGGCACGGTGGGCCGAATGGCTCCCTTCTGTGCTGCATCTTTTCTATGGTTCTATGGACGAGCTGGAAGGAGAGGACATTCTCAGAACACTTTCTGTGAAGACGGTTTTTCCTAGATTTCATTTCAATCAGTTTAGCTCAAATTTTAAGATGAGGGAAGAATTGTTCCTTATCTACCAATTCCCTTGCTCTACCTGTCAATTATCATCGTTATTTTACAAATCTTGATCATTCATTCCTTAACCACCCCATGTCTGGGCAATATAATGCAAATCTTTCCAAGGTCTGTATAACCTTCCTAAGATGGTCACCCAAGACTGAACACAATATTTAAAATAAGGTCTAACCTTCACTGCTTATAATTACAGTAGCGTTTTTTTACAGGATTCTGCGATTTACCACTGAAGTTATGGCAGGAAATCAGGAAAGACTATATCTCTTATAATGAAGCCAGCAACCCATTAGTCATTTTGATCCCCTTTCCTACCTGCAAGCTGACTTTTAATTACTTATATACCTAGACCCCTAAATCTCTGTTCATCTAATCCCTCTTGCTCCCCCATTTAGATTGTAGTCCCATCTGCCATTCTTACATCCAAAGTGCACTACACATTTTGTTACATTAAATTGCATCTGCCATTGTCTGTGCACTCAATTAATCTTTAATGTCCTTTTGCAGTTTTCTGTAAGCATCAGGCAACTCAAGCAAAGAAAAAGGGATAAAAATAAAAAAGTGGGAAATGTACCCAAAAATACCCCCTTAAAATTGAGTTAAAATGTAACATACTGACCCTTTAATGGAAAAATATATTTTTAAGGTATGGTTTTTTCTCCCACTTTTTGAGGCTTTGTAAAGAAAACAGCTTGGATTTTAACCCTACCTGCATGTCGGAAACTGGGCTGGTGGGCAGTTAAAATTCCCCAGGTTACTTACCCATCTGAAGACTGCCCAGATCTCACCGTTTCCAATTTTAATGGGCCCTTCTGGACAAGCGGCTAAGATGCCCACCCAAAGCTGACGGGGTCCTAATTCACATATGCTAATCAGGGTCCAGTAAGGCCATCGAGCCCTGACAGCAAGTTTAGCTTAATCTGAGCGAGGAAGTCGCTTTGCCACCAGGTGAAGGCCAGCGTGAGGAGGATCAGGAGACTGAAAAGACCCTTCATGTAAATTGTTTACTTTCTGTTGTGGGACTCGGAGGAGCATTGCTGCTCCAGGCCACACAAAGAAAGTTTAGTCCTCCCTTGCCCTGGACTCTTGACCCCGCCTTTCCTACTGCGGGACTGCCCGGAATCCCTAACAGCTGCCAGAAGTGGACCAATGGTTAATATCACCACGGCCACATACTTCTGCGGGCGGACAAGAAACTAACTGAAACCTGCGGTTTTCCACCAGAAACCCGCTGGCAGTTAAAATCCAGGTCCAGACAGTACAAGTCATGTATGTATTTGATTTTGTTGAAATCTTTGGAGGTTTGGATTTGCACCTAGGTCTATCATTTATGCATCTCTACTTGAGTACAATAAATATTAAAACAAACAGTAAAAGTGTTTCAATGAATGGTTAGCATACATGAAAATATCTCCCAAGCCCTCTTCCAGATGCTGAGTTAGACCTGGAAACCTTGTCAAACATCCTTCTTGAGCTTCTAAAAGG